>NC_041392.1:236597384-236921987 GCF_002162155.2 Triticum dicoccoides
CTTTGTGCATTTGCAGTCCAAAGCAAATTTTAAATATGCACAAATTTAGGGGGAGCTCTTACTTATCACATACTTCTCAAAGCGACGATATATTTCTTGCTTATTATCATTTGTTGAAGCTTTGATCTATATGTTGTCATCAATTACCAAAAAGGGGGAGATTGAAAGTGCAACTATCCCTAGGTGGTTTTGGTAATTCATAACAACATATAGCTCATTGAGCTAATGCTATTCCAAGATGATTATTTCAGGAAAGCTCAATGATTGGCATGGCATGGATGTGAAAGTGGAACCCTCAAAATGCTAAGGACAAAGGATTGGCTCAAGCTCAAAAGCTCAAGACTCTTCATTTTATATTTTAGTGATCCAAGATCACATTGAGTCTTTAGGAAAAGCCAATACTATCAAGGAGGGATGAGGTGTTGCTTAATGAGCCTCTTGCTTCATGTGCTTAGTGATATGCTCCAAAACCCTCAACTACTTTCCCATATCCACATATGACCTAAACCCTAAGCCAAACTCGGTCCTACCAATTCTTCCTATCCGGCGCCACTGAGTTTGACTTGTTATTAGCCACTGCCAAACCCTAGCAATTCGGTCCTACCGATAGGGATCTCGGTCTCACTGAGATGGGGTTGCAAACTCTCCGTTTCCCTTCCGTAACTTTTCGGTCCCACCAAAAGAGCGAATCGGTCCCACCGAGATTGCAATGTAAACTCAGTGTTTCCCCTTTGTAACTTTTCGGTCTCACCGAGTTCCACTCGGTCTCACCAAAGGAGCAAATCAGTCCCACCGAGTTTGCCTGACCAACTCTCTGGTTAGCTAATTACCAAATTCGGTCTCACCGAGTTTGTGTAATTGGTCTCACCGAGATTACGTTATGCCCAAACCCTACCCATATCGGTCCTACCGAGTTGCATGTCAGTCACACCGAAAATCACTAACGGTCACTAGGTTTACTTTTTCGGTCCGACCGAGCTTATTGATTCGGTCCCACCGAGATTGGAAAACTGTGTAACGGTTGGATTTTGTGTGGAGGCTATATATACCCCTCCACCTTCTTCTCATTCGAAGAGAGAGCCATCAGAACACACACCATTCCAACTCATATGTTCTGAGAGAGAACCACCTACTCATGTGTTGAGACCAAGACATTCCATTCCTACCATATGAATCTTGATCTCTAGCCTTCCCAAGTTGCTTTCCACTCAAATCTTCTTTCCACCAAATCCAAATCCTGTGAGAGAGAGTTGAGTGTCGGGGAGACTATCATTTGAAGCACAAGAGCAAGGAGTTCATCATCAACACACCATTTGTTACTTCTTGGAGAGTGGTGTCTCCTAGATTGGCTAGGTGTCACTTGGGAGCCTCCGACAAGATTGTGGAGTTGAACCAAGGAGTTTGTAAGGGCAAGGAGACCGCCTACTTCGTGAAGATCTACCGCTAGTGAGGCAAGTCCTGTGTGGGTGATGGCCATGGTGGGATAGACAAGGTTGCTTCTTCGTGGACCCTTTGTGGGTGGTTGCTTCTTCGTGGACCCTTCGTGGGTGGAGCCCTGTGTGGACTCACGCAACAGTTACCCTTGGGTGGAGCCCTGTGTGGACTCGTGCAACCGTTACCCTTCGTGGGTTGAAGTCTCCATCAACGTGGATGTAGGATAGCACCACCTATCCGAACCACGGGAAAAACATCCGTGTCTCCAATAGCGTTTGAATTCTCCAAACCCTTCCCTTTACATTCTTGCAAGTTGCATGCTTTACTTTCCGCTGCCAATATACTCTTTGCATGCTTGCTTGAATCATGTGATGATTGCTTGACTTGTCCTAAATTAGCTAAAATCTGCCAAGAACTAAAATTGGGAAAAGGTTAAGTTTTTATTTGGTCAAGTAGTCTAATCACCCCCCCTCTAGACATACTTTCGATCCTACAAGACTGGTTGAGAAAGATGGTTCGCATAATGACCGGGCCATGGCGTGATGTCACGTTATGAAAAGTTGTTAGCATATTAGATTTGTGGAAATATTATACTCTCTACTATGGTATGTGGAATTTGTTTGCAGAGCCGGACACGATCATCATGTTCAAAATCTTCTATGGAGTATTCGGAGAAGGAACCCGCCTTGCAATGCCGAAGACAATCTGTGCACCGGACTCATCGTCATTGAAGCCTGGTTCAGGGGCTACTGAGGGAGTCCTGGATTAGGGGGTCCTCGGACAGCCAGACTATATACTTTGACCGGACTGTTGGACTAGGAAGATACAAGATTGAAGACTTCGTCCCGTGTCCGGGTGGGACTCTCCTTTGCGTGGAAGGCAAGCTTGGCGATTTAGATATGTAGATATCCTCCTTTGTAACCGACTCTATGTAACCCTAGCCCCCTCCGGTGTCTCTATAAACCGGAGGGTTTAATCCATAGGACAAGAAACAATGAGAATCATAGGCTATCTTCTAGGGTTTAGCCTCTACGATGTCGTGGTAGATCAACTCTTGTAATACTCATATCATCAAGATCAATCAAGCAGGACGTAGGGTATTACCTCCATCGAGAGGGCCCGAACCTGGGTAAACATTGTGTCCCCTACCTCCTGTTACCATTCGCCTTAGACGCACAGTTCGGGACTCCCTACCCGAGATCCGCCGGTTTTGACACCGCCAGTGGTCTTGTGTTATGCTTGAACGTAAGTAGTTTCAGGATCACTTCTTGATCACTTCTAGCTTCTCGACTGTTGCGTTGCTTCTCTTCTTGCTCTTATTGCATATGTTAGCCACCAAACATGCTTAATGCTTGTTGCAGCTCCACCTCCTTACCTTATCCTACCCATAAGCTTAAATAGTCTTGATCTCACGGGTGTGGGATTGCTGAGTCCTCGTGACTCACAGATACTTCCAAACAGTTGCAGGTGCCAATGATGCCAGTGAAGGTGACGCAACCGAGCTCAAGTGGGAGCTCGATGAAGATCTTAGTCGTTGGTTGTGTCTTTTCTGGATGATCAGTAGTGGAGCCCAGTTGGGACGATCATGGATCTAGCATTTGGGGTTGTCTTCTTTTACTTTGGTTCCGTAGTCAGACCTTGATTGTATTCTGGATGATGTATGTTTAACTTTTAATTGCGTGAATTCCAATTCTTTATGCCTTTCTTCTTCAGTACATGGGATTGTGTGAAGATTACCCCACTTGCGACTAAACTACCATGCGGCTATGCCTCTAAGTCGTGCCCCGACACGTGGGAGATATAGCCGCATTATGGGTGTTACAATCACGGAGGAGTTCACCACTTCCATTGGTGCCTCTCCAATGATGCGTGAGTAGTTCTTTGTAGACCTTCGGGTCCGTAGTTAGTAGCTAGATGGCTTCCTCTCTCTCGTTTGATTCTCAATACAATGGTCTCTCGGAGATCCATATGATGTAACTCTTTTGCGGTGTGTTTGTTGGGATCCTATGAAGTTTGAGTTTATGATGAGATCTATCTTTTTATATCCATAAAGTTATTTGAGTTTCTTTTATCTCGTATATGCATGATTTCTTATAGCCTCATATTTCTTCTCTGAGATTTGGGTTTTGTTTGGCCAACTTGATCTATTTATCTTGCAATGGGAAGAGGTGCTTTGTAGTGGGTTCAATCTTAGGTGCTTGATTTCAGTGACAGAAGGGGGACCAACGCATATTTATCGTTGCTACTAAGGATAAAATGATGGGTTCTATCTCTACATAGATAGATCTTGTCTACATCATGTCATCGTTCTTATTGCATTACTCCATTTACCCATGGACTTAATACACTAGATGCATGCTGGATAGCGGTCGATGTGTGGAGTAATAGTAGTAGATGCAGACAGGAGTCGGTCTACTAATCTTGGACGTGATGCCTATATAATTATCATTGCCTAGATATCGTCATGATTATTTGAACTTCTATCAATTTCCCAACAGTAATTTGTATACCCACCATTTGCTATTTTTCTCGAGAGAAGCCACTAGTGAAACCTACGGCCCCCGGATCTCTTTCTCATATTATTTGCCTTTGTGATCTACTTTTCCTTTGCTTTTTATTTTCAGATCCATTAAACCAAAAATACAAAAATACCTTGCTGCAATTTGTTCTTATTTATTTTATTTGGCGTTCGATCTATCAATCTACTACAATTTATTTCACGTATGTTTGCCTATCTTGAGGCGCCACTACCCAAAAGTGATTGACAACCCCTTTTACATGTCAGGTTGTGAGTATTTGTTATTTGTGTGTAGGTGTCGTTTATGTTGTGTTGCTTGGTTCTCCTACTGGTTTCATAACCTTGGTTTCATCACTGAGGGAAATACCTACAGACGTAGCTTCAAGCTGCATCAAAAGGAATTTCTGGCGCCGTTGCCGGGGAGGATCAAGTCAAGATAGTCTCCCGGCCACGCACCAATTTCTGGCGCCGTTGTCGGGGAGGATCTTCAACATATACCAGGTTCCTAATCAAAAATCTCATCTCCTTGCAATTTACATAATTTTCCATTTGCCTCTCATTTTCCTCTCCCCCGCTTCAAAAAAATTTGTCGTATTATTCGCCCCTCTTTTTCGTTCGCCGTTTTCTTGCCGGATCTATTTTTGTAAACGTTTTTGTTTGCGTAGTCATGATGCCTCAAAGAAAATATTATGATGTTCCTTACCCCAATATTTTGCTTGAAACTGAGAAAAGTACTAAAGAATATATGACTACACAATTTGAGCATAATAAGTATTTTACCGAAGAACTTAAAGAACACTCCGTTGTGCATGATGCTATCACAGAACAACTTGATGATATTAGTAGAGAAGTTTGCCCTCTCCAATCTAAATATGCTTTTGCTGAAAGTTTGCTAGGAAAAATATCTGATGCACAAGCTACCCTAGTAAATCAAATGGCCGCTAAACCAATCTCGCTAGAGGATAAAAATGAAGATCTTAAAATGATTGGTGTTTCTTCTATTGATTCCTTGTTTAGTCAAATTAACATTGATGAAAAAGGGAATGGATAAGAGTCAACTTTAGTTAGAAGGCATCCCGATAATTCGGAGGGTGAAAATATTATTGAGAAAATTGATGAAAGTGGGTTTGAAGAGGTCAGGACTTTAGCTAGTGATGTACCCACTCTTTTGGATTACAAAGACTTTAATTCTTATAGTTGCTCTTTTATTGATTGTATTTCTTTGTTGCAATCCATGATAAATTCACCCCATGCTTATGAAAAAAATAAAGCTTTTGGTAAACATATTGTTGATGCTATGATGAAAGCTTTAGAAGAAAAGTTGGAATTAGATGTTTCAATTCCTAGAAAATTGCATGATGAATGGGAACCTACTATCAAAGTCAAGATTAAAAATTATGAGTGCTTTGCTTTGTGTGACTTGGGTGCTAGTGTTTCTACAATTCTGAAATCTTTATGTGATGTGCTTGGTCTTAACGATATTGAAGAATGCTCTTTAAATTTTCACTTGGAGGATTCTACTATTAAAAGCCTATGGGAAGAATTAATGATGTTCTTATTATTGCAAATAGGAGTTATGTGCCCATAGATTTTATTGTTCTTGATATTGATTGCAATCTGTCTTGTCCAATTATTCTTGGTAGACCGTTTTTACGCACTATCGATGACGTGATTGATATGAAAGAAGGCAATATTAAGTTCCAATTTCCTTTGAGGAAGGGTATGTAACACTTCCCTAGAACAAGAATTAGGCCACCATATGAATCAATCATGAGGGCATCTTACGGATCTCGAAACAAAGATGACAAAACTTAGATCCTTGCTTTATGCCTAGCTAAGGGCGTAAAACTATAACGCTTGTTGGGAGGCAACCCAATGAATAAAATTTATTTTTTCTTTTTGCTTTAAGTTCTTGAGTGTTAGGACAACTATGATACTGTTATGATTGTGTTTTTTGTGTTCTAATTAGTGTTTGTGCCAAGTAAAGCCTTTAGGATCTTCTTGGGTGATAGTTGTTTGATCTTACTGAAAAAACAGAAACTTTTTCACTCACAAAAAAATTCTCATTTTTAACTAGAGAGTGATAAAATACTAATTATTTTTGAAGTATATTAATATACAAATTTCGCAGGCCTTCCTAAGTTTTCAGAGTTTTTGGAGTTACAGAAGTATTCGAATTGCCCACATTGCTACAGATTGTTCTGTTCTTGACAGATTCTGTTTTCTTTGCGTTGTGTGCTTGTTTTGATGGATCTATGGTTTTCTTTGATGAGTTTATGCCATAGAAAATTTGGAATACAGTAGATATAATGCAAGAACAAAATATGAATTGGTTTGCTACAGTACTTATAGTAGTGATTTTCTTTCTTATACTAACGAATCTCACGAAGGTTTTGTTGAGTTTTGTGTGATTGAAGTTTTCAAGTTTTGGGTTATCTTATGATGGATGAAGGAAAAGGAGTAAGAAGAACCTAACCTTGGGATTCCCCAGAATCCCAAGCTATTATCCAAAAGAGAGCAAGCAACTAAGCTTAGGGATGCCCCGAGTGGCATCCCCTCTTTCTTCTAACGACCATCGGTATTTTACTCGAAGCTATATTTTTATTCATCACATACTGTCTGTTTTGCTTGGAGCGTCTTGTATGATATGAGTCTTTGCTTGTTTTATTTTGTGTTTTAAGTCTTGATTCCTTGATGGACACACCTATTTGAGAGAGCCAAAATTATTTCATGACTTGTTAGAATTGCTCTCTATGCTTCACTTAAATTTTTTATGAGCTATGGACTTGCTCTAGTGCTTCACTTATATGTTTTTGAGCACGGTGTGCTTTAGTATTTTTGAAGAAATGCTCTCTTGCTTCACTTAGATTTATTTGAGAGTTAGTAAAATTTTCAAGAAATTCTCTCTTGCTTCACTTAAATTAATTTGAGAGAAAGAATTTTATGCTCATGATCTTCACTTATATTTCTTTGAGCTTATCAAAAGCAACATATGAAAATTAGTTCCAAAGTGATAGATATCCAAGAAGGATCTAATAAAGACTTTCATGAAGATCATTGGAAAAAATAAACTTGATTCTTAGTAATAGTTTTGAGATATGATGATGTGATATGTGAGTCATGTTGATGAGTAACTATGCTTTAGTAAGAATATTGGTGTTAAGGTTTGTGATTCCCTATGCAAGCACGAAAGCCAATAATTATGCAATGAAATTATATCCTACTTGTGGTGCATTATTTGGTGTTAATTATGCTTAATGCTCGCTTATGAGAATATTCATGTCTTGGTTGGTCGCTTCTCAATCTTTTGCTAGCCTTCATTTTTCACTAAGTATATATGATCACTACTTGTGCATCCAAAAACCTTTAAACCAGCTTTGCCACATGAGTTCACTATACCTACCTATATGCGGTATTATTTTGTCATTCTAAGCAAATTTGTATGTGCCATCTCTAATATTCAAAATAAATTTCTCTTTTGTGTGCTCGTACCGCTAATAAGGCGGTGAGGGGTGGCTAATATTTTCCATGCTAGATGTGTTATTCTCACGATGAGTGTTTATTCACTTGTCATAGCACGAGAGTAAGGCAAAGGTATTAGGGATGCCCAGTCCTGAAATGAAAAATGAATTTACTTTATGTTGTCAAATAATAATTTCCTTTGAAAGTGTTGGTATGGAAGGCACCCGTGGATACGGTTAGTCATGGAAAGTGAAAGTATGGTGGAAAAAGGAATACATTTTAATTTCTGTTTGGGAACCGCCTATGATATATCTAGCATGGAAAGTGTTGGGAACTCTAAGTCATTTTCGTTGGTGGGAAAAGTATGCCTCTCAAAATTTTTTTATCTCTCAATTTTTGCTTTGAGCTCTGGCACCTCTACAAATCCATACTTCCCTCCGCGAAGGGCCTTTCTTTTACTTTATGCAATTTTTATTTTGAATTTGATTCTCCATCTTCTCTTATAAAACACCAACTAGGAGGCACTATGATCACACTTGAGCATTAGTGTAGTTAATATGCGAGTGTGTTTCATGAATGGATCAATGATTGAGCATAATGGGCTAGGGATAGCTTATTTTAGCGTTGATATTTTGAAAGACATGGTTGCTTGTTGGCATGCTTGAGTATTTAAATTATCATGTCAAAACTAGACTATTGCTTTGAACAATATAAAAGTCCAAATGTCCATGCTATAAAGAAAAGAATACGATATGACATGTTAGGCAGCATTCCACATCATAAATTCTGTTTTTATCATTTACCTACTCGAGGACGAGCAGGAATTAAGCTTACTGATGCTGATACGTCTCCAAAGTATCTATAATTTTTTATTGTTCCATGATGTTATATTATAAATCTTGGATGTTTTATAATCATTTTATAGTCATTTTATATCATTTTTTGGTACTAACCTATTGGCATAGTGCCAAGTGCCAATTGTTGTTTTTTGCATGTTTTTTGCATCGCGGGAAATCAATACCAAATGGAGTCCAAACGCAACGAAACTTTTTGGAGATTTTTTTGGACCAGAAGACAACGAATGGGCCGAAGAAGCACCTGGGGGTGCTCCGAGGGGAGCACAACCCACCAGGGCGCGCCAGGAGGCCCAGGCGTGCCCTGATGGGTTGTGCCCACCTCGAGTGCCCCGTGAACCACCTCTTTGCTCTATGAATACCCCAATATTCCAGAAACCCTGGGGAGTCGACGAAAATCAATTCCAGTCGCCGCAAAGTCCAGAACCACCAGATCCAATCTAGACACCATCACGGAGGGGTTCACCACTTCCATTGGTGCCTCTCCGATGTTGCGCGAGTAGTTCTTCGTAGACCTTCGGGTCTGTAGTTAGTAGCTAGATGGCTTCCTCTCTCTCGTTTGATTCTCAATACAATGGTCTCTTTGAGATCCATATGATGTAACTCTTTTGGTGGTGTGTTTGTGGGGATCGGATGAACTTTGAGTTTATGATCAGAGCTATCTTTTTATCCATGAAAGTTATTTGAATATTCTTTGATCTCTTATATGCATGATTGCTAATAGCCTCGTATTTCTTCTCCGATATTTGGGTTTTGTTTGGCCAACTTGATCTATTTATCTTGCAATGGGAAGAGGTGCTTTGTAGTGGGTTTGACCTTACGGTGCTTGATTCCAATGACAGAAGGGGAACTGACACGTATGTATCATTGCTACTAAGGATAAAATGATGGGGTCTATCTCTACATAGATACATCTCGTCTACATCATTTCATCGTTCTCATCGCTCTTTAATAGCAACGATACATACATGTCGGTTCCCCTTCTGTCACTTGGATCAAGCACCGTAATATCGAACCCATCACAAAGCACCTCTTCCCATTGCAAGATAAATAGATCAAGTTGGAAACAAAACCAAAATATCGAAGATATGAGGCTATAAGTAATCATGCATACAAGAGATCAAAGAACTCAAATAATTTTCATGGATAAAAACATATATCTCATCATAAACTCAAAGTTCATCGGATCCCAACAAACACACCGCCAAAAGAGTTACATCAAATAGATCTCCAAGAGACCATTGTATTGAGATTCAAAAGAGAGAGAGGAAGCCATCTAGCTACTAACTACGGACCTGTAGGTCTACAATAGACTACTGACGCATCACCGGAAAGGCACCAATGAACATGATGAACCCCTCTGTCGGGGATATAACTATTAGGTATGACTCGCCCAGGAGGGGCCAGGTTATACCTATGGCGATTCATGAAGCCCAAGACAGCTCTGGAAGATGGCGGTTTAGTTAAGGGACCAAGACCCAAAGGCGACTCAAGGCCCATAGAGATAAACCGCCATATGTACATAACTTGCATTGTAAGGAAGGAATAGTTAGAGACCTAGTCGGGCACTATTTATGAGCCGTCGGGATTCTATGAGCCGCCGGGGGCAGCCTCTGTATATAAAGGGACAACCCGGCGGCGGTTCAGGGCAAGTAAGATCAGATCGAAAGCTAGGTCAAGCGGATTCGCTCCCTAGTAATCGAAACATAAGCAATACCACCTCAAACTGGACTAGGCTTTTACCTTCACCGCAAGGGGCCGAACCAGTATAACCCTCGTGTCCTTTGTCCCGTTTAACCCCTTTAAGCTTCCTAGTTGCGATGGCTCCACGATTAAGTCCTTCCACTAGGACATCTGCCATGACAATTCCACGATAGTTGGCGCCCACCGTGGGGCCTGCGCATGATGGATTTGAGTTATTGAAGGGCAGCTTCAAAGGGCTCAAGGGATATGTTGTGGGCCGGATGACCAAGAGTCGTCGTGGCAAGCTCTACATCGACGATGCAGGCTGGGGCCCTGACGCCGGCTCAATTGAGTACGGGTACCGGGTCCCCTTCGGCGGAGTCCACGTCTTCATGGGCCAGATCGGCGAGCCGGGCCCTGAGCTGGACATGTGCACTGACATCATCGAGACGGCTCAGCACGCGAGACCCGCCCGGAATCAGCCCGCCATGAAGCGTGCCTTCGTGGGATGCATCCATGGAGGAGAATTTTCTGAAGGATCTGTGTCTGGCGGTGAGACGGCCATCTTCTCTGACGGTGGGTCGTCCACAGGTGAGACAGATTCATTGTATCAATTGCAAGATGATGGGCTTGGGGGCTGTTCCGATGGCAGCAGTATTCCGGACCCCTTTGACCCGCCAAGCAGGGCAGGGATCTTCATGACTGGCACACAACCCGTTCAAAACTCTATGGCTGCGTGTGATAGCCTGGCTTATTAGGGATGATAGACTACTCATATCAATAAGGAATTCCTTCTTTTCCGGTAGCCCATTCGGACAGAACTCCAAAGTTAAGCGTGCTCAGCTTGGAGTAGTGTCAGGATGGGTGACCAACTGGGAAGTTGCTCCCGGGTGCGCATGAGTGAGGACAAAGTGCGCAGAAAAGACCAGTATTGATCTATGGGGCCAGTCTAGATCCCGCCAGGAGTAACGAACACCGGCGGGTGTGTCTGGGGCGTTACAAGTTGGTATCAGGGCCGACCCTCGCGGTTACACGGATGGTTGCGGATAGGTGCACGGTCATGTTGTTCATGACGTTTGTGACCCGTCGTGGCACACGGCATGGCACATGTACCGGACTGGATGCACAGACGGTTGTGCCAAGAGGGAACGTTCATGTGGCCCGACAAGGACGTCGGTTCCTCTGAGTGGGGGTGTATGAGATAGTCTGGCTTATTAGGGATGATAGACTAGTCATATCAATAAGGAATTCCTTCTTTTCCGGTAGCCCATTTGGACAGAACTCCAAAGTTAAGCGTGCTCAGCTTGGAGTAGTGTCAGGATGGGTGACCAACTGGGAAGTTGCTCCCGGGTGTGCATGAGTGAGGACAAAGTGCACAGAAAAGACTAGTATTGATCTGTGGGGCCAGTATAGATCCCGCCAGGAGTAACAACCACCGGCGGGTGTGTCCGGGGCGTTACACTGCGGCAGCGATAACCTCCGAGTCAGCGACGGCCGGGGCAAGAGGCCCTGCGCGCCCGCCGGCTCAGGTACTGATGGATCTCATGGATAGGATGATAGCCCTGTTAACTGTCGTGGTTAACCCGGCGGATCAGGCTCAGCATGATGCAAAAGTGGCACGGTTACGTGAGGAGGTAGCACAAGCCAAGGAAAACCTAGCAGCGGAGGACGTCAGGATGGCCGAGGAGCGGGTGCCTTTGGATGCTCGAGCTCAGCAGATTCAATCAGAGGTTTTCCAGCTTACGATGGATCTGAACGCATCAAATGAGGTCATGAGGAGAAGACACCAGAAGGCCCAATCCCGTCTGCCTCTGACTTATGATCCTAGAAATCTCTTCCGCACACCTGGTGCAGGCCCCAGTAACCCGCCGGAGGTAAACCAGGTTGCAACACCCGGGGTTGGGCGCTGGTTCAGCCATGGGTGATGGAACCTCCTCGTATGAATACTACTCCACCTCCTTATGTACCAACACCACCGGGTCATTATTCTAACCCTTTGGAGAACGTGATCGCTGAGGCGGCGCGATTGGTGGCTCTCCCAGCAGAGGGTGACTCTCCCATGGCGATTAAAACCCGAAGAGTCAGAGAACTTCTTCAGACGGCTTTGGCGCACCAGGGGGCATAGTCTTATAGTCGAGATAGGGTTTATTCGACCCCTCGCCCAAGTCGGAGCCCGTATCAAGCCCAGTTTGGACGACCGGGTTATGCCAAGTTTATGGCACGGCCGTGTTATGTTTATTTGCAGCTTAAAATGCTGGGTCATAAGGGCACAATCATAGTGCATGGGAGTCGGAAGATAGCCTTGGAATGTGAGCAAGGCGATGCTGCTTACGTTGAATCTGTTTGTGCAGCAGAAGAGTTGAAGTTCTACAAGGACAATGTTGACCCGATGGACATGACGTCTTTGAAAAAGCCGACTACAGAACATGAGCTAGTGCTAAAGTTTAAATCGGCTGATGACACCAAGCTTGTCGATTTTGTTCCAGGTGACTCATCTAAGCAGTTTAGTATCAGTGCTAATCTGGATCCCAAATAGGAAAGGACGCTCATTGAGTTCATCCATGAGAACCTGGACATCTTTGCATGGAAACCTTCTGACATGTCGGGTTTACCGATAGAACTCGCTGAGCACACTCTCAATATTGATCCAAAATTTAAGCCGGTCAAGCAGTTTCTTCAGTGGTTCAATGAGGAGAGGCCCAAGGCCATTGATGAGGAAGTGGCCTGGCTCTTGGCGGCCGGGTTCATTATTGAAGTTTTTCATCCAGAGTGGTTGGCTAACCCGGTGCTCGTGCTTAAAAAGAACGGCACCTAGCATATGTGTGTGGATTACACGGACTTAAACAAGGCTTGTCTGGCTGATCCTTTCGCTCTCCCTCATATTGATCAAATCATGGCGGGTCATACCTAAATGTGATGGTTGCCCGAAATTCTCACGACGAGCACACGTGCCGGCTCAAGAATTGCGGATGATTCCAATTACTTGGCCGTTTGCAGTCTGGGGGCTCGACATGGTTGGCCCTTTAAAAAGATCCAAAGATAAAAAGACACACCTTTTGGTGGCAGTTGACAAATTCACAAAGTGGATTGAGGCAGAGTCGGTTAGTAAGTGTGATGCAGCCACATCGGTTCAATTCATGAAAAGGGTGATCTTTCGTTTTGGCTTTCCACACAGCATTATAACTAACAATGGTACTAATCTGTCCAAGGGTGCTATGGAGGAATTCTGCCAACGTGAGCATATCCAGCTTGATGTTTCATTAGTAGCTCACCCCCAATCAAATGGTCAAGTTGAAAGAGCCAATCAGGAAATCTTGAAAGGTCTCAAGCCCCGACTTATGGTTCCTTTACAACGGACGCCGGGTTGTTGGGTGGAGGAGTTACCCTCTGTGATATGGAGCATCAATACTACCCCTAAAAGGTCTATGGGTTATACGCCTTTCTTCATGGTTTACGGAGCAGAGGCTGTCCTACCTAGTGACATCCGTCATGACTCGCCACGCGTGGCGGCTTATGTTTAAGCTGATAACGAACAAGCCTGTCAGGATGCACTTGACCTGTTAGATGAAAAGCGTGACTTAGCAGCAGCCCGTTCGGTGATTTACCAACAGGACCTACGCTGTTATCACAGCCGCCGAGTCAAGTCCAGAACCTTTTAAGAAGGTGACTTGGTGATCCAGCTCATCCAGGATCAAACTGATGCACACAAGTTATCCCCACCTTGGGAAGGACCTTTTGTGGTCAGCAGGAACTTGAACAACGGGTCATACTACCTTATCGATGTTCGATAGCACAAAGACTCACGTAAGTCGGAGGAAGAGACCCGTCGGCCGTGGAATATCGCTGATCTTCGGCCTTACTATACTTGAGCCATCGGCTCTCATGATGTACATACTTTGACGTTGTATATATTATGATAAGTAATAAAGCAGGACCTCTATCCTTTTCATCTTCAATAATCACATGTCTTCATCATTATAATTTCAAAATGACCAATTGGGGGCTGATTGTGTTCAAATCTAGCTTAACCCTTTGGTCCGGCTCATGATCGTATTCGAATCTAGCCGTTAAACCATATGATCATTTGGGGTCTTCCTGTTCAAACATAGGTCGTATTCGAACCAAAGAGAACATAGTTGTCGGTACCCTCTTGATCGGCGCAATGCCAAACTCACTAGGGGTCTTCTTGATCGTATTCGTATCATAGCTTAACACCTTTTGGGTCTGACTTTGATTGTATTCGAATCAGAGTCATTAAAAAATTCTCAAGGTCATTTGGGGGCTTCCCGTTCAAACATAGGTCGTATTCGAACCAAAGAGAGCATAGCTGTCGGTACCTCTTGATCGGCGCAACACCAACACCACTGGGGGCTACATGACCGTATTCGAATCCTAGCTTAACCCCTTTGGTCTGGTTTACTGATCGTATTCGAATCAGAAGCCTCCAAAATTTTCTTTTTATTTGGCTTATGTTTTTTAAAGACAATCTTTGTTTTTTATTCTGTGGCTTTTTGTCTAGATCTAAGCATAAGTATGGTTTCAATTTAACCCGGCTTGGTTTTTTGACGATAAGTCGCCAGTGTATGACAGTCATCATACATATGGAAGTGTTGGCTTCTAAAAGATTGGGTTATCACCCTTACTGTTCGGGTCACATGAACCGATAGTTCAAATTCAAAATCACAGGTATGATATTGCCGCTGTGTTTCACAGTTAGAATTCATAACAGGCTTATCTGTGTCTCTCCTTTCAATATTAATGGTCGTATGTAAGATATTATGACCCACCCTGTGGTAAGACACCAATATAATTCAATATCATAGGAATGATATATTTCATGTTGATTATTCTTGCATCCATCCTTAATTATACAGTTATGTTGGTTCCCATTGTTGTGTATTGGGCGTTATGACCCGTCCGGCGATAAACCGCCAAGACAATTTTTATATATTGCATGCAGGAACAGATTCAACACTACTAATATTGTAAGGGATGTAAAGCATATCTTCACATGACGGACAAAAGTGTTGTACACAGCACAATATGCACAATGGCATAAGCAGAACATGAAGTTTTAAGCTAGCCTATTACAAGGTGCTTGGAGCCCAAAAGGATAATATTTTTTTTACTCTCGCACATAGCAGATGATAAACTGGAGCCGGTTCATGAATCCTGGCCGGGTTGACTGGATGGTTGCGACTCATCCCTTGCCGGTTCGTCCTCCTCCACCGTTTGGAAATTGGGTTTGGACCAATCAAAGCCATGAAGGGTGACGAACTCAGCCTCATCATCAATCAGACCAGACGGGTCAATTTCAGAGGCGAAAGTGTGTTGCCGAATCGGCAGGATTAAGTCCATCACTTTATATGAAGGAGTGGTCATCTTCTTATTTTTTGCATCAAAACCCGGCTGATACTTGGTGAGATTGGTTTCTTCAGCAATGATGGTGGCATGAGGACGAATCTCTTTCACACAGGTAGCAAAGTCTTCTTGGTTGAAGGGACTTCCATCTTCCTTAAAGCTGGGGTACCCCCTGGCTACGTCCGCCGGGTATAACTCTGGTACCCAGGCTTTGGAGTGGCTCAAAGCAGTTACGGCTCTGGCTCTCGCACAAGAACGCTTGACTTCCTGAAACCTGGCGGGTAAGATGGACAGCTTCTTCAAGACATCACTCAATAAGTTTGGTCCTTGGTTTGCTGGGGAGATAATAGCAAGAGCCCGCTGAGCTCCAGTATACAATTGCTCCACAAGAGTGTAAACCACCTTGAGCTTTATTAGATTATCTTGACTCAGATTGCTGCTCTGGGGACCTGTGAAGTTTTCCCAATGAGTTAAGTAGGCGGCTTACATTATGGTGACAAATATAGACTTTGAGTAAGTAATAAGGTGATTTACCGAAGATTGCAGAAACCATCTGAGACACACGGTTCTTTAAACCGGTGAGTTCAGCGGTAACTTCTTTCAGAGCCGCCTCGGCCGCTTCAGCACGCTGCGCCAGGGCAGTCTTCTCATTGGCCCAAGCCTTTTTCTCTGCACTAAAGCTGGTCTTCAGTTTCTCTGCTTCAGACACACTCAATTGGAGTTTGGATTCGGTTTTCTTTGTTTCAGTCTCCTGAGTCGACAGCCGGGTCTTGGCTTCAGACAATTGGTATTCCAGTTCTGTGGTTGCAGCCTGTATACAGAATAAGGTTGTTAGTTTCATGGCGGATTATAAAAGCAAGTCCCAAGTGCTTTTGCAAGCAATAACACTTGGCACTTGGGAGCTAATGTCTGTCAGCGCAATTTTATTGTCAAAGGAATTGGATTTTTTCCAGAAGTCCCAAGTGATTTGCAAGCAAGACCACTTGGCACTTGGGGGCTAATGCATTTTGTTGTTTTTTTTCCTACCAAAGGTAAGGCGGATATGTTATTGATAGCCTCAGTCGGCTCATAAAGATATCTGGTCAAAGTATTTGTCTCTTACATATTGGCTACTAGGACTGGCTCATTCATACTGATTAAACTCATCCTTGGGGACTACACATGCAAATTGAAAAAACTATTAGCATCCGGTTTGGCTGTAAACCGGGAATCAAAAGGAGTCTAAGGCAAAAGCTTATAAGTCTATTAAAAGTCTACAGATCATTCACTCTTATCATACTCTGCAGAGTTGGGGGCTGCCAGGGTACATAACTTATATAAACCAGAGAACATACCTCATATTTTTGATACATCTGTTTGACCGTTTCAAGCTTTGAGTCACGACTGGAGTTGACTTGGCTAAGATAGCCAGATAGTACTTCACCAATACTCAGATGGGCATAGTGGGAGACATCAAACCTCACTTTCTGCCTCTCCATGACTTCTTGCTTTGCGGAGTGTCTTGCCAACACAGTCGGATTGCCCGGTTCAACAAATCTGATACCAGTGATTAAAACATCATTGTCGTAAGTCTCTGGAGGGTTAGCTGAGCTTGACGGATCAGCAGTGGATGGATTAAGAATGGTTTCGTTAACAGACGGCTCGGGAAGATCTGATTGAACTTTGATAGCAGGGTCTTCCGATGCTTCAGTTTGTTCCGGGGCAAGAGTCGGCTGCGCCGGTTCAGCGGCTTTTGGATCCTCAGCCGGTTTTGCCACCTTTGTTTTCTTGGGCTTTGCTTGACCACTAAGAAGAATTTGATGAGTCAGTATAACGATATAGGCATAAAGGTGCAGAAGAAGGATAATTATCTTTACCCGGGGGCGGTCTTAAAAGCCAGCAGCTGAGTTTGTGAAGAATCACCAGAGGAGGAACGAGCAATCTCCTGCAAAAGTGGAATTATAGTTGAGTGACTTATAAAAGTGACTCTTTCATCAGAGTTGAGATGTAAAAGAACCTCGTTTTGGCGTTTCCGAGGGGTTTTCGGTAAGCCGGAGGGTAACTCATCGTCTCCACTGGTCCATGTCTGACGGCGGCTCTCATGTTGTTGTTGTTTCAAAAGAAAATGAGGATCTAAATAAGCCAACGGGTGTGAAAACCTTACTTTCCGGGTTACCCGCCGAAGTTTCTGCCTTGGTAAAGGTTCTGAGTCGGAGGAAATAATAGTTACCTCTTCTTCAACTGCCTGGCTAGCCGCCGTGTCCTCCTGATAATAGTCAGTGTCAATAAGGTTGTTAAAAAGCAGGCCAAGAGAGTCAAGGGCTACCTCCGACTCAGAGATGTCATCCAACTTGAATAAGTCAGAAGCAGTTGTTTTCTTCTTAGATTTTCTCGTGGTTTTCTTGGCGGCTATTGCTGTGGCTCTAGCTTTTTTAGAAGCCTCATGATCATATTTGGGCCTTCCAAAAGTCAGATTTAGCCTGTAGAAAAATAGCATGTTGAAACTCATGCAAATACTTAACTGCTAAGGAAAAAGGAGTCAAAAGGATTTACCTCTGGTGCCGAGTTAAGCTTGCAGAAAGGATTCAACCCTACTTTGTTGCAGTCTTCATATTTGCTGTTGACGAGGGTGGTCACCATTTCAACAATGGCTTCTTCGGTCAGACGTAGGGAACTATGACGTAATGGATCGTCTGTTCCTCCGGTATAGTTGCACATCAAGTCAGATCAGCGGCTCGGAGGGATGATCTGCCATGCGATCCAATAGCGGATCAAGTCAACTCTAGTTAAGCCATTTCCCAGCAAGGCTTGAACCCTTTTGATTGTTGGGATAAGTTTCCTACGTTTAGCGGCAGAAAGTTTATCAAGGAGTGAATATTTAGCGTCAAGACGCTCAGCGCGATAACCCGGCATTGGTTTTTCATCAGCCGATGACGTATCTTTGCAATAGAACCAGGTTTGGTTCCAGTCCTTGGGATGGCTTGGCAAGATTACTAGAGGAAAGACAACATCCCGTCTGCGCTGAATCGAAATCCTGCCAAGTTCCAAGCTGGGGTTGTTGGTGTACTCATTCTAAAGGTTCAAATAGATGTATTCTCTAAAGAGTTCAACAGTAGGTTCTTCTTGAAGATAAACCTCACATAAAACTTGGAAGTTACAGATGTTCTATATGGAATTGGGCCCAATGTCTTGTGGATGAAGCTTGAAAAAATGCAGAACATCTCTAAAGAATTTTGAGCCGGGCGGCAAAAAGCCCCGGTTCATATGATCAGTGAAGACGAAGATTTCACCATCCTTTGGTTGAGGTTTTTCTTCGGCCGGGTCAGGAGCGTGGTAAGACATGACACTCTTCTCTGGTAAATATCCAACAGTGAAAAAATCCTTTAGAGTATCCTCAGTGACTATGGAAGTGACCCAGTTGCAAACTGACGTCGTCTTCGGCGGCATGGCGAAAAGACAATCTAAAAGGAAGTAATTTGCCGGCTCAAATTAATTGGTGGAATTACAAGCTAATGATTGCAGTACAAATGTATAATGGCGGCTTAAATAAGGGCTAATGGTATATGAATAAAAAAATAAGCTGGCATGTTAAGCCGCCATGAGTAAAGATATTCAAGAGTTACCAGCAACGAAAAGTTGGCTAAGTACTAAGATAAACAAGTTTCACAGGCTGCAGCTATTATTTTGGATCAAAGGTTGTTCAGGAAAGGGAAAATAAATCTAGACCTAAAAATCAGTACAGATGAGTTCATGAGCTTGCACAAGATTTTTCTTCCAGAAAAGGGGATCTACTGATATCAAAAGTAGAAATAAAACGACTACCGCATTGGTTTAACGCTGTTTTTAGATCAAAGAAGCTCGCGGTATGGCTTGGAAGATGAACTACAACGAACTACGAAGAACACAGAGAAACTCGCAAACCCTAGTGCGGATCTAAGGTATGAGAAGGCAGAAACTTATAGCTGCAGATCTGCTGTGGAGGGTCACCACCATTATCTAGATCGACTCAGGTTGATGCAGCGGCCGAGGTTGAGGAAGACGAGGTGCTCTGCGGTGGCGGTGGAGCTTGAGCGGCAAAGGGGTTGCGAGAGAAAGAAGGAAGAAGGAGAAAAATGGGAGATGGCTTTCGGATCCTATTTATAAGGAGATAGGGAATAGACAGGTGCGAAATATGAGGAGACCGAAAATATGGTTATCTAGCTACCAGGACACCTCGATTCTCGGGATGATCATTAAAATAAAGATCCGTTGAGATATGTCAGATGAAGTCTGAAGTAATGGTAGATAACGTCATGGCGGGTTATCACAAATCCTGGAGATGACGTCATGGCGGGTTACAAATTTTCGCACGATAAAGAGCAGAAGATTTCCTATAAGTGTTGAAGATTGACATGAACCAGTTCAAATCAATCTGGGGCCTAATGTTGGGGATATAACTATTAGGTATGACCCTCCTAGGAGGGCCGGGTTATACCTATGGTGATTCATGAAGCCCAAGATAGCTCTGGAAGATGGCAGTTTAGTTAAGGGCCCAAGACCCAAAGGTGACTCAAGGGACGTAGAGATAAACCGCCATATGTACATAACTTGCATTGCAAGGTAGGAATAGTTAGAGATCGAGCCGAACACTGTTTATGAGCTGGCCGGGATTCTATGAGCCGTCGGGGGCAGCCTTTGTATATAAAGGGACGACCCGGCGGTGGTTCAGGGCAAGTAAGATCAGATCGAAAGCTAGGTCAAGAGGATTTGCTCCCTAGTAATCAAAACATAAGCAATACCACCTCAAACTGGACTAGGCTTTTACCTTCATCGCAAGGGGCCGAACCAGTATAACCCTCGTGTCCTTTGTCCCATTTAACCCCTTTAAGCTTCCTAGTTGCGATGGCTCCATGATTAAGTCCTTCCACTAGGACATCTGTCGTGACAATTCCACGACACAAAGTGAATGATCATATAAGGATATAAAAGATAATGTCATCCAAGCAAACGTTAAAGTACGATATGATCAAACACATGATCATACAATTATCTCACACAGACAGAAAGTATCAAACGAGCACACACACAAGTTCAACTAAAAGACAAGAAAGCAAGAGAGACAAAGCAGCAAAGCAACTCTCTCTCTCTCTCTCTCTCTCTCGAAGCCTATGATCTATACATTTCTCCCCCTTTGGCAACAAGTTACCAAAAAGTTCGAAAATGCATAGTGCTATGCTTCTCTCAGGCTTGGTCTTCGGAAGTTGGTGTAGACAGAACTCCAAGGACGAAGGCGTCAATGGATGATGTTGGAGTTGGTGGAGCAAATGTTGGAGGTGGTACTGAAGCCGTTGCTGGTGCAGATGAAGTAGCTCTTGTATCTGATACTAGTACAACAGTTGACCTCTGACTCCTTGGCACTCGCTAAAAAGCATCCGTAGTTTCCTTCCCTCTCTTCTCCTCAGCTTCCTCCTGGAGCTGCTCGACTGGAGTCTGTATCTCAGTCACCTAGAGATCAAGATCATAGAATTTTGTCTCAACAATCCTTTCCAAGCTCTCTTGATTCTGAGTCAGGGTGGGCAAGCCCTTCTCAATCCTCAGTGTTCCTTGTATCAGATAACCCAATTGATCTTGTTTGCTCTTTAAGAACACCTGAGATGCTTCCTCGACACTTGGCATCCTTGTAGCCTTTTCTGCCTTTGCCTTAGCTCTCTTCTCTTGTGCTTGTGCTGATGAAGGTTCATTCTCATTCATCACAACTACGTTATCCTCAAATTCTAGGTGCAAAGGTAAGTTCTCCTTGTCCAACAGGTAAGTTACTGTGCCCATCTTGGAGTTGATAAGCACCTGAATATGTGGAGCATACCTGCAAGATCTTTTCTTATCTGCTGCAGTCCTCTTGATTGTCTCAACAATCAAACTCATGACCTTGAATTTTTGAGGGACATCAAATATTTGCAGCAGGTTGATTTAATGTCCTCTTATCATCTTGTGATCTTCAGATTTGGGTAACAAAGTATGCCTCAGGATAGTGTTGATTGTAGGCAGATCAGACAGTAGATAATGCATACATCCAAGCTTGTGTGTCTCCAAAGCTTTATCGGGGATCTCCTTGTACATGTTTGCCATTGAGTTGTGGTCCTTCTTCTTCTTAGCATACACATCCAAATCATCCTCGTGTTCCTCCAGGGCATTGATCAACTTCGCCCATTCATCAACAGTTGATTGGTACCTCGTACCCTCAGACATCCACACGATTCTACCATCTGGATAGAAATGAACAGTGGAGTAGAACTGCATAATGAGCTCATCATTCCATTTGGTCAACTTTTGACCCACAAACTCATCAACTCCACAAGCTTTGAAGCTTTCATGTACACCTAGGAAGAAGTCTTCATTCTCATCAATGAATTCCCAATCAACCCATCTCATGTCACACACAATTGGCTTCTTGTCAAGCAGAATGGTCTCATAGAAATCATGTTGTTCCTTGGTGTGGAACCTATAGTCCACTGCAGTCCTCCTCCTCACAGCATAGGGGTCTGACTATCTGCAAAGTCTCAATCATGCATCCTTCCTGATGTTCATGTCCTCAGCCACTGGATGAGTGTCATTGTGGTCTTGAATCTTAGGCTTCAGTTTTCTTAGCACTTGGGCTTATGCATCTTCTTCTTCAACTTCAGGCACTGGGGCCTTGTTCTTTTTTTCAACAGGGATATTCCTGGTGCTTCTCTTGGGCTTAGAGGGCTTTTGAGCACCAGCCTTGGGAGCAGCTTTGGGCTTTGATGTAGCAGCCCCTGACCTGATTGCATCTCCCATGAGCTTCTGGGACTTGGGTGCTGGTGCAGCATCCTCTTCCTCTTCATCTTATTCTCGCTCTCTCATTATGGAGGATCTACCAAGGACTCTGGTAGTGGTCTTCTTGACCCTCTCCTTCCTCTTCTTTCCCTCTCCATCAGCCTCTCCAATTGGCTTAGAGGTTTCAGCAGATGAGGCCCTGGCCTTAGACATTGGAACTATTTTTTGCAGGTGCCTTCTTATGCCACCCTGGCTTAGTTATTGCGGCAGTACCATACTCTTTCTTTAGCACGTTCTTTTTGGAGCTAACTTCCTCCTCAACAGCCACATAGTCCTCATCTTACGAATCTGAGGTTTTCTTCTTCCTTGTTCTGGTGGCTACCTTTGGCAAGTTACTAGAAGTGCTCCTGCTACCATCATCTGAGGTGCTTGAGGGACTAGTGCCCTCACTCATTTGCACTGGCTCTTCATATGTGTTTTGGCTATCACTCTAGTCGGACATCTTGGCAAGCACACTGACAGCAAACCCTCTGAATAGATGTAGATGAGGTAGAATGGATGAGCATCACAAAGTGCAGAGTTTTTGCAAAACAAATGAGTCAAAAACTTAGTTTTAGTTCTCCACAGAAAGCATTTCAGAGCTACCGATTTGTTAAACTCGGTGATACCGAAGCAACTGTTGGAGTCTTGAACTAGTGAACTCGGTCAGACCGAGTCACAGTTCGGTGGCTCCAAGATTGCTAGGGTTTTATAGAGAATCGAACTCGGTCGCACCGATTTGCGATTTTTGGTCAGACCGAAAAGCGCATGTGCAATGGCCTAAGACAAATTGGTGAGACCAATTTCTACAACTCGGTCAGTCCGAGATGAGTTCGGCAGAGACCTAACCCAAAATTTTCAAATCAAACCTAACTTAAAGGGGGTTTTCTCTAGATGGATTGATTTCATACTTGGTGCGAATCATGGCAAAGCAATGTGCTAAGAATCGAAATGAGGAATTAGCACATAAGGCCGAACTCATACCCTAGTTCGGCGGGAGTTCGCTACGGCGACAACGGCGGGGCAGAATCCCATTAACGGTGATGGAGATCAGCGGTAGGAGGTCGCTGGCGACAAGGAGACGATCCGGAGACCCAAGACGGCACAACAAGACATACGTGGGATGAAGAGTATTGGAGAAGTTTCCAAAATTCAACCTGTCGGTATATATATCCTGACCTTGTCAGTGTAACCGAATGGAACAACTCGGTGGCATCGAGATGCAGAATCGCAAGCGGTTACTACAACTCGGTGTGACCGAAAAGTTCATATCGGTTGCACCGAGATTGAAAACCTAGATCAACTCAGTGAACTCGGTGTGACCGAAGAGGATGGATCTGTCAGACCGAAATGCATAGAGAGGTTTTGGAAGTTTAAGTCTATGAGAAATCGGGGACTCCAAGTGCTCCTGACATAGAGTGGTTCAAATCTGACTTGGTCAAACTTTGTGATGTAGCATGAATAGAGTTTAAGACGAGAAAAGCATAGATAGCTACAGGAGGTTCTTAGGCATTCTTGTCCATCCACTTGGCAAAAGAGAAAACGCCAAACAATCAAAACAACAAGTGGATGTACTCGGATGAGTAAAATATGCATCAACATGCTCACACAATAAAATTGCAAATAAAATATGTGGCAAAGCATGAACAAACACTCTAGCATCTATCAAGCAATTGGCGACGACTAGGTCATCTATATATGAGTATATTGACTTAGGAGTCAAATGAGAACATTTGATCATAGATCATACTCATCGTTTAAGCACAAGTGGGGTTACCACTTTTACATAAAGCATCGTTGGTTTCACACCTTTAGAGTTGCTTTAGCTCAATTGTTAGAGTAAAGCTCCCCCTAGATGTGATATCCCCCCTAAAAGGGATGAACTAACCTTGGGTTTTGTCGATGAAGACTTCATGTAGATGTTGAAGATGTGGATGCGCAATGTTGATGTAGATCATCTGGAGTAATCCATTGGAGTGAGTTGCACTTTCAATACCTACACACGTTAGTCCCACAAGTAACAAACAAGGATATACATAGACATAGAGGGATGTACACACAAGATGATGTCCATGAAAGCATTAGGTTACCTTGTCCCTTGTCTTACCAACAAGAGGGCTTGTGACTCCTTGAACTAGTGCAAGATGTGGAAGTTGTTTACACTTGTTCTCGCCAAAGTGATATGAGTGAAGTATGTTGGCGGAGTCACCCTCAAGAACTCTCTAGTTCTTCTTCTTTGGGATCCACATCATCTTGATCGGAATCCTTGGAGTTGTAGTCGTATTTGATGAAGTAGAACTTGATGTAGTCTTGGGAACCCACTTGACCAAGGCCTTGGGAGCTTCTTCAAATGCATCAATCTCCTCTTGAAGCTTGTCCTTGCCTTTTTGCTTGTGGTCTTGTGGTGGAAGATCATCTTGAGCGTGTGTCCCTTGGAAGGAAGTAGGATCATACTTCTCTTGTTCAGGAACAAACTTTGTCTTGGGGTATTGATCTTCTTCCCTCTCAACTCCATTGGCATTGAACTTTCATTCAAAACCAATACCGTGATTCTTCCGGTGCCTTCCTTGCTTGCGTACAATTTCCTCAAATTGCTTACTTCCGGCAAGACTCTTGTAGACACCTTTCTCTATAATTCCCTTCAATAAGTTATTTTCTTGCTCAAGTGTAACTTGGCTAAGAGAATCATTAGTGAAATCAAGAGAAATACTAGAAGCAACAATATTGGATTTAAGATGATTGTTGTTACTACTAGAAGAAGAATCTTTCTTACTCTTGTTGCTAGGTTTAATTTGTGGCATGTAAGTAGACAAGAGTAAACGCTTGACAATGTAAGAAGAAGTTTTCTTGCAAAGATCATCATTGATTGCTTTTAAGAACCCATGCTCATGCTCAAGGTTGAGCTTTTCAAAGTGTAACTTCTCATGAGTCTTTAAAAGCTCTTGATGATTTTCCAAGGTAGTTTCATGAGCTAGCTTAAGAGTGTTTAGTTCTTTAGTTAGTCGCTCAATCTCCTTCTTATCATCATCATTCGTTTTATCTTGATTAGCATGATTAATAGCAAGTTCATCATAGTTTTCATCACTAGAGTTGTCAACAAGTAGATCATCATCACCTAACAAATCATCTTCATCACTATTGAAATCAACATACTCGGGGTGTGATACCTTTGGGCATTTAGCCATGAAGCATCTTCCAATTCCTTCATTTGGTGAGTCAAATATGTCGTAGGATTTGGTTGACACAAGTGCTAGACCAACAACACCTTCATCTTGAGTATATTCGGAGTCGGAGTGATAACTTCTCTCGGAGTGATTGTCGGAGTTGGAGCCGGATACCCATTCACCAACATGAGCTTGATGTCTTCGTTTTGTGTAGCTCCTTGATGATTTGTCCTTCCTTTCCGAATCCTTGCTTCTCCGTGATGTTCTTCATTCATAACGGTCATCTCTACTCCTTCTCTCTCTTGGTGGTGATTCTTCTCTTCTACTTCTCCTTTTGGGTGAATCTTCTCTTCTTTTGTAGGGAGCCGTACACTCATTGGAGTAATGTCTGGGTCTTCCACAATTGTAGCAATTACGTTCACGACTCGAAGATCTTTTGTCATTGTAGGACCTTGACTTGTAACTTCTTTCCTTGCTTCTACTCTTGTAGAACTTATTGAAGTTCTTCACCATTAGGCTCAATTCTTCGTTGAAGGCTTGTTTCTCACTTGATGATGTAGGAGCATCACATGAGGCTTTGTAAGCACCACTTGACTTGTTGTGAAGCTCTTCCTTATCCTTGAGTGACATCTCATGAGCAACAATTCTTCCAATGACTTCCGTTGGCTTGAGATCTTTGTAGTTGGGCATCATTTGGATCAATGTGCACATGGTATCATATTTTCATCCAAGGCTCTTAGGATCTTCTTGATGATGAATCTATCGGTCATCTCTTCACTTCCTAAGTCGGCAATCTCATTTGTGATGAGAGCAAGCCTAGAGTACATTTCAGCGACACCTTCACCATCCTTCATTTTGAACTTGTCAAGTTGACTTTGAAGCACATCCAATTTGGATTCCTTGACGGAGTTGGTACCCTCGTGCATATCAATCAAAGTATCCCAAATTTCCTTTGCATTCTCAAGACGGTTGATTTTGTTGAATTCTTCGGGGCACAATCCATTGAAGAGGATATCGCAAGCTTGAGCATTGTGTTGCAGCATCTTCAACTCTTCCGTGGTGGCTTCACGGTTCGGTTCTCTCCCCTCAAAGAATTCACCTTCCAAGCTAATACACGCAATAGCCCAAACGGCGGGGTTATGTCCAAGAATATGCATTTTCATCTTATGCTTCCAACTAGAAAAATTAGTACCGTCAAAATAAGGACCTCTATGGTGGTAATTTCCCTTACTAGACGCCATACTCTCTTAGGTTGTGAAACCAAGGCTATGATCACCAAAATCTATGGAAGTCAAGGCAAATGGAGACCAAAGCTCTGATGCCACTTGTAGGATCGAAAGTATGTCTAGTGGGGTGGTGATTAGACTACTTGACCAAATAAAAATCTAGCCTTTTCCAAATTTTAAGTCTTGGGAGATTTTAGCAACTTAGCACAAGTCAAGCAATCAACCTACACATGCAAGTCTAAGAGTATAGCAGCGGAATGTAAAACATTTGCATATGAAGGTAAAGGGAGGAGTTTGGAGGGAGCAAACGCAATGTAGATGCAGAGATTTTTGGTGTGGTTCCGATAGGTGGTGCTATCGTACATCCACGTTGATGGAGACTTCAACCCACAAAGGGTAACGGTTGCGCGAGTCCACGGAGGGCTCCACCCATGAAGGGTCCACGAAGAAGCAACCTTATCTATCCCACCATGGCCATCGCCCACGAAGGACTTGCCTCACTAGGGTAGATCTTCACGAAGTAGGCGATCTCCTTGCCCGTACAAACTCCTTGGTTCAACTCCACAATCTTTTCGGAGGCTCCCAAGTGACACCTAACCAATCTAGGAGACAAAAGGTAATAGATGGTGTGTTGATGATGAACTCCTTGCTCTTGTGCTTCAAATGATAGTCTCCCCAACACTCAACTCTCTCTCACTGATTTGGATTTGGTGGAAAGATGATTTGAGTGGAAAGCAACTTGGGGAAGGCTAGAGATCAAGATTCATATGGTTGGAATGGAATATCTTGGTCTCAACACATGAGTAGGTGGTTCTCTCTCAAAAAATGAATGCTGAAGTGTAGGCATGTTCTGATGGCTCTCCTTACTAATGAAAGAAGGGTGGAGGGGCATATATAGCCTCCACACAAAATCTAATCGTTACACACAATTTACCAAACTCGGTGGGACCGAATCAGAAAACTCAGTCATACCGATTCAGTTCAAAAATGTGAACGATGGGCTTTTTGGTGGGACCGGCATGTCAACTCGGTGGGACCGATTCCATTAGGGTTAGGGCATAATGTAATCCCGGTGAGACCGATTACACAAACTCGGTGGGTCCGATTTTGGTAATAGGCTAACCATAGAATTGGTCAGGCAAACTCGATGGGACGAAATCACTCATTTCGATGAGACCGAAACGTTATGAAAGGGAAACAGAGAGTTTGCATTGCAAACTCGGTGGGATCGATCGCTCATCTTAGTTGAACCGAAATGTTACAAAGGGAAACAGAGAGTTTGCAATCCCATCTCGGTGAGACCGATATCCCTATCGGCGAGACCGATATGACTAAGTTTTCTGGCAGTGGCTATGTCAAGTGAACTCGGTGGCGCCGGATAGAACATTTTGGTGGGGCCGAGTTTGACTTTTGGTTTGGGACATATGTTGATATGAGAAAGTGATTGGGGTTTTTTGGAGCATATCACTAAGCATTTTGAGCAAGTAAGCCACTAAGCAACACCTCATCCCCTTTTAATAGTATTGGCTTTTCCTATGGACTCAATGTGATCTTGGATCACTAAAATGAAAATGTAGAGTCTTGAACTTGAGCCAATGTGTGTCCTTAGCATTTTGAGGGGTCCACATTCCTAATCCATGCCATGCCAATCATTGAACTTTCTAAAATGATCATCTTGAAATAGTAATAGTTCAATGAGCTATATGTTGTTAATAATTACCAAAACCACCTAGGGATAGTTGCACTTTCACTGGTGAGTTGGCATGGATCGATATTGGGATTTGTCACTCCGTGTATCAGAGAGGTATCTCTGGGCCCTCTCGGTAATACACATCACAAGAAGCTTGCAAGCAAAGTGACCAAGGAGTTAGTTACTAGATGATGTATTATGGAACGAGTAAAGAGACTTGCCAGTAACGAGATTGAAATAGGTATGAAGATACCGGCGATCGAATCTCGGGCAAGTAACATACCGACAGACAAAGGAAATTATGTATGTTGTCATAAGGTTCGATAAAGATCTTCGTAGAATATGTAGGAACCAATATGGGCATCCAGGTCCCACTATTGGTTATTGACCGGAGAGGTGTCTCGGTCATGTCTACATCATTCTTGAACCTGTAGGGTCTGCACGCTTAACGTTCGTTGACGATATAGTATTATATGAGTTATGTGAGTAGGTGACCGAATGTTGTTCGGAGTCTCGGGTGAGATCACGGACATTACAAGGAGCTCCGGAATGGTCCATAGGTAAAGATTGATATATAGGACGATGTTATTTGGTCAGCGGAAAGGTTTCGGAATGTATCGGGTAGTCATCGGATCACCAGAAGGGGTTCCGGGAGGCCCCGGGAGGTTAATGGGTCATATGGGCCAAAAGAGGGGAGCACACCAACCTACAAGGGGCTGGAGGGCCCCACCTCTTGGCCGTCGGCCCTATGGATGGTAAGGGGGAAGGGCTAGCCCCTCCTGCCTTCCCTCCACCTAAGAGAATGGAAACAGGGGGAGGGCGCCCCCCCTCGTGCCTTCTTCCCACGCGTCCAAGAAGAAAGGGGGCGCGACCAAGGTAGGGGCCAAGGGTGGTCTCCCTCCCCTCCTCCCCCACCTATATATATATATATATATATATATATATATATATGTGTGTGTGTGTGTGTGTGTGTGTGTGTGTGTGTGTGTGTGTGTGTGTGTGTGTGTGTGTGTGTGTGTGGAGGGAGAGGGGCAAGACACACAATGATTCGCAAGCCATAAATGCTTCCGCTTGACAATCACCATAAACGCTTCCGCCTGACGGTCTACGAGGGTACGTAGACACACTCTCCCCTCTCGTTGCCGTCAATCTCCATGGATAGATCTTACGCGTGCATAGAATTTTTTTTTGTTTTCCATGCATCATTCCCCAACAGTGGGTTGTGCCCACCTCGTGGCTCTTTGGGCCCTCCCATGAAGCTTCTAGTGCCTCTTTTGTTCCAAAAAAATCATCAAAAAGTTTCATTGCATTTGGAGAAATTTTATTTATGCACAAAAAACAACACCATGGTAGTTCTGCTGAAAACAGCGTCAGTCCAGGTTAGTTCCATCCAAATCATACCAAAAGCATATAAAATTGTTGTAAACATGGCATGACTACTTCATAAATTATAGATACGTTGGAGATGTATCACCGTCCACCCCACTTTATTCACCTTTTCAACCAAGAGACCGGTTGGGTAGCCAGTATCTACTACTTTCCCCCATTTCCTCTTAGAACCAAGTCCTAGATTCATTCTATAACTTTCCCACTTTCATCCTTGTTTGAACCAACTCTTAGATTCGACTGTGTGAACTAGCTTTACCTCTAAAAATAGTAAAAGTCTAGGTGGATTTGGAACAGTGGACGGAAGTAGAAAAAGATCCACACATAGCCATGTGGGGAGCTAGGGCAGTAGAGCAAGGCCGGTTTTGAAGGAAGATATACCTAAGGGTCATCAGGATGTGGCAAAGATAGTGTCGGGAGGCCGCATCTTGTCCACAATACTGTAGGGAGGAAGAAGGGGTCGGAGGCCCTCCCAAGCCGACGTTGTCTTGGAGAGAACTGCACGGTCGCCGATCGGGGCGCACGGGCAACTATTGGTCTCCTCCCTCACTGCCGCTGACTGTGTGAATGATGCACCTACACCTGCCCCGGCCAAGGTGGTCCAGCTGGATTTGTGACCAGCGGTGAGAAGAGAGAGAGTGTGGCCACCTATGTCTTGTTTAGATCCGGAGAGCATGAGAGAGTGAAAGAGAGGAACTCTAGTAAAGCAAGCGTTGAGGCTCCTGCTTCTATATATAGTGGAGTGATTTTGTTGTAGAAACCATTATTAAATTAAATACGTGTGAACCACTATTTTCATTTAAAGTTAGAGTAAAAATAAAACTCGATCAATAACGTGCCACCGCTTTCAGGTCGCACTATCAAATCACCGCGTCCAGGACACACTATGTACTATATCATTCATGTGTGGTCCCCGACCCTCCATGAAGTTGAAAACTAGACGAGTCAAAATGTCAATTGGATGTCTCTCTGTAAAAAATGTGCTCCTATGTTAAAAAATGCGCTCCTACGTGTACCGCCGAGTGGGTGTGAGAGAACTAGTGTGTGCGTGCACCACTTCTCTTCGTGAGAGTACAATATACTACGCCCAAAGAATGTTCGCCACAAGAGTAGTAATATAAGTGTGTGACGTGTGAGTTAAAATAAAAGGTGTGCGACGTCTTTTATTTTTTAGAAGTTCTGAGGGTAGGGTGTGAAGAGCCCATATGTGTGTGTCATCTACCTACAGATAGACGGTGGGTGCGAGAGGACTCAGGAGACACTACAAAAGAAATCCACTTCCGTGATGATACGTGTTTGTCATAGTAGGTTACGTTTTCTGTCATGCTTGTACATCCATGACGATTTTATGACAGAATCAAGATAGTCATACTTGTGTTGTCGTCGAAGTGTTCCATGACAATACAGAAATTATCATCACGGAAGTGTCCATTTCCATGATGATAAATGTTGTCATGAAACTGTGATTCATCTCACGTAGCATGTTACTGGATTTTCTACGGGTATGAAAATTTTAATTTGCAGTCGACGCAGATCCCAACGCACGGCGTCTGCGGACCTCCTCGACGTGCACCCGCGGGGACAGCGGCACTGCCGGCACAGGGATGTGCTGCGGATCCAGATGCCAACCGTGGGATAGGTTGATGTCTGGATACGACAATAAATGGTGATACTGCAAGTGCCACCGTGCCTGGTGCACTGGTATGTAAAGTCATTTCCGCGGCGGAGGCGGCACAGGGCGTCGAGACGCAGGCAGAGGAGGTGTGCGGGACGAGCTGCCGTCGATGAGGAGCTTCCCCTTGGCTTTGTTTAAGAAAACCATGGCTCTAGGGTTTGGGGTATCGCCGGCGAAGGAACACGCGGGGCAAGATGTGGACGCGGAGGAGAGGAAGTGGATAAGGACGGCCCCAAGCACGCCCGCATTTTCAAAAAGGATGAAGACCGTAGGTTCCACCCACCGGTAGGCGACCCCATGGTCGGTGGTCGCGTTTAATATGACCACGGGCGGTAGTTGGGTGACCAACATGTGGGCCCACGCCGGACACTGAGAGGACGCGCGCCCTGTTCGTGCGGACAGAAACCAGGCACAAATTTGGCCTGAAATGCATTCGGGCGGACATTGAACGAACACGTTTTGGATTTGGATCGACGCGTTGGTCCGACGCGGACGAATTGGGTTGGCATTGGAGTTGCCCCGAGGCCCTCACTTGGGTGGAAGTCCCGACAGTCACCCAAAAAAAGTTGCACTCAATCTCTATCTCTACTAGTAGAGTGCCCGTGCGTTGCCACGGGCTTTTGAATATATTGCTGGAATTATATAAACATAATACATGTTAAATTTCACGTGAAGAGAATAGATAGCACAAGCAAAATCGGCTAATAATTAAAGTCAACTTCACTTGCACCGTACATTGATAACAAAAAAGGCAATCTGATGACTTATACATATAGAGAGATTATCTAACTAAAACTAGTTACAAATTAAGATCCATTTGATGCGCTTAAGAAATTCTCGCACAATATTAAGAATATAGACTTTAGCTCCATTCACATGAAATTTGAACAAGTATAACTAAAAAAACCTCCTCAACTCATACCCAACCTGCACAAGCAATATATGTAATTAGCACGAAGAATTCACGTCGAAGATCTTAAAATGTGTAATGGAGAATACTCATTGGGCACAGTGGATGAACTAATTCTTCACCGTTCCACCAAAGCATAAAACAATATAAATAGTCACACACATCCCTACAATTTTCAAAATTAGTATTATTTTGAATGTTACGATAATGCAATATATAAATTTATTGTTCGTCTATGCTCATTGGAATACCAAGCAGAAATTAGCATGTCCACATTTTGGTCGTTGACAGGTTAGTCTGCTGGGATGAACGTTTGACATGGGCCAGGTGATAGTTGTTGGTGTGCTAGGTTCCTCAAAAATAAATTAGCATGTCCACATTTTAGTAGTTCTATTATTCATGAATGCAATATTTGATTAACCCTTTTTTAGAAATCATGTAAGAGGGATTTCCACCACATACCCAAACACTTGTTTTTCATTTTCAATGCTCAAACGTGAAAACCAGGATATTGTCAAGTGGAGCACGTGTCCGGTTCTACCGTCAGAGTAAGTGTCAAGTATAATCCTTGGGCAGGAATTTACTAAAGCTAGTGCTTAACCTAACAATAATAGCTTGATAGAGATTTGCCTCAAAAACTCCATGGCCAATGAACTGCATAGTCCAACAGAACAGCTTTTCTACCAATCCCACCTAGGAGAAAAAATAATAATTTATGATCAATCAATTTGTGTTATGTGATCTTTTTTGTTTGTTATTCCCTCTATTTCTAAAAATAAGCCTTTTTAGATATTTCATTACGGACTACATACGGATGGATATAGACAAATTTTAGAGTGTAGATTCACTCATTTTGCTCCATATATACTCTATATTGAAATCTCTAAGAAGGCATATATTTAGGAACAGAAGGAGTACGAAGCATCTTCAACATCACAAACTAAAGGCTTATATTTAGGAACAGAGGGAGTACAATTGACAATCAACAGCACAAACTATGCTCCATCCTACATCCTAAAAGCAAATGAATGAAAAATTTCACGGAGTTAGAGCAACTGCAACACACTGACCCATTTCGTCTTTTCGTGTCCTTGCAGATGAAAAAGTTTGCCCAATGCAGTCATCGCCGCCGCAACGCCATCGCATCCGCTCCCGCGTGCACGCATGAACAACAGATGCATGAGTAGCATCTGCAGTCACCGTTGCTGCGCAAGCAGGAACAACAGTAGTCAATCACCGCAGCAGCAGTTGCAGTCGCCGCCGCCGTGCTCGCCCACCGCGACGGTCGTCGCGCAGTTCTGCCGCCGCGCTCTAGACTCCATGGATCCCAAACTAGACCTCGCAAGCGCTGTGACAGGCAATGCCCGCCCACGGCAAGCCCGCCCATGACAAGGAGTCCCTCGCGAGCTCCACGACAAATAGTGCCAGGCCACAACATCCCTCTGTGGGCGTGTGCTCCTGGTCGATGCAGGTGGCAGCTGCGCCTGCCTGGTGCTCGTGAGTCCGGCCCGGCCTCACCTCGCCGTGTCGAGCCGCCTCCCGCGCCCGGTCGTCCACCTCTACGCCCTCGCGCACGCAGGAACAACAGATGTGTGAGCAGCATCTACAGTCACCACTGCCGCGCAAGCGGGAACAACAATGTTGAAGTATAAAAACAGATGCACCACATCACATAAGCATGTCTGTAGTCATAGCATAACACAGTAGCATTGCGCAACACCATATCCAAACCATTCGCGCATCCATAAGTTAAAAAATCTCACCCACAAAAATGAAATATTAGTGGCACACAGTGGGAGAACAAACCTTCTGGCGCTTGAATGTACACATTGCAGAAACACACATGTGGAGAAAGAAGAGAAAAACTTGTATAATCAAAAAACTGGTAAAGCTAATTATATATCCCCATGAGCAAAACAAACTGATAAACGACTAAAAATCAGTTATGTTTCCTAACTTGTGGCAAACATTCATTACATATGGCAAAAAAAATGACCACCTATTATAGTTTTTAGGTTTCTTGTGAAACCTTCTGACAGTGGTTTAATAAAAAAATATAGTTCCAAATAGAAACTTTGAAAAAGAGTAATGCATATTGATCATCCCAAAGGGTACAGTGCAGAGAAGCAAGAAAAAACACATGGATAAAGTGAACTGCTCTGGTTTCCGAAACAAAGCAAAAATGTACAAACAAACCTACAAAATTTGACTTCCATGAAGGCTACAAGACTACATGGAGAAAATCCACCGTCCTACAAGAGCACTGTAACTATTTTTGCCCCCACTCTAACCTATCATGAATTTATTTTCAAGCAACATTTCGTCACAAACCAATCTAACAATTCTTACCATATCAATAAATTCCTGGTTAAACTAAATAGGAGAGTACTTAACAGTTCATTTCATGTCCATCCACAAACATTCCTAGCTAGCATGCACGTGAGAAAGGTATTAAATCTTTCATACAATCACCGCAATCTACATTGGCTAGAAACAATAAAAACGATTGGTGCCGGTAGAAATAATGAGTTGGCCAAGCTGCGTGCCCGTTGTTGTGATACTGACTTCTCAAAATAAGGAATCCTCCAACAGTGATAAAAAGTAGAGTAATCTTCTCAACTAAAGAAGGCCAGGGATGAGACTGACGTTTTTCTGTAAACTGGCTTTTAGTTATATGTATGATAAAAAGAAAGGAACAAAGAACACAATAAAAGTGGCTACAAGTATATATAAGTATAAAAACGTGCAACTACATAAGTACCAATTATCTAACAAAAGTATGATGATACTTTCCCGAGATGATTGTCGATTGATACAGTGATCTAATCCTCTAATTACCAACTTGACAACTAACCTAATGTCTACAGACACAAAGCAAATACTCTTGGAAAAAAATCAACACACAGAAAAATACAAATGTTCCTGGACCATTCAAAGTGTACATGGAAGCCATACATATGAGTGGACTCCCACATCCATATGCAAATTTTCAAGACTAAGATGTGGCTACCTGCTTTGGTCAGTTTGACAGCCCCAGCTTCATTAGTCTTTGGATCTGATTGCAAGCTCCATCTACATCAGTCTAGGAAAGGAATCTGGGTGATTGGTTCCTATAAATAAATTGGGCAATATAAATTTAAACAATTTGGCTTACCCATAAATCTAACAAATCTAAGCTGGAGCTACAAGCTACGCTGTGACAACCAAAAGTTTGAAGATGAAGTGATGAAGAAAAAGTAACCACTTGAAAAGGAAAAGAAATAGGAACAAAAACGATGTCGCTCTACAATCGTCTCTCCCAACTCCATTCCCCTAGCTTGCCCTCTCACCTCCTCGCATATCAACCAAAATATCTAATCGAGACCAGACAGAAGCAATGGTGGGAGAGTGATGCGATGGCAATGAGCTAGGCCAATGCTCCCAAGAGAAGAGTGTCTCAGTGATGGGCGTCGTCTAGTCGATGCTAGTGGCGATACCTAGGATGTTCTATGTAACAAGTTAACTGCACATTTTTTTGTCTAAAGCAACACATATATGTGGAAATCATGTAAGAATAATTAAACTATTATAAATATATGTATTTTACAACTTTGAATTAGTGTCATAAACATATTTGTGCTTGAATGGAACTGTCGTAAACCTATCGAAATTGAAGAAAGAGTAACAAGATGTGTTAGCATTACCTTGCAGTTGGACCACCATATCCGAGCACATCCTTTGACTGCCCACCAAAGGTCCTCCCTCTCGCTCAAACAGGGGCACACACCCAGCTAGCAGGCTGTTTCGCATACACGCTAATAATTATGCCTTGGTTGTAGGCAAGTAGGCTGGTATATTCAGCTATAATCAGGAACTCCTCTTCACAACTGTATTTTGGCGCAAAAATAATCTACTGAGACCAGATGCATAATCATGGAGGTAGCTCAGTTTTTAAGGCATAAGATGGGTAAGCTATCCCAAAAAATGAACAACCATCATGCATATCCATATGGGAAGGGAGTATTAATTACTAACCTTGAAGAACTTTTTTTTGGAGAAAATTACTAACCTTGAAGAACTTTCTTTTGAACCTGATGCTACGAAACGGTCATTATGCCTACCCAAATAAAAGGAACTGCTTATAACTTGGCAGATTATGCATACCTAAAAGAATAATTGAGTAGTGGATGTTCAAGCATCAAAAACTTTTCAACTGGATGTTCCTTACCACACATCAAGTCAATCTTAACATTTTTCTGACCCCATGTCTTCTTCCTTCAGCAACAACTTAAAAGATTGTACTTAATTATAGAATAAATAAAAGGCATATCAGACTTGAGTATATATTATATAAAAGATGTGAGTCCAGAAAGAAGTCCAATTTTAGTCCATGATGTGTAAATAGTCCAATTTTAGTCCATGATGTGTAAATAGTCCGGAATGTAGTCTGCTTGGCTAGCGAGCTAGTGTCACTGCACCATTTGGCAACCTCACCCTTTGAGCGTCATCGCTCTCTCGTGCTGTGGCTTCCTGGATGCCTTGCCTGCCGTCGACCTAGTGCTTCTTGACAGCCAACACGTCAAGCCCTTCATGGTTGCATTGCCACATGGTAGCAGAGGCAACTGCAAGTAACAACGAGAGTCCAAGGAGAACAAATAAGATGATTATGAACTGGTCCTTCTCTTGCTTACCTATCTGGTGGTCCATGCTGCCCACATATTTGAGGATTTACAGTAAGGAAATTGAACCTTAAATTAGATGACAACAAGCTATATAAATAAATATTTTGCAAGAACATAATGAATGTATACTAACTTCAAAATGTAGTTATCTTATTATCTATGCGTGGTTAGTTGGGAGTCAATTGTCGTTTTATCTGATTATCTCTCAGACGAAATCAGTAAGACCAAAAATTGCCGTGCACCCATCAGTCTGGCAAAATCAGTAAGACCAAAAATGTGAGTACTCATCATCTGCAACCCATGAGGAATCAGTGGTTTGCCACTGAATGATGGGTAAACAAAAATGCAGCTGAAGCATCTTCAGAGAAGCACATGCCCTTGAAAATATAGAGCCAACGCTGAACATCTTTTACCCACTTCAGAAAAATGATGACAGGTCCACTATGCCCCCTTGCTAGCTCAACTAAACACCTAACAATGCTCTCAAAATCAACACTGAAACTCGTGGCTGAATAAAGAAATCCACAACACTTCCCCCAACTAAACATTGGCCTGGACATGAAACTGCATGGATTATTTAATAACGATCTTATAGTATGCCTATGTGTGTACCCGCGCGTGGTCGTCATGACAAGGCAGACTTTGTCATCCATGGTAACAAGGCTTAAGTTGTGCACGCCGGAGGAACTACACGAAGAGGCACTAAAGGGGTGTTCTCCCTCACAAGTATTCCATGGTCGACCACCATAGCGAGCCGAACACCACAGATGCAGGGACCCCTTGACTGACACGTCAACCATGCTTGTTTCAGTAAGAAATTTGCATGCACTTTTAGCGAGTCAAGATATTGGCGCCAACAATTACATAAACCAAACAATGATATAAGTATAGAAGTCATTCGATTATTTAACTGCAGCACATCCATCTAGCTAACTAAAGCAATAACCAAAATATATGAAAAAGGGATAATACTAACCATTAGCTTGTATATCTTCAGTCTTGGCTCATAAACAAACAACTTGAAACAGTAGAAACTATTGATAGTAAAAAGAAGGTAAGTGAAACAATTATGAGATTTTCAAAGAGAAGCTCACTTTAGTTGTATGCAACCTTCGGCACCCATGTCTTCATGTGAGCATCTCCTCAAGCTAGTAATAGTTCACCGTGACCCTTGTCTACTTCTCAGCCAGCCTGTAGGATCGGCAATCAATTTATTCAATGAGAGAAACAAACTTAAGTACAAATTTGATGAAATTCGAACATAATTAGAAATAACCTAATGCAATCAAATCAACCAATAAACTGATTAAGATTTTTTTTCAAAAGGGGATAACCCAACTGATTAGAACATTACTTGCTAGATTTCCTGTCCTTGTGTATCATATGAATACTCCATGCACATCAACATGTCAGGGGTGATGTGGCCACAGATGGGTTCCTCTTGTGTACCGATCGAATGGAACCACTTCATCCACGGAGGCGGCGTCCCTAGGGATCAGCAGAGGCGGCGGCGTGCCCTCGGCTTCTGCGATGGTAGAGGCGAAGGCAGGGAACCCTAGACAAAAATTGAGGGAGGAGTGGCAGCATGGTTTTTTTTCTTCTGTAATATTTTGTAAAGAGAATAAAATGCAGGTGGTGGTGGGAGGTGGGACGGAAAAAACCGGATGAAAGTGGTGGGACAAAAAAACCGTGCCGTGGACGCAATCCTACCAACTGCTCCATTAGGAGTAGAGATAAAAGCAAGGCTCCACACACCTAGGTTCGGCGCTCTTAATTAAATCTAACAAGCACCAAAGAATTGAATGCCAAAATTCATCAAAGTTACTTAATTTGTTGTCAGCGATGACTTGTTGCACATACCAGAGGTCTAATATTCTTTCATTCTCTTCTCTTTTCTTTCGGAGTAATATGCAAAATTAGCTAGATCCATGCCCAGTCTACACTAAAAGAGTATAAGAACTTATTTCTGGGATTATAGGCTAAACAGAAGTATGGCAAGCTATGCAAATAACAAGGCAACTTGAAACTATTTTTTCAAGCAAATGTAAACAGTATCAGACACACATAAATCACACCACAGTATCATACTTCAGACGTAAACCGAACAAACAAAATTCATATCAAAGTATTTAGACATAAGTTGTTTACATCAGCCAACATTATATCCAACGAAACTTGAGGAAATTATGTTCCTAAATACATAGAAGGTTTACCTCACTGAATGGATCTTCTATATCATCACGCTCGACGTTGCTTTCCTGCAGAGTGCAGACATGCAAGTTAATTACTATGCATAAGAAGTCCAGCAGGTGTATTAGGACCACCATATACTTACATAGTTAGGAAAAATAACCATGTCAACATCATCAGGGACGTCAGCTAACAGGCATCTGATGGAATACTACCGGGATATAACAACTCATCGGTGTCTAGATGCATTATCCAATCCATGCCAGATTCCTACCATGAAGAAAAATACTTTTTGTTCATGATAAATACAATACACTAAACAAACACTATTAATAATTGTTGGTGATAAGCCGAAAACAAACATAAATACCCAGGCCATCACAATGGCCATCTCCGTGTTGAGTGCTTGCTTCAAAAACAGTTTGTGGTTGCAAGGCTTGTAGAAGAATCCTGCGAGCCAGGTTTCGTTCCAGATTCGGCTGCAGGTGAAACATATACATCATCAGAATGGGCATTGAAATGAATTTGTGTATAGCCCGACGAGGCACGCGAGCGGCAAAGGTTGTTTCGCACCACCTGGCCTGCTGCTCCTCAAGGTCCTTGGTCCTGTACACCACCTTCACACCCCTAAAGAAGAAGAAGAGAAACAGAGTCAGACATTGAGAACAAGCAGAGTGAAATTGGTACTACTGGATTCTTCAAAATCTCAAGCGAGGAATGCATGGGGATGGACTCGAGGACCCCCGCGACGCTGGGCTTGGCGGCCTTGCCCTCGACGAAGAGCAAAAAGTGTGCGACGCCGATGACCTTGTGGTAGAAGAGCCACGTCAGGATCCGGTCCAGGCCTGCGGAGGTGCTCGTTTGCACGCACACCTGGCAAGCAAGCAAAAGATCAGCAGGTCGGACACATCAACCATGGTGAGTAGCTTGATGGTGGTCCATGGTGAGTAGCTTCAAGTGTAATCTTCAAAAGCAATCAGTATTAAAATTAGTTGATTCGGAAATAGAAAAGGCATCAAGGAAGTAACGTACCTCAAACTCTGGAACAAGACCTTGGTCTGCAGCAACCTTTTGCATCAAACGGAACCATGGGCCAATTCGAGGGTTTGGCACCGCTGCCCATCCAGGCCTCCCACCTTGAGGGGGGTCTCATCCTCCCTCAGCTGTGGCACACCTTCAGAAGTAGATTCACAAGAATGAGCAAACCATCAATTATAAAACAATGATTGTGGTAAGAAGGAACCACTAATTAGTAATCAACATGCTTGTATGCATGTGGGTTGAAAGCATGGACATTGCTCAAAAACCATGAAACCAAACAATCGCAGGCTCACAGTATACAGGGAAATAAAGAAAAATATAGAATATAATTAACTGCCTGTATGCTAGAAGAATAGGTGCAGTAACTTTCGAATGTATTAACAATTTGTATATGGTATCATATTTACATATTTAATAGGATTTTACACATAACATATCGAGGTTTGATTGCACCTGTGTGTTAAACAAGATTCAGACAGATGAATGCAGAACCAACCGATTGGATGGACCGTGAGTGCAGGGCGGTTGGAGACCTCAGAAACAGCCTCTCCAGTGGCTTCCTACCACCGACAGTCAAGATCATCCTCTGCAACAATGCTGCGTTCATGCTTCAATAACCTAACATTCCCATTTGTAAAGCTCTCCATCCCCTCCTAAAAACAAATATCAGCAACGGTTAGTTGGGAACTATGCCACAAACACATTTGTCAGATACCATAAAATAAGGATAAAAATTGCAGGTAACTTTTAACGGAGATCAGAACCAGTGGAACATAATGGACCATTGTTTTGTTACATTACATGATCCTAGATCCCTGTACACCAGTGAGGTATGCAATTTACTACGGTATACTCATGGATAAAAAAATCCAGGGACAACACACTTACTAAATAGTGTGCTTGTTACTCCCAGATTGCGCTCACTGCCACTATGTTGGCAGCAACAGTGGCCATCCCTCCGGTCACAAGTGTACTTCCAGATACTGAAATAGTCTCCATACACAGCTTTGGCAATAAATTTCTATTTTCTGTATCAAAACCTAGAAGTATATGTCGAATCTATTCTTCAAGACAAATCTAACCAAATTATTTCTTTTAGACTAACCAAAATAATGATACAGAATACAGTCAGAATAATTTTACTGCACGCATTCTATGATGACATCTATCCCCACATGGAGGTTTTTTAGTAGACAAACTAAGAGCGAAATTCTGGCCTTCACGAAGCAAATCGTGAGGCAGGGATTTATCTCATCGAACAAGCTTCCTGCTTCACAGGTCAAACACATCGGCCGGTGACCGGCGAGGAAGAGGGCGGAGGTGAGATTGGAAAGGTAGTACTTTGGGGTGGTGTGTGTCCGGCGTGTCGAAGTGGAAGGACCAGCCGCGGAGGTAGGGGAAGGCGGGGGCGGCGGGGGCGGCGAGCACCTCGACGCAGGAGGCGGTGGAGGAGTGGAGGGACTGCAGCCTCGACGGGGCCGGCACGGCCAGGCGAGGGGAGCCGGCGTCGTCCATGCCGCTACGGCGGCACTGGAGCGCGAACGCGAGGAGGGCGAGCGCTAGCAGTTGGGCGGTGAGGAGGAGCAGCAGGTGGCGCCACGCCACGGCGCCGCCGCCGACACGGTGGAGGACGGCGACCGGAGATCGGGCTGAAGGCGACGTGCCGACGCCAGAGAAGAGCACAACCCTAGAGCGGCGGGGGCGAACGTGAGGAGGAAACGCTCAGGGACCAATTCCCCCGCCCTGGTTTTTTTTGGTGGGTTAACCTTCGTAGATTTTATTTTCTAGGCGTTTTTTTTGTCGATCGACAGTGTGGGAGGACGAAATCGACGTTCGAACCAGGACGGGTTTACTGTTACGTACGAGGTGGGACTGAGGACGAAAATAAACCAGGGGAAGTGGGACGAAAATTAACCGACGAAGACTACCAACTGCTCCATTAGGAGTAGAGACTACTTAAAAAGAACGTAATGTTCTCATTTCACATTTTTTTCCCATCACCCCTTCGTCCAACCTTCCATGTATATGATAATCAATTATCTTAATTGTTGGGGAACGTAGTAATTTCAAAAAAATTCCTACGCACACGCAAGATCATGGTGATGCACAGCAACGAGAGGGGAGAGTGTTGTCTACGTACCCTCGTAGACCGGAAGCGGAAGCGTTATAACAATGCAGTTGATGTAGTCGTACGTCTTCACGGCCCGACCGATCAAGCACCAAAACTACGGCACCTCCTAGTTTTTGCACATGTTCAGCTCGATGATGATCCCCGGACACCGATCCAGCAAAGTGTCGAGGATGAGTTCCGTCAGCACGACGGCATGGTGACGATCTTGATGTTCTACCGTCACAGGGCCGCGCCTAAGCACCGCTACAATATTATCGAGGATTATGGTGGAGGGGGGAACCACACACGACTAAGAGATCAATGATCAATTGTTGTGTCTCAAGGGTGCCCCCTGCCCTCGTATATAAAGGAGTGGATGAGGGGGCCGACCAAGGAGGATGGCGCGCCCAAGGGGGGAGTCCAACTCTCACCGGGAGTAAGACTCCCCTTTTTCCTATTAGGAGTAGAGAGGGAATGAAGAGGAAGGAGGGAGGAAGGAAAGGGAGGGCCGGCCCCCTTCCCAATTCGGATTGGGCTTGGGGGGGCGGCCCCTCCCTTGCTCCTTTCCCCTCCTTTCCACCAAGGCCCAATAAGGCCCATATACCTCCCGGGGGGTTCCGATAACCTCGCAGTGATCCGGTATTGTCCCAATCTCACCCGGAACCTTTCCGGTGTCCAAATATAGTCATCCAATATATCAATCTTTATGTCTCGACCATTTCGAGACTCCTCGTCAAGTCCGTGATCACATCCAGGACTCTGAACAACCTGCGATACATCAAAATATATAAACTCATAATGACACTGTCATCGTAACGTTAAGCGTGCGGACCCTACGGGTTCGAGAACAATGTAGACATGACCGAGACACGTCTCCAGTCAATAACCAATAGCGGAACCTGTATGCTCATATTGGCTCCTACATATTCTACGAAGATTTTTATCGGTCAGACTGCATAACAACATGCGTTGTTCCCTTTGTCATCGGTATGTTACTTGCCCGAGATTCGATCATCGGTATCTCAATACCTAGTTCAATCTCGTTACCAGCAAGTCTCTTTACTCGTTCCGTAATACATCATCTTGCAACTAACTTATTAGTTGCATTGCTTGCAAGGCTTAAGTGATGTGCATTACCGAGAGGGCCCAGAGATACCTCTCCGACAATCGGAGCGACAAATCCTAATCTCGAAATACGCCAACCCAACATGTACCTTTGGAGACACCTGTAGAGCACCTTTATAATCACCCAGTTATATTGTGACGTTTGGTAGTACACAAAGTGTTCCTCCGGTAAACGGGGGTTGCATAATCTCATAGTCATAGGAACATGTATAAGTCATGAAGAAAGCAATAGCAACATACTAAACGATCGGGTGCTAAGCTAATGGAATGGGTCATGTCAATCACATCATTCTCCTAATGATGTGATCCCGTTAATCAAATGACAACTCATATCTATGGTTAGGAAGCATAACCATCTTCGATTAACGAGCTAGTCAAGTAGAGGCATACTAGTGACACTTTGTTTGTCTATGTATTCACACAAGTATTACGTTTCCGGTCAATACAATTCTAGCATGAATAATAAACATTTATCATGATATAAGGAAATAAATATTAACTTTATTATTGCCTCTAGGGCATATTTCCTTCAGTCTCCCACTTGCACTAGAGTCAATAATCTAGATTACACAGTAATGATTCTAACACCCATGGAGCCTTGTGCCGATCATGTTTTTCTCGTGGAAGAGGCTTAGTCAATGGGTCTGCTACATTCAGATCCGTATGTATCTTGCAAATCTCTATGTCTCCCACCTGGACTAGATCCCGGATGGAATTGAAGCGTCTCTTGATGTGCTTGGTTCTCTTGTGAAATCTGGATTCCTTTGCCAAGGCAATTGCACCAGTATTGTCACAAAAGATTTTCATTGGACCCGATGCACTAGGTATGACACCTAGATCGGATATGAACTCCTTCATCCAGACTCCTTCATTTGCTGCTTCCGAAGCAGCTATGTACTCCGCTTCACATGTAGATCCCGCCACGACGCTTTGTTTAGAATTGCACCAACTGACAGCTCCACCGTTTAATGTAAATATGTATCCGGTTTGCGATTTAGAATCGTCCGGATCAGTGTCAAAGCTTGCATCAACGTAACCATTTATGATGAGCTCTTTGTCACCTCCATATACGAGAAACATATCCTTAGTCCTTTTCAGGTATTTCAGGATGTTCTTGACCGATGTCCAGTGATCCACTCTTGGATTACTTTGGTACCTCCCTGCTAGACTTATAGCAAGGCACACATCAGGTCTGGTACACAGCATTGCATACATGATAGAGCCTATGGCTGAAGCATAGGGAACATCTTTCATTTTCTCTCTATCTTCTGCAGTGGTCGGGCATTCAGTCTTACTCAACTTCACACCTTGTAACACAAGCAAGAATCCTTTCTTTGCTTGATCCATTTTGAACTTCTTCAAAACTTTGTCAAGGTATGTGCTTTGTGAAAGTCCAATTAAGCGTCTTGATCTATCTCTATAGATCTTAATGCCCAATATGTAAGCAGCTTCACCGAGGTCTTTCATTGAAAAACTCTTATTCAAGTATCCCTTTATGCTATCCAGAAATTATATATCATTTCCAATTAGCAATATGTCATCCACATATAATATTAGAAATGCTACAGAGCTCCCACTCACTTTCTTGTAAGTACAGGCTTCTCCAAAAGTCTGTACAAAACCAAATGCTTTGATCACACTATCAAAGCGTTTATTCCAACTCCGAGATGCTTGCACCAGTCCATAAATGGATCGCTGGAGCTTGCACACTTTGTTAGCTCCCTTTGGATCGACAAAACCTTCCGGCTGCATCATATACAACTCTTCTTCTAGAAATCCATTCAGGAATGCAGTTTTGACATCCATGCCAAATTTCATAATCATAAAATGCGGCAATTGCTAACATGATTCAGACAGACTTAAGCATCGCTACGGGTGAGAAGGTCTCATCATAGTCAATCCCTTGAACTTGTCGAAAACCTTTTGCGACAAGTCGAGCTTTGTAGACAGTAACATTACCGTCAGCGTCAGTCTTCTTCTTGAAGATCCATTTATTTTCAATTGCTTGCCGATCATTGGGCAAGTCAACCAAAGTCCACACTTTGTTCTCATGCATGGATCCCATCTCAGATTTCATGGCTTCAAGCCATTTTGCGGAATTTGGGCTCACCATTGCTTCTTCATAGTTCGTAGGTTCATCATGATCTAGTAGCATGACTTCCAAAACAGGATTACCGTACCACTATGGTGCGGATCTTACTCTGGTTGATCTACGAGGTTCAGTAGTAACTTGTTCTGAAGTTTCATGATCATCATCATTAGCTTCCTCACTAATTGGTGTAGGTGTCACAGAAACCGGTTTCTGTGATGTACTACTTTCCAATAAGGGAGCAAGTATAGTTACCTCATCAAGTTCTACTTTCCTCCCACTCACTTCTTTCGAGAGAAACTCCTTCTCTAGAAAGGATCCATTCTTAGCAACAAATGTCTTGCCTTAGGATCTGTGATAGAAGGTGTACCCAACATTCTCCTTCGGGTATCCTATGAAGACACATTTCTCCGATTTGGGTTCAAGCTTATCAGGTTGAAGCTTTTTCACATAAGCATCGCAGCCCCAAACTTTCAGAAACGACAACTTTGGTTTCTTGCCAAACCATAGTTCATAAGGCGTCATCTCAACGGATTTTGATGGTGCCCTATTTAACGTGAATGCGGTCGTCTCTAAAGCATAACCCCAAAACGATAGCGGTAAATCTGTAAGAGACATCATAGATCGCACCATATCAAGTAAAGTACGATTACGACATTCAGACACACCATTACGCTGTGGTGTTCTGGGTGGCGTGAGTTGCGAAACTATTCCGCATTGTTTCAAATGTAAACCAAACTCGTAACTCAAATATTCTCCTCCACGATCAGATCGTAGAAACTTTATTTTCTTGTTATTATGATTTTCAACTTCACTCTGAAATTCTTTGAACTTTTCAAATGTTTCAGACTTATGTTTCATTAAGTAGATATACCCATATCTGCTTAAATCATCTGTGAAGGTGAGAAAATAACGATATCCGCCACGAGCTTCAACATTCATTGGACCACATACATTTGTATGTATGATTTCCAGCAAATATGTTTCTCTCTCCATAGTACCAGAGAACGGCGTTTTAGTCATCTTGCCCATGAGGCACGGTTCGCAAGTACCAAGTGATTCATAATCAAGTGGTTCCAAAAGTCCATCAGTATGGAGTTTCTTCATGCACTTTACACCGATATGACCTAAACGGCAATGCCACAAATAAGTTGCACTATCATTATCAATTCTGCATCTTTTGGCTTCAACATTATGAATATGTGTATCACTACTATCGAGATTCATCAAAAATAGACCACTCTTCAAGGGTGCATGACCATAAAATATATTACTCATATAAATTGAACAACCATTATTCTCTGATTTAAATGAATAACCGTCTCGCATCAAACAAGATCCAGATATAATGTTCATGCTTAACGCTGGCACCAAATAACAATTATTTAGGTCTAATACTAATCCCGATGGTAGATGTAGAGGTAGCATGCCTACCGCGATCACATCGACTTTGGAACCATTTCCCACGCGCATCGTCACCTCGTCCTTCGCCAGTGTTCGCTTAATCCATAGTCCCTGTTTCGAGTTGCAAATATTAGCAACAGAACCAGTATCAAATACCCAGGTGCTACTGCGAGCTCTAGTAAGGTACACATCAATAACATGTATATCACATATACCTTTGTTCACCTTGCCATCCTTCTTATCCGCCAAATACTTGGGGCAGTTCCGCTTCCAGTGACCAGTCTGCTTGAAGTAGAAGCACTCAGTTTCAGGCTTAGGTCCAGACTTGGGTTTCTTCTACTGAGCAGCAACTTGCTTGCTGTTCTTCTTGAAGTTCCCCTTCTTCTTCCCCTTGCCCTTTTTCTTGAAACTAGTGGTCTTGTTGACCATCAACACTTGATGCTCCTTCTTGATTTCTACCTCCGCAGCTTTTAGCATTGCGAAGACCTCGGGAATTGTCTTATCCATCCCTTGCATATTATAGTTCATCACGAAGCTCTTGTAGCTAGGTGGAAGTGATTGGAGAATTCTGTCAATGATGCAATCATCTGGAAGATTAACTCCCAGTTGAATCAAGTGATTATTATACCCAGACATTTTGAGTATATGCTCACTAACAGAACTGTTCTCCTCCATCTTGCAGCTATAGAACTTATTGGAGACTTCATATCTCTCAATCCGGGCATTTGCTTGAAATATTAGCTTCAACTCTTGGAACATCTCATATGCTCCATGACGTTCAAAACGTCGTTGAAGACCCGGTTCTAAGCCGTAAAGCATGGCACATTGAACTATCGAGTAGTCATCAGTTGCATCAGCAGCAGGCCTGGCACCCAGCGGTGCTTCCAGGACGTAATTCTTCTGTGCAGCAATGAGGATAATCCTCAAGTTACGGACCTAGTCCGTATAATTGCTACCATCATCTTTCAACTTTGCTTTCTCAAGGAACGCATTAAAATTCAACGAAACAACGGCACGGTCCATCTATCTACAATCAAACATAAACAAGCAAGATACTATCAGGTACTAAGTTCATGATAAATTTAAGTTCAATTAATCATATTACTTAAGAACTCCCACTTAGAAAGACATCCCTCTAATCTTCTAAGTGATCACGTGATCCAAATCAACTAAACCATAACCAATCATCACGTGAAATGGAGTAGTTTTCAATGGTGAACATCACTATGTTGATCATATCTACTATATAATTCATGCTCGACCTTTCGGTCTCAGTGTTCCGAGGCCATATTTGCATATGCTAGGCTCGTCAAGTTTAACCTGAGTATTCTGCGTGTGCAAAACTGGCTTGCACCCATTGTAGATGGACGTAGAGCTTATCACACCCGATCATCACGTGGTGTCTGGGCACGACGAACTTGGGCAACGGTGCATACTCAGGGAGAACACTTTTATCTTGAAATTTAGTGAGAGATCATCTTATAATGCTACCATCAACCAAAGCAAGATAAGATGCATAAAATATAAACATCACATGCAATCAATATAAGTGATATGATATGGCCATCATCATCTTGTGCTTGTGATCTCCATCTCCGAAGCATCGTCATGATCACCATCGTCACCGGCGCGACACCTTGATCTCCATCGTAGCATCGTTGTCGTCTCGCCAATCTTATGCTTCTACGACTATCACTACCGCTTAGTGATAAAGTAAAGCATTACAGGGTGATTGCATTGCATACAATAAAGCGACAACCATATGCCTCCTGCCAGTTGCCGATAACTTGGTTACAAAACATGATCATCTCATACAATAAAATTTAGCTTCATGCCTTGACCATATCACATCACAACATGCCCTGCAAAAACAAGTTAGACGTCCTCTACTTTGTTTGTTGCAAGTTTTACGTGGCTGCTACGGGCTTAGCAAGAACCAATCTTACCTACGCATCAAAAACCACAACGATAGTTTGTCAAGTTGGTGCTGTTTTAACCTTTGCAAGGACCGAGCTTAGCCACACTCGGTTCAACTAAAGTTGGAGAAACTGACACCCGCCAGCCACCTATGTGCAAAGCACGTCGGTAGAACCTGTCTCGTGTAAGCGTACGCGTAATGTCGGTCCGGGCAGCTTCATCCAACAATACCGCCGAACCAAAGTATGACATGCTGGTAAGCAGTATGACTTATATCGCCCACAACTCACTTGTGTTCTACTCGTGCATATAACATCAACACATAAAACCTAGGCTCTGATGCCACTATTGGGGAATGTAGTAATTTCAAAAAAAATCCTACGCACACGCAAGATCATGGTGGTGCAAAGCAACGAGAGGGGAGAGTGTTGTCTACGTACCCTCGTAGACTAGAAGTGGAAGCGTTATAACAATGCGGTTGATGTAGTCGTACGTCTTCACGGCCCGACCGATCAAGCACCGAAACTACGGCACCTCCGAGGTTTTGCACACGTTCAGCTCGATGATGATCCCCGGACACCGATCCAGCAAAGTGTCGGGGATGAGTTCCGTCAGCACGACGGCATGGTGACGATCTTGATGTTCTACCGTCACAGGGCTTCGCCTAAGCACCGCTACAATATTATCGAGGATTATGGTGGAGGGGGGCACCACACACGACTAAGAGATCAATGATCAATTGTTGTGTCTCTGGGGTGCCCCCCTGCCCCCGTATATAAAGGAGTGGAGGAGGGGGCCGGCCAAGGAGGGTGGCGCGCCCAAGGGGGGTGTCCAACTCCCACCGAGAGTAGGACTCCCCCTTTTCCTATTACGAGTAGGAGAGGGAAGGAAGAGGAAGGAGGGAGGAAGGAAAGGGGGGCCGGCCCCCTTCCCAATTTGGATTGGGCTTGGGGGGCGCGCCCCCTCCCTTGCTCCTTTCCCCTCCTTTCCACTAAGGCCCAATAAGGCCCATATACCTCCTGGGGGGTTCCGATAACCTCCCGGTGATCCGGTATTGTCCCAATCTCACCCGGAACCTTTCCGGTGTCCAAATATAGTCGTCCAATATATCGATATTTATGTCTCGACCATTTCCAGACTCCTCGTCAAGTCCGTGATCACATCCAGGACTCCAAACAACCTTCGGTACATCAAAATATATAAACTCATAATGAAACTGTCATCGTAATGTTAAGCGTGCGGACCCTATGGGTTCGAGAACAATGTAGACATGACCGAGACATGTCTCCGGTCAATAACCAATAGCGGAACCAAGATGCTCATATTGGCTCCTACATATTCTACGAAGATTTTTATCGGTCAGACCGCATAACAACATACGTTGTTCCCTTTGTCATCGGTATGTTACTTGCCCGAGATTCGATCGTCGGTATGTCAATACCTAGTTCAATCTCGTTACCGGCAAGTCTCTTTACTCGTTCCTTAATACATCATCTTGCAACTAACTTATTAGTTGCATTGCTTGCAAGGCTTAAGTGATGTGCATTACCGAGAGGGCCCAGAGATACCTCTCCAACAATCAGAGCGACAAATCCTAATCTCGAAATACGCCAACCCAACATGTACCTTTTGAGACACCTGTAGAGCACCTTTATAATCACCCAGTTACGTTGTGACGTTTGGTAGCACATAAAGTGTTCCTCCGGTAAACGGGAGTTGCATAATCTCATAGTCATAGGAACATGTATAAGTCATGAAGAAAGCAATAGCAACATACTAAACGATCGGGTGCTAAGATAATGAAATGGGTCATGTCAATCACATCATTCTCCTAATGATGTGATCCCGTTAATCAAATGACAACTCATGTCTATGGTTAGGAAACATAACCATCTTTGATTAACAAGCTAGTCAAGTAGAGGCATACTAGTGACACTTTGTTTGTCTATGTATTCACACAAGTATTACGTTTCCGGTTAATACAATTCTAGCATGAATAATAAACATTTACCATGATATAAGGAAATAAATAATAACTTTGTTATTGCCTCTAGGGCATATTTCCTTCATTAATTTACTTACCTTCTGAATCAATTCCACTTTAATTTACTTACCAAATTTCTAATCAAAATATAAGGTAATTCACGGGCAGAATTTGATGAATATTTACTTACACAGTCACATTATTATTGATAGGTAAATCACAAGCTAATGTACTAGAATATGTATATCCCGTTGCAACGCATGTGCATTGGTGTAGTTCTCAAAAAAAAGAGCAGCACTCCCTTTGTCCTGTGTTGGTGTCAGGGAGTAGAAGTCATCGGCCGCTCAATATACTTCTACGTATTACGATCTTTAGATCAGTATCTATAAACAACTGATCAATCAGCGATCTGAACAAGTTAATGATGAAGTAAACATGATCTAAGAACTCAGATGTTCTCATGTGGTCATAGTGGGAGTAACATAGGTATTAACATCCGCCTACCGCTTAGCCATGGATGAGCGCGAGCGTCCATTGGCTACCGCCACAAGCAGGGTGTCGGATGGTCGTCGCGCCATCTGGAAGATCATATGGGGGTGTGAAAGGATCGATATGGTTGACTAGAGGGGGGTGAATAGGCAACTAACAATTTTTAGCTTTAACAATTTAAACTTTGCATCAAAGTAGGTTGTCTAGATATGCAACTAAGTGAGCAACCTATATGATGCAACAAGGATAGGAACACAAGCAAGCAAGAGATATGAAACAAATAAGTTTGCTCAAGTAAGGGCACGAGATAACCAAGAGTGGAGATGGTGGAGACGAGGATGTGTTGCCGAAGTTCCTTCCCTTTGAGAGGAAGTATGTCTCCGTTGGAGCGGTGTGGAGGCACAATGCTCCCCAAGAAGCCACTAGGGCCATCGTATTCTCCTCACGCCCTCACACAATGCGAGATGCCGTGATTCCACTATTGGTGCCCTTGAAGGCGGCGACCGAACCTTTACAAACAAGGTTGGGGCTCTCTCCACAACTTAATTGGAGGCTCCCAACAAAACCACGAAGCTTCACCACAATGGAATATGGCTCCGAGGTGACCTCAACCGTCTAGGGTGCTCAAACACCCAAGAGTAACAAAATCCACACAAGAAAGTATGGGGGAAGCAAATATCCTTTGGTGGAAGTGTAGATCTAGGTCTCCTCCTTCAATCCCTAGCAAATCAACAAGTTTGGGTGGCTAGAGAGAGAGATCGGGCAAGAGAGCTTGAGGTGCATTAATGGTGGAGTGAGAGGGGTCAAAGGTGAGTGTGGTAGGTAGGAGAAGCTCTCTTAAATACCAACCCTAAAAATCCAGCCGTTGCTGCGCTTTCAGCCCCGCAGCGGTACAACCGGTCCTTGTCCCGGTACAACCGGGACTCATGGTGTAGCTGCAGAACCCTACCAGGCGGTACAACCGGGCCACTAGGCGGTGGTACCGGTTAAGAGAATGACCGGACCAACCGCACAGCCACCGCACAACTACCGCCTCGAAACAGAGACGAGACCGGTACTTGAGCGGTGCAAGACCGGAACAACCGCATGGCTCTGAGCTCTTGGACGGCGAAGTTCTGAGCGGAAGAACTGCTCAGACCACCAGTGGTACCGGTCAACGAGGATCGACCGGATCAACCGGGCCACCACCGCCCGAAAACGCATCAGAACAGAGCCTTGAGCGGTACTTGAGCGGTGCATGGCCGGAACCACCGTCCTAGCCTTTGTTGAGCAAGGTGGCGGTACCACCGCCTGGAGGCAGCGGTACAACCGCTCGGTCAAAGCTGGAGAGCGTCAAGGTCCAGCGGTACAACCGTTGGGAAGAGCAGAAACAAGAGGGAAAGACAGGGGGAACTCTCTCTCTCTCTCACAACTGAGGAAGACAAGGAAGGGGTGAGGAAAGTGTACGTGAACTGATTCCCCCGGAGCTTCCTAATGAGGATTCCCTCTTGATAGTACGGGTACTCTACGACCAAAGAAAATAAAAGCGTAGAGGACACGTCTTCGATCTTTTCCTTCGAGAGGCAATAGCAATCCGATGTAAGCCTAAGCATTGAGAACCTGAAACATATAGCATACGATTAGACCACAAAGGGTTGTCATCATCATCCAAAACATAAAGTAGGGAAATGCCCTTTCAATCTCCCCCTTTTTGGTGGATGATGACAACAACACGATTTGCAAGAGATAAGTCAATGAAATCTAGACGGAACTCCCCCTGAATGTGTGCCCCAACAGGAACTAGCTGTTAGAAAGCGTGGGCACACTTTCAGGACTAGACTCCCCCTAGATTTTATAGACTCACCACTCTGAGCACAAAAGGAGAAACAATATAATACTTATAGTGCAATAATAATGATAATGGCCGATGAAGGGAAAGGTAAAAGAAGTAACAAAAGTCTCACACACAGCAAGGAACGAAACAAGTCCACGAACAAAAACAAGCAAATCCCCGAGACCTATAGAACTCTCTCCCCCTTTGGCATCAAGACACCAAAAAGGAAAAGAGTGAAGCTAGCGCCCCAAAGCTCAGGCATCCTCCTCTGACTCCTCGGTCGCATCTGGATCCTCATCATCAGAGTCGTCATCGTCATCGTGATCAGATTCTTCCATGACATTGTCAGCTGCTGCAAACGAGGAGGATGGCTGGGGAGGGGCTTCATCATCTGTCCAGGTGCTATGGGTAGAAATCCAACGCTCCTTTGGGGTGATGCTCTTCTCAGAGCCACTCTGAACCGGCATGTTGAGGTGCCTCATCATTGCAATTTGGCGACACCGTGCAAGCTTCTCATTGACATGTGCCTCATACATGTTCTTCTGGATGTCAGCCTAGAGACAAAAGGTCTTCTTCACCTTGGCAGTAAGTTTGGCCACCCACGAAGGCTTGGCCCCTAGCTCCAGCTCAAAGTCCTCATCGTCATAAGTAGCATAGACATCCTCAGGAGCATTTTCAGGGAAGTGAGGCTCAGCATGCTTCTTCTTCTTAAGGAGCTTGACCTCATGAACAGTGAGGTTGTCTGGAGAAGTGAGGAGCTCTCCAGGACGACGAACAGCCCACACAGAGTTCAGAAGGCACATGAAAAATGGGGCATAGATTGGGACTTTACGGTAGATGACCATGTTGTACATCTCATGCCACATCCAATTTGACACATCAAACGTTGCTCCTGTACCCACCATGGTCTTCATAGCAACCATCAAATCAACCAGATAACGATGAATCTCATCTTGATTGCCCACCTTGGGCAAGAGCACATTGCGGAACACACGGTGCATGATGTCATAGACCTTCTCCAAATTCTTGGATTCTCCAATAATCCCACGGCCCCGAATGTACAGAGGGGCAAGCTTCTCCTTAAGCATGGACTCAGGAAAATCATGAGGACAAATGCCACCCCTTCCTTCCAGACCGATATCCTCGTACCCAATAGCATTGCAGAATGCCCTCCAGGGAACGTGAAAGAATTCATCGCGACACATGAAGGTGAGAGTGCGCGCATCATCTTCCCCAAAATGAACCGTGGCATAGAACTGATGGATGAGTTGAACATCAAAGTCACAGTTGACTGACATGAGCTTGACAAGATCAAACTCCTCACAGAGAGCCAGCGCCTCACCAAAATACTCCATGTTGTTCCTCCAATGGTCAAGATCAATTGTCCACTGCTTGGCATATCTGTTCTTATTGTGCTCAAAGAGTTCATGAACAATCCGCACTTGCATCTCATTCCGGAACTGAACGGTGGTCCAACGGGGAGCAATGGGAACCTCATACGGATTCTTTGATCGGAAGGCTTCCCAATCCTTGGCTTTCCAAGGATGCAACGGCATAACCACACGTTGCTTAGCAGCTGTAGACTTTTCACGGCGAGTGGGCTTGGTGGGAATCACAACTTCTTCTTCATCATCAGACACAACCGGGCGCAAGGTCCTTCGTGCCCTCTTCTTGGTCTTGCGAGGAGCAGAGCGAGAACTAGAGCCACCTGAACACACACACGAAAAGAACACACAAAAACCCAACAAGGATGAGAGGATTGCACCCACTAGCAGAAAAGGAACAAGTTGCAACAACAGAGAAGATAGAACAGTGCTTTGTGGTTGATATACTCCGGTTGTACCAGATCTTCCGCCGGTAGTACCGCTCCAGCGGTTGTACCGCCCGTAGGGGCGGTAGAACCGCTGACAGTGGCACTACCAGGGAAGATAGATCTAACCGAGGCACACGAATCACACAAGTAATATTCCAAATTCTAAGTGTTGCAAACAAGACAGGAGGCTAACAAAGATCTCTTCTATACCATAGTTTGAACACTAAACGCGGAAAGTTAAGTAATGCCTTAGACAAGGAAGAACCCTAGAAAGATCTACAAGCAAAGAACACGAGGCATTACCACCATCCATGGGAAGAGATCGGGAGGCCTCCACGGAGAGAATCCACGGAGAGCGAAGGATGCGAAGCGCGAGACGCACTCCGGGGCAGGGGTAGAGATGGCCGGCGGCTAGGGCAAAGAGAAGAGGAACGAGGACGAAGGGAAAAAGACAACCCTTCAGCCCCGTCGAGTATATATAGGCCCGTAGACACGCCACGGTAGAACCGCTTAGGGGAGCGGTTGTACCGCTCGTCTGGTACAGACCGGTGATTGGAGGCAATACTTCCGGTGCCTGGGAGGCAGCGGTAGTACCGCACGACGTCAACCGGTAGTACCGGACGTAGGTTACCATGGGTTTGAGCGGTGGAACCGCCCAAGCACCAAATGGAGACCCATTGGGACGGCACAACCCGGTACCAGTGGTAGAACCGCCCGTGATACCGGTTGTACCGCCCGACCACCTATGCCCAAGCCAAGATCAAATGAGTGCAATCCGAAGGGAGGAAGAAAGGGGCACAAAACAGGAGAGAAGCAACACCCTAGGAGAACCCAACACAAAGAGCAAAGACAGAAAGAAAGAAAACAACACAAGAACAACAAGGCTAACGCCAACCTCCCAAAGAGAGGACGGTGGCCGAGGCCACCTATGTTTGAGTCAATTGGTATGGCACCGCGAAGAATTATCCTTGGGTCCATGACCAAAACTCATCTTTGAAGCACAAGTACCATCAAACATGGCTAATGTGAAAGACTCGATCAATTTATGCATAATGGGGGGAGGGAGAGTTCATGGAGAGAACATCACTACCCCTATGTTCATGCCTACATCTAAACAAGACAACATGTTGAGTACGGTGGGGTGTGCAAGAGTTCAAGCAACATTGCTCGAATCAATGATATTTAGCTCATGCCTTAACTCGCGAAATCTTGTTTCATCCAAGGGCTTCGTGAAGATATCTGCAAGGTTATCATGAGTGTTGACATAGTTGAGCTCGATCTCTCCTCGCCTAATGTGATCCCGGATGAAGTGATACCGGATCTCAATATGCTTCATCTTGAAGTGTTGCACCGGGTTGAGAGAGATCTTGATGGCACTTTCATTATCACACCAAAGAGGCACTTTGTCACAAATGACACCGTAATCCTTTAAAGTTTGCCTCATCCATAAGAGTTGTGCACAACAACTCCCGGCTGCAACATACTCCGCCTCAGTGGACAAGAGAGACACACAACTTTGCTTTTTGGAAGACCAACTTACCAAAGAGCAACCAAGGAATTGGCACCCTCCGGAAGTGGATTTCCTATCCACTTTGTCTCCCGCCCAATCGGAATCCGAGTACCCTACAAGCTTGAAGTTTGATCCTCTTGGGTACCATAAGCCAAAGTTTGGGGTATGAGCCAAATATCGAAAGATTCATTTGACCGCCACATAGTGACTTTCCTTAGGTGCGGCTTGAAACCGTGCACAAATTCCCACACTCAACATGATGTCCGGTCTAGATGCACAAAGGTAAAGCAAGGATCCAATCATGGAACGATATACCTTTTGATCCACCACTTCACCATTGGGATCTAAGTCAAGTTGGCACTTGGTGGGCATTGGAGTGGAGGCCGGCTTGACGTCACTTAGCTTGAATCTCTTGAGCATGTCTTGAGTGTATTTGGATTGATTGATGAAGGTCCTTCTCTTCTTTGCTTCACTTCGAACCCTAGAAAGAACTTCAATTCTCCCATGGAGGACATCTCAAATTTTGAGGTCATGAGAGCGGCAAATTCCTCATTGAAAGCTTTGTTAGGAGAACTAAAGATAATATCATCAACATATAATTGGCACACAAACAAATCCCCTTTAACCTTCTTAGTAAAAAGAGTGGGTCGATTAGCCCAACCTCAAAACCACGGTCTTGTAGCAACTTGGTAAGGTGGTCATACCACGCACGTGGGGCTTGTTTAAGGCCATAGAGTGCCTTATCGAGTTGATACACATGATCGGGAAAGTAGGGATCCTCGAACCCGGGGGGTTGCTTGACGTAAACCAATTCATTAATAGGACCATTAAGAAAAGCACTCTTCAGATCCATTTGTTGTAACTTAAAGTTATGATGAGAAGCATATGCAATCAACATGCGAATGGATTCAAGACGAGCAACGGGAGCAAAGGTTTCACCATAGTCGATACCCTCGACTTGGGAGTAGCCTTGTGCTACCAAACGAGCCTTGTTGTGAATGATAATCCCATGGGCATCTTGCTTGTTCTTAAATATCCACTTGGTTCCTATGACATTGTGATTCCTAGTCGATCTTGGCACCAATCTCCACACTTTGTTGCGCTCGAAGTTGTTGAGTTCTTCATGCATGGCATTGAGCCAATCCGGATCTTCTAGCACTTCATAAACCTTGTGGGGTTCCACACAAGAGACAAACGCGTGATGCTCACAATAATTTGCTAATTGTCTACGAGTGCTTACCCCCTTTCTTAAGCTTACAAGCACATTCGTCATGAGATGATCCTTGGTGGAGAGCTTGGAAGCAACCTTGGCGGCACGACGCTCTAATTCCTCCTCGGGGGTGAGACGAGGAGTGGTCACTTGATCATCTTGAGCGTCGTCTTGGGCTTGTTCTTGTTCTTGAACTTGCTCAGAGGAGAGAACTTGACCTTGGACATCACTTGATGTGTTAACACCGTTTTGAGCGTGATCTTGCCCTTGGTCATGTTCTTGAGGATGAGAGCCTTCATGTTGTTCTTTGGAAGCGTGTGGGCCTTGGCTTGGTGATGGCTCCACTTGAGTGGAGCTTTGTCCTTCTCCTTCGGCCACAAGGGGTTCCTCAATGGGTAGGATAAAGCCAACACCCATTCTTCTTATGGCTTGGGGAGGAATTTCATCACCTACATCACAAGTGCCACTTTGCTCCACTTGGGAGCCGTTATTCTCATCAAACTCCACATTATACGTCTCCTCAATAAGTCCCGTGGATTTATTGAGGACACGATAAGCATGAGAGTTTGTAGCATAGCCAACAAATATGCCCTCATAAGCTCTAGCCTCAAATTTAGACAACCGAACACCTTTCTTGAGAATGAAACACTTACACCCAAATACCCGGAAGTACTTGAGGTTGGGCTTGTTACCGGTGAGTATCTTGTATGGAGTCTTGTTCAAGCCCTTGCGGAGGTAGAGCCGATTGGATGCATGACATGCGGTGTTGATGGCTTCGGCCCAAAAGTTGTACAGAGACTTGAACTCCGCCATGATGGTCCTTGCCGCATCCATCAACGTCCGGTTCTTCCTCTCCGCAACACCGTTTTGTTGAGGGGTGTATGGTGCGGAATATTGATGCTTGATTCCCTCATCACTAAGAAATTCATCCAAGGTGTAGTTCTTGAACTCGGTGCCGTTGTCACTTCTTATTGTCAAGATCTTTGCATTGTGTTGACGTTGTGCTTCATTTGCAAAGTCAATGACGGTTTGTTGGGTCTCGCTCTTCCTCTTGAAGAAATACACCCACGTGTACCTTGAGTAGTCATCCACAATCACCAAGCAATACTTCCTACCTCCAAGACTATCGAAGGACGGGGGCCCAAAGAGATCCATGTGAAGGAGCTCCAAGGGCCTCTTTGAATAAATGATAGTCATGGGAGGGTGAGCCTTCTCATGTAGCTTTCCTTCGATACAGGCACTGCAAGCACGATCTTTAGCAAAACTAACATTCGTTAGTCCACGGACATGGTCCCCCTTGAGGAGACTTTGCAAAGATCTCATATTGACATGGGCTAAACGGCGATTCCAAAGCCATCCCATATCAACTTTAGCCATTAGGCATGTCGCGGTCTTAGTGGGTCGCTCCGAAAAGTTAATCACATATAGACCGTTCTCGACATGCCCAACAAAAGCTACTTTAAGAGTCTTGCTCCACAAGAGGGCCACGGTATCGATATCAAAGAATGTGGCAAAGCCCATGATTGCAAGTTGATGAACGGAAAGTAAATTGTATGCAAGGGACTCAACAAGCATGACCTTCTCGATCGTGAGATCATGAGAGATGACCACCTTGCCAAGTCCCAATACCTTAGAAGATGAGGCGTCACCCCACTCGACATTGGTGGGCATAGATGTAACTTTGTGCACGTCCACCACCAAGTCCTTGCTTCCGGTCATATGATTTGTAGCTCCGCTATCGAGCAACCATGATCCACCACCGGAAGCAAACACCTAAAAAGAGATCAATGCTTGGTTTTAGGTACCCATTTTGTAATGGGTCCTTTGATGTTAGTAACAAGGGTCTTAGGAACCCAAATAGAGCATTCAATGTACTCATGAAGAGAACCAACAAATTTGGCATAAACATGCCCATCACTAGCACGACATAACACATAAGAAGGGTTAAAATCGCCGGCTTTGTTGAGAGGGGTGACATTGCCCTTCTTGACATTGTTCTTCTTCTTCTCCTCGGGGGCACTCTCTCCCTCCCTCACAAAGGTTTGCATGAGGGGAGGAGGTCGTTTGGTCTTGTCATTCTTCTTCTTGTTCTTGGAGTCGGGCACGTACCCAACCCCTTCCTTGGCCACACCTCCCTTTTGGTTGATCAAGAGATCGTTGAGGTTCTTCTTGCCTTGTATGCAAGTCGCAAGACCTCTCTCAAGTTGCTCCTTCAACTTCGCATTTTCCTCAACAAGATGTATATGCTCACAACACGGGTTAGTAGTATTTGCATTATCAATTAAAACCATATGAGGAAAAGTTGCTTTCTCCTTAGTTAGCTTCACTTGGAGTTGATCATGAGACTCCTTGAGACTAGCGTGAATACCCTTCAAGGCCTTGTGGGCCTTGTAAAGTATATCAAACTCCTCTTTGAGTCTAGCAAGATCAACCCCGAGTTTGGCCTTCTCAGAATTTAGCACACGAGAAACAATGAGGACATGATCATAATCTTTCTTTAACTTAGCATGATCAACGTTGTGTGACTCCTCAAGAGCCAAATGAAGACCACGCTCTTCCTCAAGAGCATTGGAAAGATCCGAAATCTCATCGGCAGTCACGACTATGCCCTTCCATCTTAGAGATGGTGTCTTCGTGAGCCTCGATCATGTCATTGGCTTCACCAAGTTGTTCCAAGAGAGCAACAAAGTGCTTCTTGGATTTTCCCTTGAGTTTTCCCATAAAGACCTCAAACTCGTTAGCCTCCACATTAGCTCCCTCAAGTTCATTAATGATATCCGTGGGGGAAGGATGATTAATGATGGTAGTTTTGATGTTGGAGGTTACCTTGTTGGTGGCTTTAGCCATGAGGCACTTGGAGGTGATGCTCTCATTGGGTGAGTCGAAGAGAGACACCCGTGACGTTGTTGCAATGGCAACGGAGGCCATGGCAACCGACTCATCATCTTCATCATCGTCATCATCCTCATTGTACTCTTCTTGCACAACCAAAGCCTTGGGAGGAGTCTTCTTGGTGAAGTTGTTCTTGTTGGGGAATGACTTGGCCTTGTCCTTTCGGATGAGCTTGCCACCATTGTCTTCCCTCTTCTCATACGGGCATTCCGCAACGAAATGACTCATGTTGCCGCAATTGTAGCAAGTCCTTACATGTTGCTTTCCCCTTGTGCCACTCAAGTTGTTTTTGCTAAAGTTTGGCCTCGAGTTTTTCTTGCTCCAAAATTGCCTTGAAGCAAGTGCCATGTGTTCATGATATGCATACTTCGTATCATCGGGGTTGCTCTCCTCTTCTTTCTCTTCTTCTTCTTCAACGCAGACCTTGGCCTTCAATGCAAGATTAGGCCTCTTTGCCCTTTGGGAACGAAGCACCGCATTGTCGGCGGTCTTGTCCAGCATGTTCATGGCCACAAACTCATCCAACACTTCGCTTGAGGTCAAAGTGTGGAAGTCCGGTCTTTGACGAATGACGGAGGACATGGCCTTGTGATAGGGCATCATTGACTTGAGTAATTTGCGCTTGATCCAATTGTCATCCGTGTCCTTGCTCCCGTGATCTCGTAGTGAGACCGCGAGTTTGGTTACTCTCCGATAAAGCTCACGAGGTTCTTCATCTTCTTTCATTACAAACTCATCAGCCTCATCTTGTACCACTTCATAGTTGGAGCGTTGAATTCTTGCACTCCCCGATAGAGAGAGACAACACAATGCCATGCATCCTTGGCCAAGGCGAAGGGACGAAGATGAGGTAGGTCTTCGGGTGGAATTGCATCTTGAATGATGAAGAGAGCATTCTCATTGAATTGATTATCTGCGGCTTCTCGAGGAGTGAAGTTGCTTGGATCATGTGGATAGAAAACTTCTTCAATGATTCTCCAAAGGTTAGTGTTCACATGATTTAAATGACGTTTAAAGCGGTAAACCCAAGAATCAAAGTCCTCATTTTTCACAATCTTAGGAGGAGGACCGGCATGATTCAAATGAGTGGAAGGAATCGGTCCACCATAAACAAGTGGTAGTTCCACATGGGCAAAGATGTCGGTGCCATTCTTACCACTAGAAGAAGGTGCCTTTTCACTACTAGCTTCCCCCTTGTCGGGGATAGCATCCGTCACCTTGTTGGCGGGATCACCCACTTTCAACGGTGCGGTGGATAGTTTAAGCCCCTCAAGAAATTTAGTAAACATGCTCTCAACTTCGGTCGTCATGGAGGTTTTCAATGTCTCCAAGGCCACATTGAACTCCTCACGAGAGACCGAGGTTCCCCCATCGCCCGTAGACGAGACCGGATTCACATCGGAGTGTTCCTCCACACCGTCTACGGTATCAACCATACGCTTTGGATGGTAAAGTCCTTAATAAAGAGACGAGGCTCTAATACCAATTGAAATGATCGATATGGTTGACTAGAGGGGGGTGAATAGGCAACTAACAATTTTTAGCTTTTCTTTAACAATTTAAACTTTGCATCAAAGTAGGTTGTCTAGATATGCAACTAAGTGAGCAACCTATATGATGCAACAAGGATAGGAACACAAGCAAGCAAGAGATATGAAACAAATAAGCTTGCTCAAGTAAGGGCACGAGATAACCAAGAGTGGAGACGGTGGAGACGAGGATGTGTTGCCGAAGTTCCTTCCCTTTAAGAGGAAGTACGTCTCCGTTGGAGCGGTGTGGAGGCACAATGCTCCCCAAGAAGCCACTAGGGCCATCGTATTCTCCTCACGCCCTCACACAATGCGAGATGCCGTGATTCCACTATTGGTGCCCTTGAAGGCGGCGACCGAACCTTTACAAACAAGGTTGGGGCTCTCTCCACAACTTAATTGGAGGCTCCCAACAAAACCACGAAGCTTCACCACAATGGAATATGGCTCCGAGGTGACCTCAACCGTCTAGGGTGCTCAAACACCCAAGAGTAACAAAATCCACACAAGAAAGTATGGGGGAAGCAAATATCCTTTGGTGGAAGTGTAGATCTAGGTCTCCTCCTTCAATCCCTAGCAAATCAATAGGTTTGGGTGGCTAGAGAGAGAGATCGGGCAAGAGAGCTTGAGGTGCATTAATGGTGGAGTGAGAGGGGTCAAAGGTGAGTGTGGTAGGTGGGAGAAGCTCTCTTAAATACCAACCCTAAAAATCCAACCGTTGCTGCGCTTTCAGCCCCGCAGCGGTACAACCAGTCCTTGTCCCGGTACAACCGGGACTCACGGTGTAGCTGCAGAACCCTACCAGGCGGTACAATCGGGCCACTAGGCGGTGGTACCGGTTAAGAGAATGACCGGACCAACCGCCCAGCCACCGCACAACTACCGCCTCGAAACAGAGACGAGACCGGTACTTGAGCGGTGCAAGACCAGAACAACCGCATGGCTCTGAGCTCTTGGACGGTGAAGTTCTGAGCGGAAGAACCGCTCAGACCACCGGTGGTACGGGTCAACGAGGATCGACCAGATCAACCGGGCCACCACCGCCCGAGAACCGCATCAGAACAGAGCCTTGAGCGGTACTTGAGCGGTGCATGGCCGGAACCACCGTCCTAGCCTTTGTTGAGCAAGGTGGCGGTACCACCGCCCGGAGGCAGCGGTACAATCGCTCGGTCAAAGCTGGAGAGCGTCAAGGTCCAGTGGTACAACCGCTCCAGGGAGTGGTACAACCGCTGGGAAGAGCATAAACAAGAGGGAAAGACAGGGGGAACTCTCTCTCTCTCTCTCACAACTGAGGAAGACAAGGAAGGGGTGAGGAAAATGTACGTGAACTGATTCCCCCAGAGCTTCCTAATGAGGATTCCCTCTTGATAGTACGGGTACTCTACGACCAAAGAAAATAAAAGCCTAGAGGACACGTCTTCGATCTTTTCCTTCGAGAGGCAATAGCAATCCGATGTAAGCCTAAGCATTGAGAACCTGAAACATATAGCATACGATTAGACCACAAAGGGTTGTCATTATCATCCAAAACATAAAGTAGGGAAATGCCCTTTCAGGGTGCCCTGCTCCCCCTAAGGTACGTGTGTTTGCATGGAAAGTGGTGACCAACTCATTGGCTACATGGGCCAACAAACTTTCTCGTCATCTTGTGCTTACTAACATCTGTCCCCTTTGTGGTGTGGAACGAGAGGACGGGTTCCATGCACTTTGCACATGCCCACTAGCTACAGATTTGTGGCGTGCCATGGAGGTGGATTGGCCCATCCCAAAGCTTGAAGCAATATGTAATAGTGGGCCGGAGTGGCTGTTTACTCTCCTGGACCCCCTGGATGATACGACACAGATGGTGGTCCTCATGACCATGTGGCGATCCTGGTACGTCCGCAATGAGATTAACATGGGAAGAGGCCACCACCCACAGAAGTCTCTTGCCGCTTTCTTCAAGGGTATATAAGCTCGTTGTTATGCATCCATCAATACCCACATGGTGATATGGAGAGGGGGAAGATGGTGCTGCAGGTGACCCGGCTGGCTACAGCCCCGAGTGCCACCTCGCAACAGGAGCTGCGGTGGATTGCCCCAAGGCCGGGTTGGACGAAGCTAAACACCGATGGGAGCTATGTCCCGTCGACAGGTGCTGCTGGAGGTGGCATGATTCTCAGAGATGAAGGAGGAGAGATCATGTTTAGTTCATGCAGGGAAGTATGCACATGCGAGAACAGTCTTGAGGCGGAACTGCTTGCATGCAGAGAGGGATTGGACCTGGCGGTGCATCGGACTAGCCTGCCCATTTTGGTGGAGCTGGATAGTGTTGAAGTGGTACGTATGCTCACAACACATGTGGTGGATCGATCGCAGCATCGTACTCTCGTGGAGGAGATACGGAGCCTAGCCACGTCGGCGAAGAGGGAGATCTTATTTAGTCATTGTAGACGATCACAGAATAAAGTTAGCCATGAGCTGGCCGTGTATGGCCGAAGCACCCCACGCACTGCAGTGTGGTTGTACTCTGGGATGGACTTTGTTGTAAACCTTTGTGCGGCTAAGAAGCCTCCTTGAGTAATGAAAAATTTCCTTTTCCCCGCAAAAAAAAACATAGGTATCAACATAAATGTCACATAAGCAAAAATGGTAAGGTGACAAATAGTTAATGAGAAGAGAGGCAAATCGAGTAACATAATATGTTACCCTCACATAACACTTCCTAATGTAAAATGAGTTTACAAAGTAATAAATAAAGGCATCTATGTTACCACTATAAATGATTTATGATCTGTACATGATATTAAATCTGTACGCAGAATAAAAGATACACATGCACGCAGGTACGCATTGTGAATTTGGAGGCCTCACCAGTCACCAGAACCCGAGGTCCAAAAGGGATTTCCGTACACTCATACACTATAGTGGTATATAGAAGAAGGCAGACTACTACTGTACTACATAGCTCCAGATTTCTAGGTCGCCAATGCTACTGTATTGAATTGCTCTGTTCTTATCAGTCCAAAATCAGTACTGCAGCAACCAAGAGTGAGATCTGCTGCGTAGCTCTGGCAGCTTTCATCTCCGGCGCGCCTCCAGTGCCCTCTTCAACTCCTCCCCCACCTCGTCCGGCGCTGGCATCGCTGAGTTCTCCGCCGCTGGCTCCTTCCCACCGCCCCGACGATCCGGCTTCACCGAGAACCCGTGATGCGGCTGTGGCGGCGGCCTCCCTACCGCTGCCACGGACGCGGCCCTGCCGCGCCCGATCTCGGTGCGCAGCTCGTCCACGGCGCGGCGGAGCATCCCGCTCTCCGCGTTCATCGCCTCCAGTTGCCGCCTCATCAGTGAGAACCCCTCGCCGTCGGCGGCGTGACCCGCTCTATCCAACGCGTCCGTGGCGTCGATGGCAGGCAGCGAGACATCTACATCTGCTTTGCTGTCTTTCTTCTTGTCGGCGTGTGGCGCCTGCTCGATGGAGATCTTGTTGATGACCAGCAGCGGCATCTTGCAGACGGGCACGCGCGCGTCCTTGCGGTCGTCGGCGAACGCTGCCTGCAGCCCCGGTGGCGCGCGGATCCCCCAGTTGAACCGCATGCTCGCCCTGCCCCAGAGCGGGAGCACGCTCCTCGTGGTCAACCGCATCCCGGACAGCAGCGCGCCGACGCCGCCGCTCCTCCCCGCCGCGGCAACGTCCGCCGCGAACCCGCTCCCGCTCAACGAGAACGCCTTGTAGCTCAGCTCGTCCTCGCGGTCGCGCCCTTCGCCGTCGGAGACCACCCCGACCGTACGGGGCGGAGGAGACGTGGACGACCGGAGCGTGTGGGAAAGTGAGAAATCGCCAAGGCGGGGCTTGAGGAGGAGGAAGAAGCCAGGAGATCCAGAGTTGGCAGAGAGGAGGTTGAACTCGGCGGCGAGGAAGAAGGGGGCCCGGACAGGGGAGCCGAGGGCTCCGGCACCGGCGCGGATGGAGATGGCGAAGGGGAGACCAGGGTCGTTGGGGCGATACGATAAGCGGAGAGCTGGCCCGGAGGCGAAAGCGGTGGAGAGATCGAAGCGGAGCTCCCGGGGATCGCCGCCAGCGGAGAGGCCGGACTGGAACGGCAGCCCGAGCACGCCGATCGGCACCTTGGCCCGCATCAGCGGCCGGTCGTCGTCGCGGAACTTGATAGACGCCTTCATGGTGTTCGATGTGGGTGGTGTTCGATGTGGGTGGCTAATCGGGGCTTTGATTGGTCGGGGAGGGGCGCGCCGCCTGCGCGCCGGCGAGATGGGTGGGGAGCGGGGGAGCTGTGAGCGGATGGATAGGGAGTGTGTGGGTGAAGAGGGGGAATAGGGGGCGGGGGCAATTTCGGTCATTGTTTCTTCTGACTGAGTCGATGCTTGCTACGAGCAACAAAAATACTAGTCAAATAACTAATCCAATTTAAAAGATTCATGTTAAGCATATCTAAATGATAGCACCCACACGTATGGCAGAGAAAATTATACAAACCACTTATTTTTGGTGTTAGGGTTGCACAAAACACCTACTTTACAGGTTTCAGCACAAAACATCATATATTGGGGCAATTCGTTGCAGTTAGGTCTAATCCATCATTTGTGTGTGTTAACATGATTCCTGCCAAGTTAGGTCTAATCCATCATTTGTGTGTGTTAACATGATTCCTGCCAAGTAGGTCTAGTTTGTAAGTGCACCGGTGGCAAAAACCAGTCGCATCAACAACCAACTAGAACTATCAATATCTCACAATCCTTTGCTCGAATTGAGCTGAATTTTTCCTAGAATATTAGTGAGTGCATGTATGATTTATTGAGAGTTATTTTTTCATTTAAAAAAAATATTAATTTGAGCAAAAAAATTGAACGAGCCAACTAACGTTGCAAATATCTTACAAACTATTGGTCCAAATGAGTTGTGTTTTTTCAGAATAGTATTGGATACAGGTGTGATTTACTGAAATTGATTCGCATTTCTTTTGAAAATTTTAAATTTTGAGTAAAAATATATATGAGCCAATATAAACTACCAATATCTCATTATAATGTGATCCAAATCAGCTAAAACTTTCTAGATTCATCACTTGTTACATCTAACTAGTACCACACCACAAACTTTCGAATGACAAAACATAAGATTGCTAGACAAATCTAAAAAGATTCATAAATAGCCACAATATTCATAAAATAAGATCAGTAGCACCAAAACATGGAAGATATTGTTGCCATCGGGCTTTACCATCCAAGTAGTCGCCATATGGCCATTACAGACGTCATCAAGTCTCACACACCAAAATATTACTGCCATGTGGTTTTATTATTCAAATACATCCCAAGTTGCAGTATAGGCATCACGTACTCGAGGCTGGACTTGAAGTGAAGTAGGAATACACTATTTTGCGGCGGACGTCATCCCATGTTGGGACGGCGCCGCCTGCGCGTCGGCGAGATGGGTAGGGAGTGGGTGAGCTGTGAGCGGATGGATAGGGAGTGTGTGGGTGAAGAGGGGGAATAGGGGGCGGGGGCAATTTCGGTCATAGTTTCTTCTGACTGAGTCGATGCTTGCTACGAGCAACAAAAACACTAGTCAAATAATTAATCCAATTTAAAAGATTCATGTTAAGCATACCTAAATGATAGCACCCACACGTATGGCAGAGAAAATTGTATAAACCACCTAATTTTGGTGTTAGGGTTGCACAAAACACCTATTTTACAGGTTTGTTGCACAAAACACGGTATATTGGGGCAATTCGTTGCAGTTAGGTCTAATCCATCATTTGTGTGTGTTAACATGAATCCTAACAAGTGGGTCTAGTTTGTAAGTGCACCGGTGGCAAAAAACCAGTCACATCAACAACCAACTAGAACTATCAATATTTCACAATCCTTTGCTCGAATTGAGCTGAATTTTCCCTAGATTATTAGTGACTGCATGTATGATTTATTGGGAGTTATTTTTGCATTTAAAATAATATTAATTTGAGCAAAAAAATTTGAATGAGCCAACTAACGTTGCAAATATCTTACAAACTATTGGTCCAAATGAATGTGTTTTTTTCAGAATAGTATTGGATACAGGTGTGATTTACTGAAATTGTTTCGCATTTCTTTTGAAAATTTTAAATTTTGAGTAAAAATATATATGAGCCAATATAAACTACCAATATCTCATTATAATGTGATCCAAATCAGCTAAAACTTTCTAGATTCATCACTTGTTACATCTAACTAGTACCACACCACAAACTTTCGAATGACAAAACATAAGATTGCTAGACAAATCTAAAAAGATTCATAAAAATAGCCACAATATTCATAAAATAAGATCAGTAGCACCAAAACATGGAAGATATTATTGCCATCGGGCTTTACCATCCAAGTAGTCGCCATATGGCCATTGCAGACATCACCAAGTCTCACACACCAAAATATTACTGCCATGTGGTTTTATTATCCAAATACATCCCAAGTTGCAGTATAGGCATCACGTACTCGAGGCTGGACTTGAAGTGAAGTAGGACTACACTCTATTTTGCGGCGGACGTCATCCCATGTTGGGACGGCGCCGCCTGCGCGCCGGCGAGATGGGTGGGGAGTGGGGGAGCTGTGAGCGGATGGATAGGGAGTGTGTGGCTGAAGAGGGGGAATAGGGGGCGGGGGCAATTTCGGTCATTGTTTCTTCTAACTGAGTCGATGCTTGCTATGAGCAACAAAAACACTAGTCAAATAATTAATCCAATTTAAAAGATTCATGTTAAGAATACCTAAATGATAGCACCCACACGTATGGCAGAGAAAATTGTACAAACCACCTATTTTTGGTGTTAGGGTTGCACAAAACACCTATTTTACAGGTTTGTCGCACAAAACACCGTATATTGGGGCAATTCGTTGTAGTTAGGTCTAATCCATCATTTGTGTGTGTTAACATGATTCCTGACAAGTGGGTCTAGTTTGTAAGTGCACCGGTGGCAAAAAACTAGTCACATCAACAACCAACTAGAACTATCAATATCTCACAATCCTTTGCTCGAATTGAGCTGAATTTTCCCTAGAATATTAGTGAGTGCATGTATGATTTATTGGGAGTTATTTTTGCATTTAAAAAAATAATTTGAGCAAAAAAATTGAACGAGCCAACTAACGTTGCAAATATCTTACAAACTATTGGTCCAAATGAGTTGTGTTTTTTTCAGAATAGTATTGGATACAGGTGTGATTTACTGCAATTGTTTCGCATTTGTTTTGAAAATTTTAAATTTTGAGTAAAAATATATATGAGCCAATATAAACTACCAATATCTCATTATAATGTGATCCAAATTAGCTAAAACTTTCTAGATTCATCACTTGTTACATCTAACTAGTACCACACCACAAACTTTCGAATGACAAAACGTAAGATTGCTAGACAAATCTAAAAAGATTCATAAATAGCCACAATATTCCTAAAATAAGATCAATAGCACAAAAACATGGAAGATATTGTTGCCATCGGGCTTTACCATCCAAGCAGTCGCCATATGGCCATTACAGACATCATCAAGTCTCACACACCAAAATATTACTGCCATGTGGTTTTATTATCCAAATACATCCCAAGTTGCAGTATAGGCATCACGTACTCGAGGGTAGACTGGAAGTGAAGTAGGAATACGCTCTATTTTGCGGTGGACGTCATCCCATGTTGGGACGGTGCCGCCTGCGCGCCGGCGAGATGGGTGGGGAGTGGGGGAGCTGTGAGCGGGTGGATAGGGAGTGTGTGGGTGAAGAGGGGGAATAGGGGGCGGGGGCAATTTTAGTCATTGTTTCTTCTACCTGAGTCGATGCTTGCTACGAGCAACAAAAACACTAGTCAAATAATTGATCCAATTTAAAAGATTCATGTTAAGCATACCTAAATGATAGCACCCACACGTATGGCAGAGAAAATTGTACAAACCACCTATTTTTTGTGTTAGGGTTGCACAAAACACCTATTTTACAGGTTTGTTGCACAAAACACCGTATATTGGGGCAATTCGTTGCAGTTAGGTCTAACCCATCATTTTTGTGTGTTAACATGAATCCTGATAAGTGGGTCTAGTTTGTAAGTGCACCGGTGGCAAAAAACCAGTCACATCAACAACCAACTAGAACTATCAATATCTCACAATCCTTTGCTCGAATTGAGCTGAATTTTCCCTAGAATATTAGTGACTGCATGTATGATTTATTGGGAGTTACTTTTGCATTTAAAAAATATTAATTTGAGCAAAAAAATGAATGAGCCAACTAACTTTGCAATATCTTACAAACTATTGGTCCAAATGAGCTGTGTTTTTTCATAATAGTATTGGATACAGGTGTGATTTACTGAAATTGTTTCGCATTTCTTTTGAAAATTTTAAATTTCGAGTAAAAATATATATGAGCCAATATAAACTACCAATATCTCATTATAATGTGATCCAAATCAGCTAAAACTTTCTAGATTCAACACTTGTTACATCTAACTAGTACCACACCACAAACTTTCGAATAACAAAACATAAGATTGCTAGACAAATCTAAAAAGATTCATAAATAGCCACAATATTCATAAAATAAGATCAGTAGCACCAAAACATGGAAGATATTGTTGCCATCGGGCTTTACCATCCAAGTAGTCGCCATATGGCCATTACAGACATCATCAAGTCTCACACACCAAAATATTACTGCCATGTGGTTTTATTATCCAAATACATCCCAAGTTGCAGTATAGGCATCACGTACTCGAGGCTGGACTTGAAGTGAAGTAGGAATACGCTCTATTTTGCGGAGGACGTCATCGCATGTTGGGACGGCGCCGCCTGTGCACCGGCGAGATGGGTGGGGAGTGGGGGAGCTGTGAGCGGATGGATGGGGAGTGTGTGGGTGAAGAGGGGGAATAGGGGGCGAGGGTAATTTCGGTCATTGTTTCTTCTAACTGAGTCGATGCTTGCTACGAGCAACAAAAACACTAGTCAAATAATTAATCCAATTTAAAAGATTCATGTTAAGCATACCTAAATGATAGCACCCACACGTATGGCAGAGAAAATTGTACAAACCACCTATTTTTGGTGTTAGGGTTGCACAAAACACCTATTTTACAGGTTTGTTGCACAAAACACCGTATATTGAGGCAATTCGTTGCAGTTAGGTCTAATCCATCATTTGTGTGTGTTAACATGATTCTTGACAAGTGGGTCTAGTTTGTAAGTGCACCGGTGGCAAAAAACCAGTCACATCAACAACCAACTAGAACTATCAATATCTCACAATCCTTTGCTCGAATTGAGCTGAATTTTCCCTAGAATATTAGTGAGTGCATGTGTGATTTATTGGGAGTTATTTTTGCATTTAAAAAATATTAATTTGAGCAAAAAAAAAATGAACGAGCCAACTAACGTTGCAAATATCTTACAAACTATTGGTCCTAATGAGCTATGTTTTTTTCAGAATAGTATTGGATACAGGTGTGATTTACTGAAATTGTTTCGCATTTCTTTTGAAAATTTTAAATTTTGAGTAAAAATATATATGAGCCAATATAAACTACCAATATCTCATTATAATGTGATCCAAATCGGCTAAAACTTTCTAGATTCATCACTTATTACATCTAACTAGTAACACACCACAAACTTTCGAATGACAAAACATAAGATTGCTAAACAAATCTAAAAAGATTCATAAATAGCCACAATATTCATAAAATAAGATCAGTAGCACCAAAACATGGAAGATATTGTTGCCATCGGGCTTTACCATCCAAGTAGTCGCCATATGGCCATTACAGACATCATCAAGTCTCACACACCAAAATATTACTGCCATGTGGTTTTATTATCCAAATACATCCCAAGTTGCAGTATAGGCATCACGTACTCGAGGCTGGACTTGATGTGAAGTAGGAATACGCTCTATTTTGCGATGGACATCATCCCATGTTGGGACGGCGCCGCCTGCGCGCCGGCGAGATGGGTGGGGAGTGGGGGAGCTGTGAGCGGGTGGATAGGGAGTGTGTGGGTGAAGAGGGGGAATAGGGGGCGGGGGCAATTTCGGTCATTGTTTCTTCTTACTGAGTTGATGCTTGCTACGAGCAACAAAAACACTAGTCAAGTAATTGATCCAATTTAAAAGATTCCTGTTAAGCATACCTAAATGATAGCACCCACACGTATGGCAGAGAAAATTGTACAAACCACCTATTTTTGGTGTTAGGGTTGCACAAAACACCTATTTTACAAGTTTCTGGCACAAAACACCATATATTGGGGCAATTCGTTGCAGTTAGGTCTAATCCACCATTTGTGTGTGTTAACATGATTCCTGACAAGTAGGTCTAGTTTGTAAGTGCACCGGTGGCAAAAACCAGTCACATCAACAACCAACTAGAACTATCAATATCTCACAATCCTTTGCTCGAATTGAGCTGAATTTTCCCTAGAATATTAGCGAGTGCATGTATGATTTATTGGGAGTTATTTTTGCATTTAAAATAATATTAATTTGAGCAAAAAAACTTGAATGAGCCAACTAACGTTGCAAATATCTTACAAACTATTGGTCCAAATGAATGTGTTTTTTTCAGAATAGTATTGGATACAGGTGTGATTTACTAAAATTGTTTCGCATTTCTTTTGAAAATTTTAAATTTTGAGTAATAATATATATGAGCCAATATAAACTACCAATATCTCATTATAATGTGATACAAATCAGCTAAAACTTTCTAGATTCATCACTGGTTACATCTAACTAGTACCACACCACAAACTTTCGAATGACAAATCATAAGATTACTAGACAAATCTAAAGAGATTCATAAATAGCCACAATATTCATAAAATAAGATCAGTAGCACCAAAACATGGAAGATATTGTTGCCATCGGGCTTTACCATCCAAGTAGTCACCATATGGCCATTACAGACATCATCAAGTCTCACACACCAAAATATTACTGCCATGTGGTTTTATTATCCAAATACATCCCAAGTTGCAGTATAGGCATCACGTACTCGAGGCTGGACTTGAAGTGAAGTAGGAATACGCTCTATTTTGCGGCAGACGTCATCCCATGTTGGGACGGTGCTGCCTGCGCGCCGGCGAGATGGGTGGGGAGTGGGGGAGCTGTGAGCGGATGGATAGGGAGTGTGTGGGTGAAGAGGGGGAATAGGGGGCGGGGTCAATTTCGGTCATTGTTTCTTCTAACTGAGTCGATGCTTGCTACGAGCAACAAAAACACTAGTCAAATAATTAATCCAATTTAAAAGATTCATGTTAAGCATACCTAAATGATAGCACCCACACGTATGGGAGAGAAAATTGTACAAACCACCTACTTTTGGTGTTAGGGTTGCACAAAACACCTATTTTACAGGTTTGTTGCACAAAACACCGTATATTGGGGCAATTCATTGCAATTAGGTCTAATCCATCATTTGTGTGTGTTAACATGATTCCTGACAAGTGGTTCTAGTTTGTAAGTGCACCGGTGGCAAAAAACTAGCCACATCAACAACCAACTAGAACTATCAATATCTCACAATCCTTTGCTCGAATTGAGTTGAATTTTCCCTAGAATATTAGTGAGTGCATGTATGATTTATTGGGAGCTATTTTTGCATTAAAAAAATTAATTTGAGCAAGAAAATTGAACGAGCCAACTAACGTTGCAAATATCTTACAAACTATTGGTCCAAATGAGCTGTGTTTTTTCCAGAATAGTATTGGATACAGGTGTGATTTACTGAAATTGTATCGCATTTCTTTTGAAAATTTTAAATTTTGAGTAAAAATATATATGAGCCAATATAAACTACCAATATCTCATTATAATGTGATCCAAATCAGCTAAAACTTTCTAGATTCGTCACTTGTTACATCTAACTAGTACCACACCACAAACTTTCGAATGACAAAACATAAGATTGCTAGACAAATCTAAAAAGATTCACAAATAGCCACAATATTCATAAAATAAGATCAGTAGCACCAAAACATGGAAGATATTGTTGCCATCGGGCTTTACCATCCAAGTAGTCGCCATATGGCCATTACAGACATCATCAAGTCTCACACACCAAAATATTACTGCCATGTGGTTTTATTATCCAAATACATCCCAAGTTGCAGTATAGGCATCACGTACTCGAGGCTAGACTTGAAGTGAAGTAGGAATACACTCTGTTGTTTTCTTATCCTCACTGCCATTTTTTGACAATGGCGCACTTACTAACTGGACCCATTTGTCAGAAATCATGTCAACACATCCAAATGGTGGATTAGACCTAGCTGCAATGAATTACCCCAATATATGGTGTTTTGTGCAACAAACCTGTAAAGTAGGTGTTATGTGCAACACTAGCACCAAAAGTAGGTGGTCTGTGCAAGTTCCTCTGTATGGCACTTATCAACATGGCCCAAACGCAGTCGATGCTGTTCGATTCATTTGCACGAATATTTCAGTAGTTGTCATTTGGGTCGAAAACCACGTAAGCCCCCAACGTCGTGTGGGCGCTATCATTTAGTGCCACATGTGTTGGCGCTCCTTGCGCGAACGACACACGATGCTCGCCCGAAACGTGTGGGTGAAATTGCTCTTCACCCACACGACGTTCGCACGATGATAGATGGTAACTACAATTGTGCATATGTGGCAACTAGTTAATCACACGGCAACTATGGTTGACCATACGTGGCAACTATGGCTTGACCATACGTGGCAACTACAATTAGTTACACATGACAACTATGTTTAATGATACATGGCAACTAAAGTTAATCACACATGGCAACTACAGTGATTAGACATGGCGACTATAATTAATTACACATGGCAACTAAAATTAATTACACATGCATTCGCGCTCACGGGGTTGGCCATGAGCAGTTGCCACACAAGGTCGTGTGAGCCATCGTAGCTGCGCCCGAACATGTGGGTAGTTTAATATTCACCCACACATGGTCGTGTGGACTGGCTGAAAGTGCATTATATCGACTAGAGGGGGGGTGAATAGGCGCTTTTTATGAAAGACTTCAAAACGTGGAAGTTATGAAGACAAACGATAGAAATAAACCTATTACCCTGCAGCGGAAGGTAGACTACACTAGGCAAGCCATAGTCAAGTATTCAATAGAGTGAAAGCACAATGACTAATAGCAGCAATGTAGTAAGGATCAGGTAGGAAGATATTGTGAAGCCACACAGAACACGCAGTCACTCAGTGAAGACAAAAGATAGTGCGAACATACAATGACTTCACAAGGAGTAACAGTAAGTAAAGGGAAGGGAAGATGAAACCAGTGACTCGCTGAAGACAATGATTTGTTGGACCAGTTCCAGTTGCTGTGACAACTGTACGTCTGGTTAGGGCGGCTAGTTATTTAAACCTTAGGACACACAGTCCCAGACACCCAGTCCTGAACACGCAGCTCAGGACACCCAGTCATCACCGTATTCCCCTTGAGCTAAGGTCACACAGACCTCGCCCAATCACTCTGGTAAGTCTTCAAGGTAGACTCCCAAACCTTCACAGACTTCGTTCACCGGCAATCCACAATGTCTCTTGGATGCTCAGAACGCGACGCCTAACCTGCTGGAGGATGCACAGTCCTCAAGTGTAATAAGTCTTCAGATCACACAGACAAGAAGACTTAAGTGATGCCTAATTCTCTTTTGTTCTGGGTGGTTAGGGCTTTATCCTCGCAAGGAATTCTATCTCAAAGGCTTCGAGGTGGGTTGCTATCAAACAACAAAAGCCGTACTCTGAATCTGAGCAGCCAATCGTTTATGGTTGTAGGGGATGGGCTATTTATAGCCACTTGGCAACCCGACCTGATTTGTCCGAAATGACCCTGGGTCACTAAGGAACTGACACGTGTTCCAACGGTCAGATTTCAAACTCACACGGCAACTTTACTTGGGCTTCAAGCAAAGCTGACTTGCCCGACTCTGGACAAGATTCGCTCTCAAAGTCTTCACTCGAAGACATAGGTTTTGTTTAAGCATCACTTCAGTCATTCTAACTGGTTCTCTTGGACCCCACTTAACAGTACGGTGGTTCCTATGACTCAACACAGAAGAAAGAGAACTACGAAAGATCTAAGTCTTCGAGCTCCATAGGCTTCATGTGGTGTCTTCTCTTGTCATAGTATTCAATGTGAATATCTTCATATACCACCTTTGACTTCAATGTCTTCATACATTTTTAGGGGTCATCTCTGGTAGGAAAACCGAATCAATGAGGGACTTCCACCTGTGTTATCCTGCAATTCTCACAAACACATTAGTCCCTCAACTAGGTTTGTCGTCAATACTCCAAAACCAACTAGGGGTGGCACTAGATGCACTTACAATCTCCCCCTTTTTGGTGATTGATGACAAACTAGTTGAAGTTTTCAACGGGGAATATAATCTGTGAAATTGTAAAGGATAAGGAATTGTCTTCATAAGTTGCAAGGGCTCCCCCTGAAGATGTGCATATAAGTAATTTGCTTTTGGAATGCAAATGCACATGGCAGGTTGTACTTGTGGAGATCCACTTCAACTTATGATGAAAATCCACTATGCATGTGAAAGTATATGAAGATAATGACATTCATAATGGAAAATGGACATCTACAGAATGATCTAAGTGCGGAATTTATCATCGCAACACAAGGTGGCAGATAAGTAGCAGACGACCATCGAGTTTAAGTGTTACAACTCAAAGAACCAAATGTAGCAAAACGAGAGTTGTAAGCACGAAGCAAAATATAAAGCACCCGCCCATATGGACCCGCTTGAAGACTATCAACCTCATATGCTTCTCCCGCTTTTGTCAGTAAGGACCAAAAAGGTTTGAAGACATAGAGCATCTACTCGTTCCCATGAGGAGTAGGTGAAGCAGCAGTGTCGTTGGTGGTGTTTGGCGGTGCTGAAGAGCTTGGAGCAGAGTCGAAGCGTGCTGAAGGAGGTGGCGGTGAAGTAGCATCGTCTTCATCCTCGATCACTCTGGCATTCACAGTTGCAGCAGAGGAAGAGAACTCAGAGTCTTCAAGGGATGGAGTTCGTCGCAACACTGCCCTTCGAGGAGGTGTGGAGTCAAACTTGAATCGCTCAGTGAAGCCATCCTCTTGAAGATCATCTTCAGAACACATCAGCGTTAGCCCTTTCCATGTGCGGCGAGAGGTTTCATGGGCAACAAAAGCATTCTTGGTGGCAAGATTGCGAATGCGATTAACATCCACCAAGAGGCTTTGCATCTGACGCTTCAGCCAGTCATGATGCCTATCCTGTTTCTGATGAAGAGCCACAAGAAGCTCTCGGTCGTTGAGAACACGAGTGTGCTTCTTGGGTCATGGAGCAGTTGTACTGTCAGTGGCTTCAGTGAGAGCAGGATGCGGTGCACGTGTAGTGCCAGCCAAAGGATACACACGAGTTACGGCTTCCACACCTTCAACGTTCTGAGTGAAACTTTGATGCTCTGCATTCTAAAGACTGAGAGGTTCCTTGGCAGGCTCAAGTTAGATGGCTTCAATAGACATATCCACATCAGGCAAAAAGATCTGATGGTTGCGGGCCGAGGGCTGATATGAGATAGCGGAGTGAAGTTTGATCAGTCGCATCACCCAAGGGGCGTAGAACTTCAAACCAAACAGATCAGAGCCAGATGCAGCAAGTTGGCGAATGAAGAAATCCTGTGTATTGAAGCATTTTCCATGAAGAATGTAGAAGACCAAAGTCTTCATTGCACCTTCCAACTTGGCATGGGGAGAATGTCCTTTGATTGGCCAGAGAGTTCGCCTTATGATGTGATAAATGGTTCTTGGCAGATACTCAAGGTCTTCAACGAAGAACTCCGTGGGATAAGCAGCATCTTGGGGCAATGGCTTCATCATACTGAGCATCTGACTCATATTAGGTTCAGTCTTCTGAAAGATGCTCTCAATAGCTTCACTATGTGAAAGTGCGTTATATCGACTAGAGGGGGGGGTGAATAGGCGATTTTTATATAAGTCTTCAAAATGTGAAGTTATGAAGACAAACAGAAGAGATATGCCTACTACTATGCAGCGGAAGATAGACTACACTAGGCAAGCCATGGTCAAGTATCAACAGAGTGAAAGCACAGTGACAAATGGCTGCAGTGTAATAAGGATCAGGTAGGAAGATATTATGAAGCCAAACATATCATACACTCACGTTGTGAAGACAAAAGATAGAACAGACATGCAATGACTTCACAATGAGTAATCAGTAAGTAAAAGGAAGTAAGATGAAACCAGTGACTCGTTGAAGACAATGATTTGTTGGACCAGTTCCATTTGCTGTGACAACTGTACGTCTGGTTGGAGCAGCTAGGTATTTAAACCTTAGGACACACAGTCCCGGACACCCAGTCCTGAACACGCAGCTCAGGACACCCAGTCCTCACCGTATTCTCCTTGAGCTAAGGTCACATAGACCTCGCCCAATCACTCTGGTAAGTCTTCAAGGTAGACTCCCAAACCTTCACAGACTTCGTTCACTAGCAATCCACAATGTCTCTTGGATGCTTAGAACGTGACGCCTAACCGTCTGGAGGATGCACAGTCCTTAAGTGTAATAAGTCTTCAGATCACACAGACAAGAAGACTTAAGTGATGCCCAATTCTCTCTGGCTCTGGGTGGTTAGGGCTTTATCCTCGCAAGGAATTCTCTCTCAAAGGCTTCGAGGTGGGTTGCTCTCAAACGACAAAAGTCGTACTCTCAGTCTGAGCAGCCAACCGTTTTTGGTTGTAGGGGGTGGGCTATTTATAGCCACTTGGCAACCCGACCTGATTTGTCCGAAATGACCCTGGGTCACTAAGGAACTGACACGTGTCCCAACGGTCAGATTTCAAACTCACATGGCAACTTTACTTGGGCTACAAGCAAAGCTGACTTGTCCGGCTCTGGACAAGATTCGCTCTCATTGTCTTCACTCGAAGACATAGGTTTTTGATTTAGGCATCACTTCAGTCATTCTGACTGGTTCTCCTGGACCCCACTTAACAGTACGGTGGTTCCTATGACTCAACACAACAGAAAAAGAACTACGTGAGATCTAAGTCTTCGAGCTCCATAGGCTTCATATCGTGTCTTCTCTTGTCATAGTCTTCAAAGTGAATATCTTCATATACCACCTTTGACTTCAATGTCTTCATACATTTTTAGGGGTCATCTCTGGTAGTAAAACCGAATCAATGAGGGACTTCTACCTGTGTTATCCTGCAATTCTCACAAACACATTAGTCCCTCAACTAGGTTTGTCGTCAATACTCCAAAACCAACTAGGGGTGGCACTAGATGCACTTACAATCTCCCCCTTTTTGGTGATTGATGACAAACTAGTTGAAGTTTTCAACGGGGAATATAATCTGTGAAATTGTAAAGGATAAGGAATTGTCTTCATAAGTTGCAAGGGCTCCCCCTGAAGATGTGCATATAAGTAATTTGCTTTTGGAATGCAAATGCACATGGCAGGTTGTACTTGTGGAGATCCACTTCAACTTATGATGACAATCCACTATGCATGTGAAAGTATATGAAGATAATGACATGCATAATGGAAAATGGACGTCTGCAGAATGATCTAAGTGCGGAATTTATCATCGCACATGCGAAATTTATCTTCTCAGAACAAGGTGGCAAACAAGTAGCAGACGACCATCTAGTTTAAGTGTTACAACTCATAAGAGCCAAATGTAGCAAAAAATGAGAGTTGTAAGCACGAATCAAAATATAAGGCACCCGCCCATATGAACCCGCTTGAAGACTATCAATATCTCATATGCTTCTCCCCCTTTTGTCAGTAATGACCAAAAAGGTTTGAAGACATAGAGTCTCTACTCGTTCCCATGAGGAGTAGGTGAAGTAGCAGGGTTGTTGGTGTTGGTTGGCGGTGCAGAAGAGCTTGGAGGTGCTGAAGCATATGGCGGTGAAGTAGCATCATCTTCTTCCTCAATGATTCTAGCAGTGACCGTGGCAGCGGAGGAAGAAAACTCAGAGTCTTCAAGAGATGGAGTCCCCAGTAGCACAGCTCTTCAAGGAGGTGTGGAGTCAAACTTGAATCTCTCAGTGAAGCCATCCTCTTGAAGATCAGCTTCAGAGAGCATCATCATTAGCCCTTTCCATGTGCGGCGACAGGTTTCATGTGCAACGAATGCATTCTTGATGGCAAGATTTCGGATGCAATTTACATCCACCAAGAGGCTTTTCATCTGTCTCTTCAACCAGTCATGATGCCTATCCTGCTTTTGATGAAGGGCCACAAGAAGCTCTCGGTCGTTGAGAACACGAGTGCGCTTCTTGGGTCTTGAAGCAGTGGCACTGTCAGTGGCTTCAGTTGAAGCGGGATGTGGTGCACGTGTAGTGCTAGCCAAAGGATATACCCTGGAGATGGCTTCAACACCTTCAACGTTTTGAGTGAAGCTCTGGTGTTCTGCATTCTGAAGACTCAGAGGTTGCTTGGCAGGTTCAGGATAAATGGCTTCAGCAGAGGTATCCACATCAGGCAAGAAGATCAGATGGTTGCGGGCTGAGGGCTGATACGAGATGGCAGAGTGAAGTTTGATCAGCCTCATTACCCAAGGAGCATAGAACTTTAAATCAAACAGATCTGAGCCTAATGCAGCTAGTTGGCGTATGAAGAAATCCTGTGCATTGAAGCATTTGCCATGAAGGATACAGAATATCAGAGTCTTCATTGCACCCTCGATCTTGGCATTTGGAGAGTGTCCTTTAATGGGCCAGAGAGTCTGCCGGATGATGTGATAGATGGTCCTGGGCAGGTACTCAAGGTCTTCAACAAAGAACTCTGTGGGATAAGGAGCATCGTGGGGCAATGGCTTCATCATGGAGAGCATCTGACTCATATTCGGTTCAGGCCTCTGAAATATGCTCTCAATAGCTTCAGTGTGTAGCCGACAGCCTTGCTCGAAGAATTCACCTAGAGTGGGCAGGCCAGTGAGCTCAATGATATCAAATGCATTGGCTTCGTGATGAACGTTGCCGGTCATCCACTCCAGGACCCAAGTCTTTGGATCTCTGTTGTATCCTTTGATGTGCAGTGTGGCATAGAATTGTAGCAGGAGCTCTTCGTTCCAATGCTCTTCATCAGTGACAAACTGCAGCAGACCCACTTGTTTGAAGCAATCCAACGCTTCCTCTAGACAGGGCAGACCAGCAATAGCTTCAACATCAAGGCGCTTGTGCGGGAAAATGCGACCTTGGTTGTACAGTATGCAAGAGTAGTAGCTGCGCTGAGGATAGCTCCAGAACCTATCTGATGAAATCCTTTCCCTTGAATAGGGGTTCTTGGAGCTATTGAAGAAAGTATTATCTGCCCTGAAGCTATTGATGTTGAAGGAACCAGGTGCTGATGCAGAACCTGGGAACCTTGGCAGTCTTGGGATTGGCTTCTGAACTTGAGGCCTGTGCTAAACATGGTAGTTGAATTGTGGACCGGCAGCAGACTCAGGAACAGAAGTATCAGGATCAGTAGCTTCGCTGTCTTCTGAAGCTTTTGGTGGGGAGGGCTCCACATTAGCTTCAATGTTAGGTGTGGCAGCCTCACAATTTGCTTCCTCCACTTGACGAGCTTGAGGGTCGGACACAAGCACGTTCTCCTAGAGAACTGCTTCTTGGTGGAGCAGGGGAGTGGGATCTTGTGGTACTTCATCTGCGGCTGATGCAGCCGGAATGTCTTCAGCAGAGACTTGAGGCCTTGGACCTTTGCGAAGCCTGCGGAACGCAGACGACGCCTATGGAGTTGGAGTTGGCTGGGCCTCATAGTCTTCTTCCTCTTGAGGGCGATCCGCCCATGAAGCATCCTGTGCAATTGGCGTCAATGGACGACCAACGCTGATGAGTTTGCTGTGTTCTAACTAAGGAAGGACTACATCATCTTCTACATTGTCATGATGACCAATGTCTTCAGCAGCGATGGGGTCGGCTGCTGGAATGTCTTCAGCTTCAGGAGCCTCTGTGGAAGCAGGCTCATGAACCGTCAGTTGATGTTCTGCGTCAGGGTGAACCATAGAAATGGGTTCAACTATCAAGGGCTCTATGGGAGCAGTCCGAGCTTTCTTGATCTTTCGCTTTTTCTGAGTGGGGGCAGAAGGAGAGGCTTCAGAGTGTTTCCTCTTCCTGGCTTCAGCCTCTGCAGTTCTTGTCTTCTTGAGCTCTGAAGCTGTTGACCGGCTCTTTGGCTTCGAGCCAGTCATTGCAGTTGGGAAGACAAGCGGAACTGCTTCTTGCCTTGGTGCCTCTGGTTCGGCTGGAACAGTCTTCTTCTTTTTCTTTGCGGCCATCTTGGGGTCGATGCCAGGACGCCCAAGTGTCTTGCGCTTCTCAGCCTCATTGTAGGCTTGTACACATCTGTCAGCCAGAGTCTTCATCCGCTCACGTGAACCCTGAGCTTCTGCATGCTTCTTCAGAAAGTTTTCCTTTAGCTCATGCAACATGATCTTGAAGCTCTTCACTTCTTGCACGCTGAGCTTGGCCATATTCTTCTTGAACTGAGCCTTTTCATGATCAATTTTCTGCTTCAGTTCAACAATGCGCTGGGCAATGGCAAGTTCTGAAGCAATAGCACCTTGGAAGGCGACGCTTAGGCCAACGGGCAGCTGTAGATCTTCAAAGCTGATGTTTGGTGTGGCAAACCACTCGTCAATGAAGTTGTGGATGATGGCGACATCAAAGAGAGGCAGATTGTTGAAGATTTCTGGTTCTTCTTTGCTCTTGATGAGTTGCTCAAGAGCGTCATCTCCAAGATCTTCATCACTTGACAGATCAATGGCTTCACTACGCAGGATGGCAGCAGCTGTGAGCTCTTTGCCAGTGTGAGACAGAGGCATCTTGGCTTTCTGGTGCCTTGAGACGCGTGATAAGTCTTCAGACTGCACACTGTCTTCAGGAGGTGCAGTCGCCAATGGCTTCGCCTTTGAGATTTTTGGTGAAGGGGCTGGCTTTGAAGCTTTTGGCTTCTTCAACTGCTTCGGCTTCGGCACTGCAGGCACTGCAGGCGCTTCATCAGACTCAGTGTCAGCTGTAGGCTCATTCACTGCAGTCCCTTGAACCAAGATGTAGGTGATGAGGCCTTCAAGGTTGGCATACGGACCGATGACATTGGGTTCTGCTTCTCGTGTGCCATCTGCCCTTGGTGCTGAGGGACCAGGGTTGAAGTCTAACCCAAATTTCTTCTTGTTCTGCTTTGCTGAGTTTTGGGCAAACTGGAAGTTGCGCTTGAACAGATTGTCGTCACGACACCAGAGTAGTGACGACGGATGTGCATCATCAGGCTGTGGCCCACGAACCATGCATGATAGAAGCTTTGGGCAATAGCTTCATCTCTGGACCTGGGTACAAGATTCTTGTATAAGATGTCTCCCCACGGTCTTTTGATTGCACTTTTCTCAGCATACTCTTGGGTTGTGAAGCGGTATTTGAACCATTGTTCTGCCCAATAGCGTCGAATCCATTGGATTCGGGTCTTGCGCTGACCATAATTCTCTTCAGGATCTATTTTATACATTTCTGCCAGTTCATCAGGCAGATCTTTGGATGTTCCTCCACGTCGCTGTCTGCCCCCCTTCCTTGCTGCTGTTTCTGAAGCCATAAACCTTAACTTGGAAGGCTTCAAGACGTTCAAAGGCTTCAAAGGCTTTCTTTTGCTGGACCAACAAGAACTAGCTTCAGGAGAATTTATGTGATGCTGTAAGAACTCTGCAAATGAATGCAGACTATGAGAACTAAAGGATTCTCCCACGGACATGTACCTGTGACAGCATTAAGGTGCAAGGGAAGGGGAAGAGGTCATATGCATTCTCAGAAGATTTTGAAGATAAATCAGTTTAGAAGACATTGACCTCATCGTGCGAAGACATTCACTCATAGATAAGGAGTTGGTTCCAGATTTGTACGAATCCACAGATCAGTACAAGTGAGGAATCTAACTACTTTGTGAAGCACAAATGAATATACTAGGCATGTTATGAGATGCAGTTTGAGAGAGATCTAGTTTGTGTGAACAGAAACGACTTGTGGTAGAAAGTGACAGATCAATAGGATCAATGGTGCTGTAAAAAGGGAGTTTTATTTACCACACTGAGAACTGCTAGACGGAGTGGGAGATGAGGCCGAGCAGTTCACTCGTCCGTGCCCTAACTTGGCGACGGAGGAGACCTACGGCGACGGTGGAGAGGACGATGTCCGCGGTCGGTGTGAAGACGGCGTCGGAGAGGTTGTGGCAGCGAAGCCCTTCGTCGCCGGCGTCGTCGAGAGCTAGCGGTGGCGCTAGGGTTCGTGCGAGGGTGGAGAAGAGATAATTACCACTTTGAGTGTGTATTTATAGGCACAGGGGCGGCACTGTGCTATTACACAGGTGCCCCTGGCGATTCGTATTTGAGTAATACGTGGCCATCATGCGGTATTTTGGGGGCAGTTCCATGTCCCACGCACGCCTGGATTGTCGGGTGGTCGTTCCTACTTCTCCGGAATTCATGTGGATAAATGAGCATTGAAAACGGACTTAAGTGTTGTCTCTGTGTCTTCTGCTGACAAGGACGCAGAGAAGACATTCGACAGTTTCAATAGAATGCATATGACTTGGAGAGATAGAATTTTGAGATAGAGAGCATAGAGAGGTTTGGGTCCGATCACATTCACTTAGTTCAAAAGATTCAACAAGAAGACATAGCTATAAGTGAATGCTGTAGAGGACATAACACTAGTATATGTATATATCTATATAATCAACATAGTGAAGATAATCATGAAGACATGTTTAGATTGAAGCCAAACCAAATGCGAAGACATTGCAAGGTAACGCCATGAGTGAAACACTTCAAAATAGAACGTTTGGTGGTGGCGTTACCCACCGTATAGGAAGCATTAGACCCAGACACGGCGCACAATTATCGTGGCGCTCCGAAGTCAAATTCCACATTAATGTATTCACACTTAGAATGTATGTCTTCATTGATTGAAGATATACTTTACTTCGTGTGATGCATATCTAAGTCATCAATATGCATAAGGGTTAGGATGTGTGCCTGATCACAGGACATTTGAGGATTCTAGGATATTTAGCTCACACCGTAACTTGCAAAACCTCTTCTCATCCAAGGGCTTGGTCAAGATATCTGCCAATTGCTCTTCAGTGTTGACGTGTATGATATCAATGTCTTCCTTCACAACATGATCTCTGATAAAGTGATGACAAATTTCAATGTGCTTTGTCTTCGAGTGCTGAACTGGGTTGTTGGCAATCTTGATGGCGCTTTCGTTGTCGCAGTAAAGTGGCACTTGCTTTAGATGAATGCCATAGTCCTTGAGTGTTTGCTTCATCCACAGAAGCTGAGCGCAGCAAGATCCAGCAGCAATGTATTCAGATTCATCAATGGAGAGAGATACACAGTTTTGCTTCTTTGAAGACCAACACACAAGTGATCGTCCCAGAAAGTGACATGTGCCTGATGTAGACTTGCGATCAACTTTGTCACCAGCATAATCAGCATCCGAGAATCTAACCAAATCAAACTCTGAGCCCTTTGGATACCATAATCCTAGAGTTGGGGTGTGAGCCAAATATCAAAGAATTCGCTTCACAGCTAAGTGATGCGATTCCTTTGGTGCCGCTTGAAATCGAGCACACATGCAAACACTAAGCATAATATCTGGCCTAGATGCACACAGATAAAGTAAAGAACCAATCATGGAGCGGTATACCTTTTGATCAAACTGTTTACCATTGTCGTCAGGACCCAGATGATGTTTGGCTGGCATTGGTGTTGTGAAGCCTTTGCAGTCCTGCATACCGAACTTCTTCAGGCAATCTTTGAGATACTTCTCTTGAGATATGAAGATGCCATTGCGTTGTTCTCGTATTTGAAGACCAAGGAAGAACTTAAGCTCCCCCATCATAGACATCTGATATTGCTCTTGCATCATATAGCCAAACACTTCACTGTACTTCTGATTGGTGCAGCCGAAGATAATGTCATCCACATATATTTGGCACACAAACAGTTCACCATCATATGTCTTCGTGAAAAGAGTGGGATCTAGGGAACCAGGTATGAAGCCTTTGCTCTTCAGGAAGTATTTGAGTGTGTCATACCAGGCCCTAGGGGCTTGTTTGAGGCCATACAGTGCCTTGTTGAGCTTGTATACCATGTCAGGATGTTTTGGATTTTCAAAGCCAGGCGGTTGTGCAACATACGATTCCTCTTTAATCTTGCCATTGAGAAAAGCACTCTTCACATCCATTTGATATAGAAGTATGTTATGATGATTTGCATAGGCCAGCAGTATGCGGATGGCTTCAAGCCTAGCCATAGGAGCAAATGTTTCATCGAAGTCAATGCCTTCCACTTGAGTATATCCTTGAGCAATGAGACGAGCTTTGTTTCTGACAACTTGACCATGCTCATCTTGCTTGTTGCAATATATCCATTTGGTGCCTATTATGTTGTGCTTCCGTGGATCAGGACGCTTAACTAGTTCCCATACATTATTTAGCTCAAACTGTTGAAGCTCTTCTTGCATAGCTTGAATCCATTCAGGTTCCATGAAGGCTTCTTCAACTTTCTTGGGTTCTGATATTGAGACGAATGCGAAGTGCCCATAGAAATTTGCTAGCTGAGTTGCCCTTGAACGAGTGAGTGGACCAGGTGCATTGATGCTATCAATTATTCTTTCAATCTGCACTTCATTGGCAACGCGAGGATGTACAGGGCGAAGACTTTGCTCTTGCCGTTCATTGTCGTTGTTGGAAGGAATGTCTTCAGGCTGAGCATTGTCTTCATGTTGATCATGTGCTGAAATGATAAGTTCTTCTTCAGGATGAGCTTCAGAAGGTATAGTTTCTCTAGTTCCCATTAGCTTGATTGATTCACTGGATGGAACTTCATCTAGCACACTTGGCAGTTGCTCTCTTTGTGATCCGTTGGTCTCGTCAAACCGCACATCCACTGTTTCAACCACTTTGTAATGAAAGAGATTGAAGACTCTGTAGGAGTGCGAATCCTTTCCATATCCAAGCATAAAACCCTCATGTGCTTTTGGTGCAAATTTTGAGGTGTGATGTGGGTCCTTGATCCAGCACCTTGCGCCAAATACTCTGAAGTAACTGACATTTGGCTTTTTGCCAGTAAGTAGCTCATAAGATGTCTTGTTCAGTAGCTTGTGAAGATAAACACGATTGATTGTATGACATGCAGTATCAATGGCTTCGGGCCAGAATTTTCTTGGGGTCTTGTATTCATCTAGCATCGTTCTGGCCATCTCAATTAGTGTTTTGTTCTTGCGTTCGACGATGCCATTCTACTGTGGCGTGTACGGGGCTGAGAATTCATGTGTGATGCCCAAGGTATCAAGATATGTATCAAGGCTAGTGTTCTTGAATTCAGTGCCATTGTCACTTCTGATGTGCTTTATCTTGGCGCCAAAATTGTTCATAGCTCGATTGGCGAAGCGTCTGAAGACATCCTACACTTCAGTCTTGTAAAGGATTATGTGCACCCAAGTATATCTAGAATAATCATCAACAATAACAAAGCCATGGAGGCAACCTGTAGTAGTTAGAGTTGAGTAATGAGTGGGACCGAAAAGATCCATGTGAAGCAGTTCGAAGGGTTGAGTAGTAGTCATGATTGTCTTCGAGGGATGTTTGGCCCTCGTCATCTTCCCTGCTTCACAGGCACCGCATAAGTGGTCATTTTTGAACTTGACGCCCTCGATGCCTATGACATGCTTCTTCTTCGCAAGGGTGTGGAGGTTCCTCATGCCAGCATGTCCAAGCCTCCGATGCTAGAGCCAGCATTCTGAAGCCTTTGCTAGAAGACATACTGCAAGCTGTGGCCCTGAGAAATCTACCACGTATAAATCATCTTTTCGATACCCTTCAAACACTAGAGACTTGTCAGATTCCATTAGTACAAGGCAACGATATTTTCCAAACATTACAATCATGTTCAAATCGCAAAGCATTGAGACAGACATTAAGTTGAAGCCAAGGGATTCAACAAGCATGACTTTATCCATGTGTTGATCCCTTGAGATTGCAACTCTACCTAGACCCAATACCTTACTTTTACCATTGTCAGCAAATGTGATGTGGCTCTTGTCGGATGGACGTAAGGTTGAGTCCATAAGAAGACTTCTTTTGCCAGTCATGTGATTTGTACACCCACTGTCAATAATCAATTCTGAAGACGCTGGTGTCGTACCCTACAGTGCAGTTAGGGGGATAGGCTTCACCAAGAGCATTGTGAAGCAAAAACATTTGACGAACCAGTGGGTTATGAAAGCTTAGATCCAGGTTAGGACTAATAGGGAGTGTAGCAAGCGATTCAGGTACGAAGTACATAGTAAGATCATTTGGGCATTTGATCTTGCGCCCTACAAGATGTTTAAGGTCCCCAGCAATAGCGTCAGAAGATTTTGGTTTTCTGCTGGAGACCTTTCCCTGCAAAAGAGAGTTAAGCTTCTTTAACCACCCACATCTTCAAGGGTGGCTTAGAAGCAATAAGTCTAAGTGCAGCATCTAGAATTTTGGCTTTGGAGCTCTAGAAAACAGTCTAGCAGGCGGACAATAGTACTCATAAGAATAGGCAGAATAGTTCTTGGTCATATGAACATGACGGTTTGATGAACGGCTCTCATATTCATATGCCTGAGTATGGTTTCCCTGCAAAACATTTGCGTTAGTGAGACTCAGGTGAGTCCTCTGTCTGTATGAAGCCTTTGGACCGTATGATGCCTTTGGTCTGAGGTTTGTCTTCTTCATGTGAGGTGTCATGAAGACATTCACAGGAAGATCTTCCAGACACGTTTTCAGAACCCAGATCTTCTTCATAGGCGGTCCATTCCTGCAGTTAGTACCAATGTACCTGGCAAACACTTCACCATTCTGATTCTTAAACAGTTTATAGTTCGCATCAAAGGATTCATCAATGATAATGGGGTTAGCACAAGTGAAGCCAGATAAATTGGATAGATCTGCTGAAGGTTCCTTTGCAGCAACCCATGTGGTTTTGGGGTACTGCTCAGGTTTCCAGTAGGAGCCATCTGCATTTATTTTCCTTACGAACCCAACACCCTCTTTCCTAGGGTTTCGGTTCAGAATCTGCTTTTTGAGGACATCACATAGTGTCTGATGCCCTTGAAGACTTTTGTACATCCCTGTTTCAAGCAATGTCTTCAACCTAGCATTCTCATCAGCAATAGCGGTGGTATCCTCAACAGAGGGGTTAGTTACCGCATCAACAGTTGAAGATATTGCAACAGCAGTAGCAGTAGAACATTCAGCAACAGAAGTAGCATTATCACGCTCAATGCATTTAAGACATGGTGGTTCAAATCCTTCCTGAGCGGGACTGATTTGTTTGGTGCGAAGTGACTCGTTTTCCGTTTGAAGATCTTCATGAACCGCTCTCAATTTCTCAAGATCTTGCTTCCTTTGAAGATAATCATAGGAAAGCTTTTCATGAGTTGTTGAGAGAGTTTCATGACGACTTTCAAGTTCCTGATACTTAACATGAAGATTTTTTATGTCTTCAATTAAGGATTCAGATCGAGTCATTTCAGCACCTAACGGATCATCGCTTCTGTCTAACAGTTTTTGAATGTGTTCCATAGCTTTCTGTTGTTTAGTTGCAATTTTAGCAAGTGTTTTGTAGCTAGGTTTTGAACCACAATCAGAGTCATCGTCACTAGATGTTTGATAGTGAGTAGTGCGCGTGTTTACCTTGGCACCGCGTGCCATGAAGCAGTAGGTAGAAGCAGAGCAGTCCTTGTCATTTGCATCGGTGTCGGTGATGAAGTCATTGTCTTCAGTGTTGAAGATGGACTTGGCAACGTATGCTGTAGCCAGACTCGCGACGCCTGAGTCGGATTCCTCTTCAGACTCCACCTCTGCCTCTTCAGAAGTAGACTCCTCCTCTGAATCCATTTCCTTGCCAACAAACGCACGTGCCTTGCCAGATGAGCTCTTCTTGTGTGATGAAGACTTTGAGGAAGACTTGGAAGAAGACTTTGGGTATTTCTTCTTCTTCTTCTTCTTGTCGTTAGAGTCATATTCCTTACTCTTCTTCTTCTTTTTGTTCTCATTGTCCCATTGTGGACACGCAGAGATGAAGTGGCCAAGTTTCTTGCACTTGTGACATGTTTTCTTCTTGTAGTCATGAGCAGGAGCTTCATCATTCCTTGAACTTGATCGGGAAGACTTTCTGAAGCCTTTCTTCTTGGTGAATTTTTGGAACTTCTTGACAAGCATAGCAAGTTCCCTTCCAGTGTCTTCAGGGTCATCAGAACTGCTGTCAGATTCTTCTTCAGATGAGGAGACAGCTTTTGCCTTCAAGGCACGAGTTCGCCCATAGTTTGGACCGTAGATCTCTCTTTTCTCCGAAAGCTGGAACTCATGTGTGTTGAGCCTCTCAAGTATGTCAGACGGTTCGAGTGTCTTGAAATCAGGACGTTCTTGAATCATCAGGGCCAGGATGTCAAACGAACTATCAAGCGATCTCAGCAGCGTCTTGACGATTTCGTGTTTGGTAATCTCAGTGGCGCCGATGGCTTGAAGCTCATTTGTGATGTCAGTGAGTCGGTCAAATGTGTGCTGGACATTCTCATTGTCATTTCGCTTGAAGCGGTTGAAGAGATTGCGAAGAACACTGATTCTTTGATATCTCTGGGTTGAGATGCCTTCATTGACCTTGGAGAGCCAGTCCCAGACCAGCTTGGATGTCTTCAAAGCACTCACACGGCCGTACTGTCCTTTGGTCAGATCACCACAGATGATATTCTTAGCAGTAGAGTCCAGTTGAACGAATCTCTTGACATCAGCAGCAGTGACAACTTCTCCAGCCTTGGGAACACCGTTCTCGACGACATACCATAGGTCGACGTCAATGGCTTCAAGATGCATACGCATCTTATTCTTCTAGTAGGGATATTCAGTTCCATCGAAGACGGGGCACGCAGCGGAGACTTTAATTATCCCTGCAGTCGACATAGCTAAAACTCCAGGTGGTTAAACCAAATCACACCGAACAAGGGAGCACCTTGCTCTGATACCAATTGAAAGTGCGTTATATCGACTAGAGGGGGGGGGGGTGAATAGGCGATTTTTATGAAAGTCTTCAAAACGTGAAGTTATGAAGACAAACAACAGAGATATGCCTATTACTATGCAGCGGAAGGTAGACTACACTAGGCAAGCCATGGTCAAGTATCAACAGAGTGAAAGCACAGTGACAAATGGCTGCAGTGTAATAAGGATCAGGTAGGAAGATATTATGAAGCCAAACAGATCATACACTCACGTTGTGAAGACAAAAGATAGAACAGACATGCAATGACTTCATAATGAGTAATCAGTAAGTAAAAGGAAGTAAGATGAAACCAGTGACTCGTTGAAGACAATGATTTGTGGGACCAGTTCCAGTTGTTGTGACAACTGTACGTCTGGTTGGAGCGGCTAGGTATTTAAACCTTAGGACACATAGTCCCGGACACCCAGTCATGAACACGCAGCTCAGGACACCCAGTCCTCACCGTATTCTCCTTGAGCTAAGGTCACATAGACCTCGCCCAATCACTCTGGAAGTCTTCAAGGTAGACTCCCAAACCTTCACAGACTTCGTTCACTGGCAATCCACAATGTCTCTTGGATGCTCAGAACGTGACGCCTAACCGTCTGGAGGATGCACAGTCCTCAAGTGTAATAAGTCTTCAGATCACAAAGACAAGAAGACTTAAGTGATGCCTAATTCTCTCTGGCTCTGGGTGGTTAGGGCTTTATCGTCATAAGGAATTCTCTCTCAAAGGCTTCGAGGTGGGTTGCTCTCAAACGACAAAAGTCGTACTCTCAATCTGAGCAGCCAACCGTTTATGGTTGTAGGGGGTGGGCTATTTATAGCCACTTGCTAACCTGACCTAATTTGTCCGAAATGACCCTGGGTCACTAAGGAACTGACACGTGTCCCAACGGTCAGATGTCAAACTCACATGGCAACTTTACTTGGGCTACAAGCAAAGCTGAGTTGTCCGGCTCTGGACAAGATTCACTCTCATTGTCTTCACTCGAAGACATAGGTTTTGTTTAAGCATCACTTCAGTCATTCTGACTGGTTCTCCTGGACCCCACTTAACAATACGGTGGTTCCTATGACTCAACACAACAGAAAAAGAACTACGTAAGATCTAAGTCTTCGAGCTCCATAGGCTTCATATCGTGTCTTCTCTTGTCATAGTCTTCAAAGTGAATATCTTCATATACCACCTTTGACTTCAATGTCTTCATACATTTTTAGGGGTCATCTCTGGTAGTAAAACCGAATCAATGAGGGACTTCTACCTGTGTTATCCTGCAATTCTCACAAACACATTAGTCCCTCAACTAGGTTTGTCGTCAATACTCCAAAACCAACTAGGGGTGGCGCTAGATGCACTTACACTATGAAGCTGACAGCCATGCTCGTAGAGATCGCCAGGAGTGGGCAAACCAGTGAGCTCAATGATGTCAAAGGCTTTGGCTTCGTGATGAACGTTTCCTGTCATCCACTCCAGGACCCAAGTCTTCGGATCTCTGCTATACCCGCGGATGTGAAGTGTGGGATAGAATTGGAGCAGCAACTCTTCATTCCAATGCTCTTGGTCGGTGATGAATGGCAGCAATCCAACTTCTTTGAAGCAATCCAGAGCTTCTTCCAGACAGGGCAGACCAGCTATAGCTTCAATGTCAAGACGCTTGTGGGGGAAGATGCGACCTTGATTGTATAGAATGCAGGAGTAATAGCTTCGCTGCGGATAGCTCCAGAACCGATCAGATGATATCCTTTCCCTTGAGTAGGGGTTCCTGGAGCTATTGAAGAATGTGTTGTCTGCTTTGAAGCCATTGATATTGAAGGATCCAGGTGCTGATGCAGGACCTGGGAACCTGGGCAATCTTGGGATTGGCTTCTGTACCTGAGGCCTATGCTCAACATGATAGTCGAACTGGGAACCGGCAGCAGGTGCAGGAACAGAAGCAGTGGGATCAGTGGCTTCGTTGACTTCTGATACTTTTGTTGGGGAGGGCTCCACATTAGCTTCAGCCATGGCAGCGTCAGTGGCTTCATTGGTGGTGGCGGTTGCAGCCTCAAGATTTTCAACCTCCACTTGACGAGCTGGAGGGTCGGTCACAATCACGTTCTCCTCGAGAACCGCTTCTTGGTGGGACAGGGGAGTAGCAGCTTGTGGGACTTCTTCATTGGCTGATGCAGCCGGAATGTCTTCAGCAGTTTCAGCTTCAGACGCAGAGACTGGAGGCCTAGGTCCTTTGCGAAGCCTGCGCAACGCAGGCGACGCCTGTGTAGTTGGAGTTGGCTGAGCCTCAAAGTCTTCTTCCTCTTGTGGGCGATCAGCCCATGAAGCATCCTGAGTGATTGGCGTCAGAGGACAACCAATGCTGATGAGTTCGCTGTTCTCGAGCCGAGGAAAGACTGCACCATCTTCTACATGGTCATGTTGACCAATGTCTTCAGCAGCAATGAGATCAGCTGCTGGAAAGTCTTCAGCTTCATGAGCCTCTGTGAAAGCAGGCTCATGGATTGTCAGTTGGCGTTCAGCGTCAGGACGAACCATGGAAATGGGTACAACTATCAAAGGTTCTGTGGGAGCAGCCCGATCTTTCTTGGTCTTCCTCTTCTTCTTGGAGGGGGCAATAGGAGAGGCTTCAAGATGTTTCCTCTTCCTGGCTTCAGCCTCAGCAGTCCTCGTCTTCTTGAGCTCTGAAGCGGTTGACCGGCTTTTTGGCTTCGAGCTAGTCATTCTAGTAGGGAAGACAATGGGATCTGCTTCCTGCCTTGGTGCGTCAGGTTCAACCGTAGCGGGCTTCTTCATCTTCTTTGCTGCCATCCTGGGGTCGATGCCAGGATGCCCAAGGGCCTTGCGCTTCTCAGCCTCATTGTAGGCCTGCACACATTTGTCAGCCAGAACCTTCATGCGCTCACGAGAACCTTGAGCTTCTGCACATTTCTTGAGAAAGGCTTCCTTGAGCTCGTGCAGCATAATCTTGAAGTTCTTCACCTCTTGCACACTGAGCTTGGCCATATGCTTCTTGAACTGAGCCTTTTCATAGTCAATCTTTTGCTTTAGTTCAACAATGCGCTGGGCGATAGCTAACTCTGAAGCAATGGCGCCATGGAAGGCGACACTGAGGCCAATGGGTAGTTGCAGATCTTCGAAGCTGATGTTTGGCGTGTCAAACCATTCATCAATGAAGTTGTGGATGATTGTTACATCAAAGAGAGGCAGATCATTGAAGATTTCTGCTTCTTATTTGCTCTTGATGAGTTGCTCAAGAGCGTCATCTGCAAGATCTTCATCACTTGACAGATCAATGGCATCATTGCGCAGAATGGCAGCAGCTGTTAGCTCTTGGCCGCTGTGTGGCAGAGGCATCTTGACCTTCTGGGGCTTGGAGATGCGTGATAAATCTTCGGACTGCACACTGTCTTCAGGAGGTGCAGTTGCCAGTGGCTTCGCCCGTGAGATTTTTGGTGAAGGGGCAGGCTTTGAAGCTTTAGGCTTCTTCAACTTCTTTGGCTTCGGCGCTGCAGGCGCTTCATCTGATTTAGCGTCAGCTGCAGGCTCATTCACTGCAGTCCGTTGAACCAAGATATGGGTGACGAGGCCTTCAAGGCTGTAGAAAGGACCGACGACATTGGGTTCTGCATCTCGTGTGCCATCAGCCCTTGGAGCTGAGGGACCAGGGTTGAAGTCTAGTCCCAATGTCTTCTTGTTTTGCTCCGCTGAGTTCTGGGCAAACTGGAAGTTGTGCTTGAACAGAATGTTATCACGACACCATAGTAGTGACGATGGGTGTGCATCAACAGGCTGTGGCCCACGGACCATGCAGGGATAGAATCCTAGTTTAATGGCTTCATCTCTGGACCTGGGTTGAAGATTCTTGTATAGGATGTCTCCCCACGGTCTCTTGATGGCATTTTTCTCAGCATATTCCTGGGGTACAAATCGGTATTTGAACCATTGTTCTGCCCAATATCTTCGAATCCATTGGGTTCGGGTCTTGCGCTGATTGTAATCCTCTTCAGGATCTGTCTTGTACAGTTCTAAGAGGTCATCTGGCAGATCTCTAGATGTTTCTCCATGATGCTTTCTGCCACCCTTCCTTGCTGATTTCTCTGAAGCCATGAACTTTAAACTGAAAGGCTTCAAAGATTTTCGCTTGCTGGACAAACAGGAACTTGCTTCGGGAGAATTTATATGATGCTGTAAGAATTCTGCAAATGAATGCAGACTATGAGAACCAAGGGATTCTCCCACGGACATCTACCTGTGACAGCATTAAGGTGCGAGGGAAGGGGAAGAGGTCATATGCATTCTCAGAAGATTTTGAATATAAATCAGTTTAGAAGACATTTACCTCAGCGTGCGAAGACATTCACTCATAGATAAGGAGTTGGTTCCAGATTTGTATGAATCCAGAGATCAGTACAAGGGAGGAATCTAACTACTTTGTGAAGCATAAGTGAATATACTAGGCATGTTATGAGATGCGGTATGAGAGAGATCTAACTTGTGTGAATAGAAGCTGCTTGTGGTAGAAAGTGACAAAGCCATAGGATCAATGGTGCCGTAAAAAGGAAGTTTTATTTACCACACTAAGAACTGCTAGATGGAGTGGAAGATGAGGCCGAGCAGTTCGATCTTCCATGCCCTAACTTGGCGACGGAGGACACCTACGGCGACGGCGGAGAGGACGATGTCCGCGGTCGGCGTGAAGACGGCGTCGAAGAGGTTGCGGCAGCGAAGCGCTTCGTCGCCGGCGTCGTCGAGGGCTAGCGGTGGCGCTAGGGTTCGTGCGAGGGTGGAAGAAGAGATAATGACCGCCGTGAAGTGTGTATTTATAGGTACAAGGGCGGCACTGCGTTATTACACAGGTGCCCCTAGCGATTCGCATCTGAGGAACACGTGGCCATTATGCAGAATTTTGGGGTTTGTTCCATGTTCCATGCACGCCTGGATTGTCGAGTGGTCGTTCCTACTCTCCAGGTTTCATGTGGTGGAATGAGCGTTGAAAGTGGACTTAAAGTTTGTCTTTGTATCTTCTGCTGACAAGGACGCAGAGAAGACATTCGAAAGTTTCAATAGAATGCATATGATTTGGATAGATAGAGTTTGAGATAGATAGCATAGAGAGGTTAGGGTCCGATAACATTCACTTAGTTCAAAAGATTCAACAAGAAGACATAGCTATAAGTGAATGCTGTAGAGGACAGAACACTAGTATATATATATATATATATAATCACATAGTGAAGATAATCATGAAGACATGTTGAGATTGAAGCCAAACCAAGTGTGAAGACATAGCAAGGTAACGCCATGAGTGAAACACTTCAAAATAGAACATTTGGTGGTGGCGGTACCCACCGTATAGGAAGTATTAGACCCAGACACGGCGCACAATTATCGTGGCGCTCCGAAGTCAAATTCCACATTAATGTATTCACACTTAGAATGTATGTCTTCATTGATTGAAGATATACTTTACTTCGTGTGTTGCACATCTAAGTCATCAATATACATAAGGGTTAGGATGTGTGCCTGATCACAGGACATTTGAGGATTCCAGGATATTTATCTCACACCGTAACTTGCAAAATCTCTTCTCATCCAAGGGCTTGGTGAAGATATCTGCCAATTGCTCTTCAGTGTTGACGTGTATGATATCAATATCTTCCTTCACAACATGATCTCTGAGAAAGTGATGACGAATTTCAATGTGCTTTGTCTTCGAGTGCTGAACTGGGTTGTTGGCAATGTTGATGGCGCTTTCGTTGTCGCAGTAGAGTGGCACTTGCTTCAGATGCATGCCATAGTCTTTGAGCGTTTGCTTCATCCACAGAAGCTGAGCGCAGCAAGATCCAGCAGCAATGTATTTAGATTCAGCAGTGGAGAGAGATACACAGTTCTGCTTCTTTGAAGACCAACATACAAGTGATCGTCCCAAAAAGTGACATGTGCCTGATGTAGACTTGCGATCAACTTTGTCACCAGCATAATCAGCATTCGAGAATCCAACCAGATCAAACTCTGAGCCCTTTGGATACCATAATCCTAGAGTTGGGGTGTGAGCCAAATATCGAAGAATTCGCTTCACAGCTAAGTGATGCGACTCCTTTGGTGCCGCTTGAAATCGAGCACACATGCAAACACTAAGCATAATATCTGGCCTAGATGCACATAGATAAAGTAAAGAACCAATCATGGAGCAGTATACCTTTTGATCAAACTCTTTACCATTGTCGTCAGGACCCAGATGATGCTTGGCTGGCATTGGCGTCGTGAAGCCTTTGCAGTCTTGCATACCAAACTTCTTCAGGCAATCTTTGAGATACTTCTCTTGAGATATGAAGATGCCGTTGCATTGCTGTCGTATTTGAAGACCGAGAAAGAACTTCAGCTCTCCCATCATAGACATTTGATATTGCTCTTGCATCATATATCCAAACTCTTCACTGTACTTCCGATTGGTGCAGCCGAAGATAATGTCATCCACATATATTTGGCACACAAACAGTTCACCATCATATGTCTTCATGAAGAGAGTGGGGTCGATAGAACCAGGTATGAAGCCTTTGCTCTTCAGGAAGTATTTGAGTGTGTCATACCAGGCCCGAGGGGCTTGTTTGAGGCCATACAGTGCCTTGTTGAGCTTGTATACCATGTCAGGATGTTTTGGATCTTCAAAGCCAGGAGGTTGTGCAACATACACTTCTTCTTCAATCTTGCCATTGAGGAAGGCGCTCTTCACATCCATTTGATAAAGAAGTATGTTGTGATTATTTGCATAGGCCAGCAGTATGCGTATGGCTTCAAGTCTAGCCACAGGAGCAAATGTTTCATCGAAGTCAATGCCTTCCACTTGAGTATATCCTTGAGCAACGAGACGAGCTTTGTTTCTGACAACTTGACCATGCTCATCTTGCTTGTTGCGGTATATCCATTTGGTGCCTATTATGTTGTGCTTCCGAGGATCGGGACGCTTGACCAGTTCCCATACATTATTCAGCTCAAACTGTTGAAGCTCGTCTTGCATAGCTTGAATCCATTCAGGTTCCATGAAGGCTTCTTCAACTTTCTTGGGTTCTGTTATTGAGACGAATGCGAAGTGCCCACAGAAATTTGCTAGCTGAGTTGCCCTTGAACGAGTGAGTGGACTGGGTGCATTGATGCTATCAATTATTCTTTCAATCTGCACTTCATTGGCAACGCCAGGATGTACAGGGTGAAGATTTTGCTCTTGCTGATTATTGTCGTTGTTAGAAGGAATGTCTTCAGGCTGAGCATTGTCTTCATGTTGATGAGGTGCTGAGATGATAAGTTCTTCTTTAGGATGAGCTTCAGAAGCTATAATTTCTCCAGTTCCCATTAGCTTGATTGATTCACTGGATGGAACTTCATCTAGCACATTTGGCAGTTGCTCTCTTTGTGAACCGTTGGTCTCATCGAACCGCACATCCACTGTTTCAACCACTTTGTAATGAAAGAGATTGAAGACTCTGTAGGAGTGCAAATCCTTTCCATATCCAAGCATAAAACCCTCATGTGCTTTTGGTGCAAACTTTGAGGTGTGATGTGGGTCCTTGATCCAACACCTGGCGCCAAATCCTCTGAAGTAACTGACATTTGGCTTCTTGCCAGTAAGGAGCTCATAAGATGTCTTGTTCAGAAGCTTGTGAAGATAAACACGATTGATTGTATGGCATGCAGTATCAATGGTTTCAGGCCAGAATTTTCTTGGAGTCCTGTATTCATCTAGCATCATTCTGGCCATCTCAATGAGTGTTCTGTTCTTGTGTTCGACGACCCCATTCTGCTGTGGCGTGTACGGGGCTGAGAATTCATGTGTGATGCCCAAGGTATCAAGATCTGTATCAAGGCCAGTGTTCTTGAATTCAATGCCATTGTCACTTCTGATATGCTTTATCTTGGCGCCATAGTTGTTCATTGCTCGATTGGTGAAGCGTTTGAAGACATCCTGCACTTCAGTCTTGTAAAGGATTATGTGCACCCAAGTATATCTAGAATAATCATCAACGATGACAAAGCCATAGAGACAAGCAGTAGTAGTAAGAGTTGAGTAATGAGTGGGACCGAAAAGATCCATGCGAAGTAGTTCGAAGGGTCGAGTAGTGGTCATGATTGTCTTCGAGGGATGTTTGGCCCTCGTCATCTTTCCTGCCTCACAGGCACCGCATAAGTGATATTTCTTGAACTTGACGGCCTTGATGCCTATGACATGCTTCTTCTTTGCCAGGGTGTGGAGGTTCCTCATGCCAGCATGCCCAAGCCTCCGATGCCAGAGCCACCATTCTGACGCTTTTGCTAGAAGACATACGGCAAGCTGTGGTCCTGCTGAGAAATCTACCACGTACAAATCATCTTTTCGATACCCTTCAAATACTAGAGACTTGTCAGATTCCATTAGAACAAGGCAACAATATTTTCCAAATATTATGATCATGTTTAAATCGCAAAGCGTTGAGACAGATATTAAGTTGAAGCCAAGGGATTCAACAAGCATGACTTTATCCATGTGTTGATCCCTTGAGATTGCAACTCTACCTAGACCCAATACCTTACTTTTACAAGTGTCAGCAAATGTGATGTGGCTCTTGTCGGATGGACGTAAGGTTGAGTCCATAAGAAGGCTTCTTTTGCCAGTCATGTTATTTGTACACCCACTATCAATAATCCATTCTGAAGACGCTGGTGTCGTACCCTACAGTGCAGTTAGGGGGATAGGCTTCACGAAGAGCATTGTGAAGCAAAAACATTTGACGAACCAGTGGGTTATGAAAGCTTAGATACATATTAGGACTAATAGGGAGAGTAGCAAGCGATTCAGGAACGAAGTACATAGTAAGACCATTCGGGCATTTGATCTTGCGCCCTACAAGATGTTTAAGGTCCCCAGCAATAGCGCCAGATGATTTTGGTTTTCTGCTGGAGACCTTTCCCTGCAAAAGAGAGTTAAGATTTCTTAGCCATCCACATCTTCAAGGGTGGCTTAGAAGCAATAAGTCTAAGTGTAGCATCTGAGAACTTTGGCTTTGGAGCCCTAGCAAACAGTCTTGCAGGCGGACAATAGTACTCATAAGAATAAGCAGAATAGTTCTTGGTCTTATGAACATGGCGGTTTGATGAACCGCTCTCATATTCATATGCCTAAGTATGGTTTCCCTGCAAAACATTTGCGTTAGTGCGACTCAGGTGAGTCCTCTGTCTGTATGAAGCCTTTGGACCATATGAAGCCTTTGGTCTGAGGTTTGTCTTCTTCACGTGAGGTGTCATGATGACATTCACAGGAAGATTCTCCAGACACCTTTTCGGAACCCAGATCTTCTTCATAGGCGGTCCATTCCTGCAGTTAGTACCAATGTACCTGGCAAACACTTCACCATTCTGATTCTTAAACAGTTTATAGTTTGCATCAAGGGATTCATCAATGATAATGGGGTTAGCACAAGTGAAGCCAGATAGATTGGATGGATCTGCTGAAGGTTCCTTTGCAGCAACCCACGTGGTTTTGGGGTACTGCTCAGGTTTCCAGTAAGAGCCATCAGCATTCATTTTCCTCACGAACCCAACACCCTCTTTCCTCGGGTTTCGGTTCAGAATCTGCTTTTTGTGGACATCACATAGTGTCTGATGCCCTTTAAGACTTTTGTACATCCCTATTTCAAGCAATGTCTTCAACCTAGCATTCTCATCAGCAATAGCAGTGGTATCCTCAGCAGAGGGGTTAGTTACCACATCAACAGTTGAAGATATTGCAACAGTAGCAGCAGTAGAACATTCAGCAACAGAAGTAGCATTATCACGCTCAATGCATTTAAGACATGGTGGTTCAAATCCTTCCTGAGCAGAACTGATCTGTTTGGCGCGAAGTGACTCATTTTCCTTTTGAAGATCTTCATGAGCCGCTCTCAATTTCTCAAGATCTTGCTTCCTTTGAAGATAATCATAGGAAAGCTTTTCATGAGTTGTTGAGAGAGTTTCATGACGACTTTCAAGTTCCTCATACTTAACGTGAAGATTTTTTATGTCTTCAATTAAGGATTCAGATCGAGTCATTTCAGCACCTAACAGATCATCGCTTCTGTCTAACAGTTTCTGAATATGTTCCATAGCTTTCTGTTGTTCAGTTGCAATTTTAGCAAGTGTTTTGTAGCTGGGTTTTGAACCACAATCAGAGTCATCGTCACTAGATGTTTGATAGTGAGTAGTGCGTGTGTTTACCTTGGCACCGCGTGCCATGAAGCAGTAGGTAGAAGCGGAGTAGTCCTTGTCATTTGCATTGGTGTCGGTGATGAAGTCATTGTCTTCAGTGTTGAAGATGGACTTGGCAACGCATGCTGTAGCCAGACTTGCGACGCCTGAATCAGACTCCTCCTCAGACTCCACCTCCGCCTCCTCGGAAGCGGACTCCTCCTCTGAATCCATTTCCTTGCCAACAAATGCACGTGCCTTGCCAGATGAGCTCTTCTTGTGTGATGAAGACTTTGAGGAAGACTTGGAAGAAGACTTTGAGTATTTCTTCTTCTTCTTGTCGTCAGAGTCATATTCCTTGCTCTTCTTCTTCTTTTTGTTCTCATTGTCCCACTGTGGACACTCAGAGATGAAGTGGCCAGGTTTCTTGCACTTGTGACATTCTTCTTGTAGTCGTGAGCAGAAGCTTCATCATTCCTTGAGCTTGATCGGGAAGACTTTCTGAAACCTTTCTTCTTGGTGAATTTTTGGAACTTCTTCACAAGCATAGCAAGTTCCCTTCCAATGTCTTCAGGATCATCCGAACTGCTGTCAGATTCTTCTTCAGATGAGGAGACAGCTTTTGCCTTCAAGGCACGAGTTCGCCCATAGTTTGGACCGTAGATATCTCTTTCCTCAGAAAGCTGAAACTCATGTGTGTTGAGCCTCTCAAGTATGTCAGACGGATCAAGTGTCTTGAAATCAGGACGTTCTTGAATCATCAGGGCTAGGGTGTCAAACGAACTATCAAGTGATCTCAGTAGTGTCTTGACAACTTCATGTTTGGTGATCTCAGTAGCGCCGAGGGCTTGAAGCTCATTTGTGATGTCAGTGAGTCGGTCAAATGTGAGCTAGACATTCTCATTGTCATTTCGCTTGAAGCGGTTGAAGAGGTTGCGAAGGACACTGATTCTCTGATCTCTCTGGGTTGAGACGCCTTCATTGACCTTGGAGAGCCAGTCGTAGACCAGCTTAGATGTTTCCAAAGCACTCACACGGCCATACTGTCCTTTGGTCAGATGACCACAGATGATATTCTTGGCAGTAGAGTCCAGTTGAACGAACTTCTTGACATCAACAACAGTGACACCTTCTCCAGCCTTGGGAACGCCGTTCTTGACGACATACCATAGGTCGACGTCAATGGCTTCAAGATGCATGCGCATCTTATTCTTCCAGTAGGGATATTCAGTTCCATCGAAGACGGGGCACGCAGCGGAGACTTTAATTATCCCTGCAGTCGACATAGCTAAAACTCCAGGTGGTTAAACCGAATCACACAGAACAAGGGAGCACCTTGCTCTGATACCAATTGAAAGTGCGTTATATCGACTAGAGGGGGGGGTGAATAGGCGATTTTTATGAAAGACTTCAAAACATGGAAGTTATGAAGACAAATGATAGAAATAAACCTATTACCCTGCAGCGGAAGGTAGACTACACTAGGCAAGCCATAGTCAAGTATTCAATAGAGTGAAAGCACAATGACTAATAGCAGCAATGTAGTAAGGATCAGGTAGGAAGATATTGTGAAGCCACACAGAACACGCAGTCACTCAGTGAAGACAAAAGATAGTGCGAACATACAATGACTTCACAAGGAGTAACAGTAACTAAAGGGAAGGGAAGATGAAACCAGTGACTCGCTGAAGACAATGATTTGTTGGACCAGTTCCAGTTGCTGTGACAACTGTACGTCTGGTTAGGGCGGCTAGGTATTTAAACCTTAGGACACACAGTCCCGGACACCCAGTCCTGAACATGCAGCTCAGGACACCCAGTCCTCACCGTATTCCCCTTGAGCTAAGGTCACACAGACCTCGCCCAATCACTCTGGTAAGTCTTCAAGGTAGACTCCCAAACCTTCACAGACTTCGTTCACCGGCAATCCACAATGTCTCTTGGATGCTCAGAACGCGACGCCTAACCGGCTGGAGGATGCACAGTCCTCAAGTGTAATAAGTCTTCAGATCACACAAACAAGAAGACTTAAGTGATGCCTAATTCTCTTTGGCTCTGGGTGGTTAGGGCTTTATCCTCGCAAGGAATTCTCTCTCAAAGGCTTCGAGGTGGGTTGCTCTCAAACGACAAAAGCCGTACTCTGAATCTGAGCAGCCAACTGTTTATGGTTGTAGGGGGTGGGCTATTTATAGCCACTTGGCAACCCGACCTGATTTGTCCGAAATGACCCTGGGTCACTAAGGAACTGACACGTGTTCCAATGGTCAGATTTCAAACGCACACGACAACTTTACTTGGGCTTCAAGCAAAGCTGACTTGCCCGACTCTCGACAAGATTCACTCTCAAAGTCTTCACTCAAAGACATAGGTTTTGTTTAAGCATCACTTCAGTCATTCTGACTGGTTCTCTTGGACCCCACTTAACAATACGGTGGTTCCTATGACTCAACACAGAAGAAAGAGAACTACGAAAGATCTAAGTCTTCGAGCTCCATAGGCTTCATGTGATGTCTTCTCTTGTCATAGTCTTCAATGTGAATATCTTCATATACCACCTTTGACTTCAATGTCTTCATACATTTTTAGGGGTCATCTCTGGTAGGAAAACCGAATCAATGAGGGACTTCTACCTGTGTTATCCTGCAATTCTCACAAACACATTAGTCCCTCAACTAGGTTTGTTGTCAATACTCCAAAACCAACTAGGGGTGGCACTAGATGCACTTACACTGGCTCCTAGGTACGAACGGATGAGTCGTGTGGTCAGGTGTCCATTGTGCCACGCGTGTGGCAGTTATCTGCGTCCTAAACATAACATATTTTCATCACTACTAGGACGAAGGGAGTAACACAAAGTAATACTTATGAAAGAGCAAACTAGAATTTTTCTAAAACCATACCCCAAAGTAGGATAACCAGGATCCTTTGATCTGATCCATCTTATGAAATCTATTAGTCAGTATTACTCTAGTGGACTGTCATCGAATCGAATGGCCAAGATTCATTGTTCTGCCACCACTTACCATCTCCATGACAAGTCCACTCATCCTCTCATGACCACTCACGTTGGTCATCCTTAGATTTTCTTGCCTATTGCTCATACCCTTGAACCAACATGACGCCCCCAACCCTAGTGCCCTTCGCTCTCCTCCAGCCGCTGCCGGGGACAAAGCTAGAAAAAAAGTTCAATGGAGTCATCTCTATTACAGCGGTGTCATCTTCTACAACTGAATAGTGATTAGTACTTAGTTTGTGAATGATTTGCCAATTTCATTGGGAGCAATTGACCCTGATCCTTACAAGCAGCACCATCCCTGGCCGCCACAAAACTTCTCACATTCCCAGCATCAATCGTCTCCCGGCCGCTATCACCCGCGCTCCACTGAATGCTTGATGCTGCCGCCCCATGAAGTTGCAGCAGAGAAGTGGAAGAAGGATGACAAGATGGGCCCATTGTCGTCGCTGATAGCAGCTATGAGCAAGATCCTTCCGACGACGCATTCTCCCCTCTGCACTCCCCCGTCTCTCAGCCTGCAGCAAAGGCACGTGGTGGTGCGGGCATAAGGGCATATGGCGGCGTCAGGACCACTCGCGCCCTTTGCACCCAATCCCTTCATGTGCATTAGTACGTTCGAGCCGATGATCTAGGAAGAGCGGGTCATAGGAGTTTGTGGGCAACACCCCTGTTTGATTTGGTTTGTCGTTTATCTCACATAATTTCTTCCCTAGAAAATGACATGGAACGTAGAAATTGCATTTGAAAAGGTTCGTGCATACTGAATTTTATCAATCCTAGATTCATCAAAATTTATGAATAGGACAATCGTTCATGTTTGCTTCCAACATGTGACAAATATGAAAAAATCAAGAGGCGAGTCTTCATTATAAGGAATTTGGAATGATGTCGCGGAGATTGGAAGAACATGAAACTGTAAATAAATAGTGCTTACATTGAATGCACCCAAAGATAACAAGTACACTATAAAACTAATACCTCCCATCCATATTAATTATCGTTGATTTAGTACAAAGTTCTACTATGAGCATCTCCAATAGGTGCCTAATAATAAGACACGGCCACTTTTTGGTCAAAAGTAGTGCTCCAATAGGTGCCCTATATGCAAAAAATTAACTCCAAATTTGCATCAGGGTCGAAATGGGGCACCAAGTGTTGCAAATATGCAACACTTCGGTGGCTAGAGTAAAACAAATTTGCAGCTGCACTGCACCCTTGTGCGACAACCTCACCGAGTCATCGCCGCCACCACCAAGTCGATCGAATCCACACCCTGCTGCCGGATCTCCCCCTCTCATCGTCGCCAACAGAATCCGTTGCCGCATGACTCCCATTTAGCCGCACCACCTCAGCACCTCCGCCGCCGCAGACACACGCTCGATTCGGCCTCCGCCTGCCCCAACCCGACACCACACCATCTTCGCACCGCCGCTGCCTCGTCCTTGTCACCGTATTGTGCTCGTGTTCCTCGTCTCGTCTTGTTGTCGTACCCGCGTTGCCGCCATGCCGCTGAAGCTCAAGTCCAAGAGCAAGATGAGCTTCAAGGGTGGGGGGCTCCGGCCACTTCGGCGGTGAGTTCCAGTGTGACAACTATCGCTACTAGCTCAACAAGTTCAAGACGATGGACCTCCTGGTGCGAGCCTACAACGTCGCAACTTGGCGGTGTGGTCGGCCAGGAGAGGAGCTCAACTTCCTGGAGATCGCAACCTGGGAGGATGAGGAGTTCATCGGTCCGCCAGTGACCATTGTGTCGGTCAATCAGGAGGAGGAGGAGAACAATGACATCCACATTGTTCCCGGTGAGAGTGATGTAGAGGCCTTGGCGAGGTTCGCGAGGTAGAACCCCTAATATGTCTAGTACGAGGCAGATTTTTTCGGGAAGTGGGACCAAAAGAAGAAGAAGAAGAAGGAGGTGAATAAGGAGGAAGAGGTTAGCCCATCAATGGTGATCAACCTTGAGCCGGAGGAGGAGAACATGAACTCCTCTAAGGAGGAGACCCTGGCATATTGAAACTCCGTCGACACCAACTTGTGTTGGACAGGGTAGAGTAGTAATGATCTTTATGTTTGATCAAGTAGTAGGATGAACTTTTATGTTTAGGGTTTACATCTATGCAATGCTTGGATGTTTGATTGAATTGATCTATGCAATATGATTTCAAGAAAAAATTGTTTTTAGAGAAACTATTGGAGTTGGAGGTCTTTGGTATTGTAAAATCAGCTTTGGGTGTCGCAAAATTTGCTCCAATGACCTTTTGGTGCCCTAGCCCTATTATAGGGCACCTATTGAAGACGCTCTAAATCAACAAGAATTAATATGGATAGGAGGGAGTACCATTTTCATTTATCTATGTCTAGTTACGATGTCAATTTATCTACTTCCAGTTACACCCTTGATGCACATGAAAACGTTGGTATAGTCATGATACCTAGATTAACCAATGGGAAATATTTATTTTGTATGGATTCAAAAGGAATGAAGGGAAAAACTGAAGCACAATGACCAACCAAATCTTTCCACATGGGAACTAATATGAAGCATCTCGACGAAAAGAAGAAACACTATGTTTTATATGCAAAGTATAAAACCTGAGAAAGAAAATATGAATTTTCTAAACTAATGTCTCTTAAGAAACCTTCACATAAGTACCGCCATCATGGACCAAAAAGGAATTACAGATTATGGGTTAAAATAGGAATGATGCTCACCCATACACAAATCAAGCAAATCACATAGGAGTAGAAATTCTTCCAAGCTCATTTTATTGCCCATGTGCATGCACCAATGAAGTGAGAACTATGCATGGTTTTTCATTCATGATGCAAGCTCTTGCATATAAGAGATAAATTGACTGTCGGATTATGGGTTCCGGCAAACCCTTGAGGTTCGAACTCTGGGGTGCGCACGAACAACACTCTCTCCCCGACTCGCACGCTCAACAATTCCACGGCCTAGCTCGATGAACCCAAAGAACAAGAGACACGGGGGTTTATAGTAGTTCGGGCCACCTTGGGGCGTAATACCCTACTCCGGTTTGTGGGTGGATTGCCTCGGGGGACTGAGGATGAACTAGTACAGTGGATGGACAACCTCAGGAGGTGAGGTGTTCATGAGCTCGATGAGCTGGTGGTTGAGAGGGTGATCTGAATGATCTGTCCCCTTCTACGGTGATGGCTAAGTCCTATTTATAGTGGCCTTGGTCTGCTTCCGAATTGTTTTAGGCGGGAAGGGATCCCACAATGACCAATTTTGAAGGGGGACAACTAGTACAAGCTATCCTGACAAAAGTAGTCTTCGCCTGCCAAAGGCTCTAGTCATGACGCAGATGTGGGCTCTGCGATGACCTCCGTCCCGCCGTCCTGCTGGTCTTGGTCTTGTTGCACAGATATGGAAACCTTTGCATGATGCCTCGGGACCCCGCGCGTGCGCTTGCCTCCTTAGCACCAAAGAGGAAACTGGTACACTGCGCCCGCTGGCGCCCGCCTGGCCTTGGTCCTCATGGCTCACGTCACGCGAGCCTCGCGAGGTGCCCCTTGCATAGATATCTCCGCTCCTTGGGAGCCAGCCTAGTGAGGCTGCCCCAGGGAGGTCTTGGTGTCGCCCTCCTCGTGAGGCTTGGCCCCTCGCGAGGGTCTTGAGTTGTTGCCGTCGAAGATGGGTCGTACTGGGCCGTTGATGGAGCCACGAAACGGGCCACAGGCAGGCAAGTCTGGGTACCCCTGTTCCCAGGACGCTGACAATAGCCCCCGAGCCCAAGGCGCATTCGATCTTGGCTTCGTGGCGAAGCCAAAGGGCAAGTGCGGAGCGCCGTGGGCCCCAACCACCTGTGGCCTTGATCGACGCGTGGCGATTGATGGGACATGGGCGCCTCCGCTTCCCCATGTTGCCTCAACATCCCTCTGACTTGACGAGACACTACTACACGCAGGAGAAAATCATCATTACGTGCGATCATGGAGGCCGGCGGTTGGCCTCCTTCTGGCTATAAATGAGGGGAGGGGCAGAGCCCCCTCGCTCATATCTGCGTCCTCGCTGATTGCTCCTTCTTATTCCTCTTCGCCTCGCCGTCTTGCCGCAACCCCCATGGCGCCGACTAGGAGGTTCTCCGCTGCGGAGAAGGGAAAGACCCCCCGTGAGGAGCTGGGGCCGCTCCCACCAAAGAAGTGGTTGAGATGCTCTCGCGATGTCGGCGTGATGCCGGAGGTGACGCGACCTTGGTACGAGCGGCCACCACCGGGCTACCCGCTCCCTTTGTACGCGCAAGTGCAGGGCTCAGGAGAAGGCGGGAGTGCCCCGCGCCGCCCGCGCCACGGCCGTGGTAGCACGAGCCGCCGGCCCACAAACCCATGCCGAGGGCTCCTCACGCGAGTTCGTGATATGGGCGGCGATGCCACCATGCACCTGGATTAAGCTTCCGCGATTCTTTGCTGAAGAGATGCCGCCGAGAGGATCGCTCGAGCTGTGGTTGCAGCACGCCGAGTGCAGCACCCCGGCAACGGGGGCAGAGGCCGAGGTCGTCTCCCCGGGCAAGATCTTCATGACTTGTGGATGGGGCGAGGTCGCCCGCACTTCCTGCACGGATGGGGCCCTCGCAATCCACTTTGAATACGATGGCACCTCCATGATGTTCTTCAAAGTCTTCGACGAGGAAGGCCGCCGCCTGGGGTGCTGCCCTGGAGGAGGCCGCCAGGATGACATAGCAGCAGGCGCCGAGCCCGCCCCGGCCCTGCTGTCAGTTCCTCCAGCAGCAATGACGGCTCCTAGGAGTCTAGTGAATCTCCTGAGCTTGACGAGTCTCCGGAGATGAGCGACGACAGCTACGTGCCACCGAGCTCACGTCGTGCCCGGAGCGCGGCAGCGGCGTCAGCTCGTCATCGTTGATGATCTGGATGGGGTTGGTGTCGGCCCCTTGTGGCCCACTGTTGATGATGGCATCGCCCGTAGTCAGGGTTCCTTGGGGGTTTTCCTTCTTTTGTTCCCTGCGAGGAATCGAGATGAACCCCGTGGGGGGTGTAAAGATATTGTAATGCTTTTGCTTCGGTGTTTATCATTCCTTCTGTAGGACTTATGGTTGCATATCTCGCTTTGGCATTGTCCCCCTTTTCGTCCTCGCGGTAGCTTAGCGCTCTACGCCAGTAGGTCCCAGTCCCCAGGCAGGCTTCAGCTGTCGTTGGTATGCTAGGTCGCGATGCCATGGTCAAGGCCAAGAGGTGAGCGGCCCAAGGACCGGTAAGAGCTCCTGAGGTGCGATGCTCAAGAGGTCCCATTTGGCGTGCAAGTAGCATCCCGAAGGCAGAAAAGGAAAGTGGCATGGCCAAGAGGTGAGCGGCCCAAGGTCCGGTAAGAGCTCCTGAGGTGTGATGCTCAAGAGGTCCCATTTGGCATGCAAGCAGTGTCCCGAAGGCAGAAAAGGAAAGTGGCATTGCCAGAGTAAGGCTGCCCGAACCGAGAATTCCAATTGCGACATTGTGCTAGCGCAGATATGTGACTTATCTTGTTGAGTCCGAGGCGATTCCTTGCACAACATTCGTTTGCGCTTCAGTGGTAGTGTTACTGGGTGAGGCTCACGCCGGCTTCCCCCTACCTTGCTCATCTAAGTGCCTTGCATCCTCGGGTCCCGACCCTCGAGAAAGCTCAGCCGCCACTGGTATGCCAGGTTGCGGTGCCGTGATCAAGGCCAGGAGGTGAGGGCTGGAGGGTCAGTAGGAGCTCCTGAGGCGTGATTCTCATGAGCCCATCCCTTTAACGCGCAAGCGAATCACGCGAAAGGAGGGTGGCCGGCGAGGCCACCCGTAGCCAAGCTCTGTAGATCCCTATGGGTTAGTTCGAGGGGAGAATGCAGCTTATACTCGCGTTTGTTGTCCCGCCACTGATCTTTCCGCAAGAAGATTAAGGCACTGAGAATCTGGTGAGGTGACATGCGCGGAGCAGGCCGCGAGTTAGAGCTCGATCCCTCAAGTTTGCCAGCGTTGCAGGGACGGACCCAAGCACAAGCGCCGTGCCAGCATGTGTAGCCCCCATTGCAGGATGAGCAGGAGACTGGTCAGGAATGCGGGAGGCCGCGAAGGGCAACAAACAAGTAAGCAATAATCGTCAAGTAATCCATGGAAGGAGGCAAGCTAGCTTGGATAAATGCAAGAATGATACATGCCGCAGGGACGGACCCACGCGGCCCGGGGATGAAGCAGCCCGAGGGGCGCCCCCAACAGAATAAGTTAAATACGCAAAAGGATACACGTCGCAGGGACAAGCCCGTGCGACTTGGGGATAATGCTACCCGAGGGGCGCCCCCAACTGAATGAATCGGAAAGAGTCACCTGGCACAGTTGCTGGAGGGATGTTGAAGCAGCTGAAGACGCATGTCGAAGAAGTTGCTCCTCACGAGTCGCCCATGTCCAGAGCCTTGGGAGGCTCCGAGGGCCCGGGAGGCTCATGAGGAACCGTCGCCATTTCTGCTAGGACTGCGTGATGTCTGGCCTCCTGAGCTGCCGGAGTGCTTCGTAGGTGGCGCTGGAAGGTAACAACCGCGTTCGGCAGGCCGAATGGCATGAGAACATAGCTGTGAGGTGGACCCTTGCACCAACCAACGCGCGAAGGCCAGAAGCGCTCCTGGGATGCGGCCCTGTTGAGCCCTGGGATGTTGATGCAGACGTGCAGCTCGTTGTCCTCGCCAGGACAAAGAGCCGCGCAGGTGCTGGGCGGCGATCCCCGCGCATGGTCCTCGCCTCTTGAAGCTCCTCGGTCGCCTTGGTGATGAACTCCTGAGCACTGGGCACTCCCTGCCTTGTGCCCTCATGAGGGAAACATGCGGTGAAGCATGCCTCCACGTGGTACCCGAGCGCCTCCCTCGTGACATTGGCTAAGTCAAAGGCCCTCCAACAGAGAGCCCCGGAGCCCAGCCTGAGGAGGGTGCCGGGCACGCCTCCCTATGCGAGGGAGGGAGGCGCCCCATCCGTGGGTGCAGGTCCTGAGGTGGTGCCACTGGAGACACCGCCCTCTTGAAGCTCTTGGTTGCGCAACTGCTTCTTCTTCTTGGGGACAGCCTCAGGTGGGTAGATGGCACCTTCATTATCTAGGTCTTCGGCCACCGTAGCCTGGTAGGCGCACTCTAGAGAGCACACTGCATCCTTCTCCTCGCAAGCGACCGTGATGGTGCCACAGCTCTCTGGCATCTGGAGGACGTTGTAACCATGATGGGTCACTGCCATGAACTTGGCCAGGGCTGGATACCATCAAACCCTAACAAAACTAACTCGATTACATGATAGATCCCATCCAACCCATCACCGTCTAGCAAGCCTATGATGGAATTACTCACGCACGGCGGTGAGCATCATGAAATTGGTGATGGAGGATGGTTGGTGATGACGATGGCGACGGATTCCCCTCTCCGGAGCCCCAAACGGACTCCAGATCAGCCCTCCCGAGAGGTTTTAGGGCTTGGCGGCGGTTCCGTATCGTAAAACATGATGATTTCTTCTCTCTGATTTTTTTCTCCCTGAAACTCAATATATGGAGGTGGAGTTGGAGTCGGAGAGGCAACAGGGGGCCCATGAGGTAGGGGGCGCGCCCTAGGGGGGCAGGCGCACCCCCCACCCTCGTGGCAAGGTGGTGGCCCCCTGGCCTTCATCTTTGGCAGGTTTTTTTCTTATTTTCCGAAAAGTGTCTCTGTGAAGTTTCAGGTCATTCCGAGAACGTTTGCTCCTGCACATAAATAACACCATGGTAATTCTGCTGAAAACAGCGTCAGTCCGGGTTAGTTCCATTCAAATCATGCAAGTTAGAGTCCAAAACAAGGGCAAAAGTGTTTGGAAAGTAGATACGTTGGAGACGTATCAACTCCCCCAAGCTTAAACCTTTGCTTGTCCTCAAGCAATTCAGTTGACAAACTGAAAGTGATAAAGAAAAACTTTTACAAACTCTGTTTGCTCTTGTTGTTGTAAATATGTAAAGCCAACATTCAAGTTTTCAGCAAAGATTATAACTTACCACATTCGCAATAACACATAGGTCTCAAGTTTACTCATTTCAATAGCATAATCAACTAGCGAGCCATAATAATAAAACTCAGATGACAACACTTTCTCAAAACAATCATAATATGATATAACAAGGTGGTATCTCGCTAGCCCTTTCTGAGACCGCAAAACATAAATGCAGAGCACCTTTAAAGACCAAGGACTAACTAGACATTGTAGTTCATGGTAAAAGAGATCCAGTCAAGTCATACTCAATGTAAACTAACAATAATGAATGCAAATGACAGCAACGCTCTCCAACTGGTGCTTTTTAATAAGAGGATGATGACTCGGCATAGAAGTAAATAGATAGGCCCTCCGCAGAGGGAAGTAGGGATTTGTAGAGGTGCCAGAGCTCAGTTTTGAAATAGAGGTGAATAATATTTTGAGTGGTATACTTTCATTGTCAACATAACAACCAAGAGATGGCGATATCTTCCATGCTACACACATTATAGGCGGTTCCCAAACAGAATGGTAAAGTTTATGCTCCCCCTTCCACCACAAGCATCAATCCATGGCTTCCTCGAAACAACGAGTGCCTCCAACTAACAAGAGTCCTAGGGGGAGTTTTGTTTGCAATTATTTTGATTTAGTTTGCATAAAGCATGGGACTGGGCATCCCGGTGACCAGCCATTTATCTTGTGAGTGAGGAGCGGAGGCCACTCCTCTTGAGAATAACCCGCCTAACATGGAAGATACAGACATCCCTAGTTGATACATGAGCTATTCGAGCATACAAAACAGGATATTTATTTGAAGGTTTAGAGTTTGGCACATACAAATTTACTTGGAACGACAGGTATATACCGTATATAGGTAGGTATAGTGGACTCATGTGGAATAACTTTTGGGTTTAAGGAGTTTGGATGCACAAGTAGTATTCCCGCTTAGTACAGGTGAAGGCTAGCAAAAGACTGGGAAGCGACCAGCTAGAGAGCGACAACAGTCATAACATGCATTAAAATTAATCAACATCGAATGCAACCATGAGTAGGATATAATCCACCATGAACATAAATATCGTGAAAGCTATGTTGATTTTGTTTCAACTACATGCGTGAACATGTGCCAAGTCAAGTCACTTAAATCATTCAGAGGAGGATACCACCCTATCATACCACATCATAACCATCTCAATAGCATGTTGGCACACAAGGTAAACCATTATAACTCATAGCTAATCAAGCATGGCACAAGAAACTATGATCTCTAGTTGTCATTGCAAACATGTTTATTCATAATAGGCCGAATCAAGAACAATGAACTAATCATATTTACAAAAACAAAAGAGGTCGAGTTCATACCAGCTTTTCTCATCTCAGCCAGTCCATCATATATCATCATAATTGCCTTTCACTTGCACGACCGAACGATGTGAATAAAAATAATAGTGCATGTGCATTGGACTAAGCTGGAATCTGCAAGCATTCAATAGACAGGAGAAGACAAGGCAATATGGGCTCTTTTGTCAGATCAACAATAATGCATATAAGAGCCTTTCCAACAATTTAATTATGGTCTTCTCCTATCGACCCCCAAAGAAAAGAAAAGAAATAAAACTATTTACACGGGAAAGCTCCCAGCAAGCAAAAGAAGAACAAGAAATCTTTTTGGGTTTTCTTTTTAATTACTACTACAAGCATGGAAAGTAAACTAATTAAAAGCTACAACTATTTTTTTGGTTTTTCCTAAGGTTTATTAAACACACAAGAAGAAAGCATAAAAAGGAAATTAAACTAGCATGGATGATACAATGAAAAAGTATGAGCACCGACATTTAGCAATGAGTGTGTGAACATGAATATAATGTCGGTAGGAAATACGTACTCCCCCAAGCTTAGGCTTTTGGCCTAAGTTGTTCTATGGCCACGGCTGGCCTGGTGGATATCCATAATAATAGTTGTTGGGGTCGTACTGTGATGCGCAGCTATCGCATGCTGAGCTGCAGCGTGGCGACGAGCAGCCTCCTCTCTCCTCTCGTACTCATCTGCCTCCTCTCTGGTAATAGTATATCCTCCTCTTGCCTGATAATCAAAGAAAGCAGGAGCAGGGAGAGTAATACGGATAGCACGGCGTCTGTCAAAGATTAGTCGATACTGGAGAGGTGATTCGTTCCTCTCGACAAACTAGTGGTGAACCATAGCATTAAAATCTAGATAGGCAGGAGGTAATTCAATATCATCTTCGCGCACATCTATACCAAGAAAATTAGCTACGCGGGTTGCATAAATTCCACCAAAGAAATAATCCATTAAGTCTATTAAGATGCAACCTACGTGCAACAATGGCTCCCAAATTATATGATTTGTCTCCAAACACAGCACTCCTAAGAATACTGAGGTCAGGGACACACACGTGACATGCGTCATCTTTACCATTTATGCATCTACCTATGAAGAGAGCAAAATAAAGTATGGCAGGAAAGTGAATGCTCCCTATGGTAGCTTGTGTAATATCTCTAGATTCTCCCACAATTATATTAGCAAGAAAATCTCTAAATTCATATTTGCGAGGATCCCTTATACTACCCCATTGTGGAAGTTTGCATGCAGTGGTAAAATCCTCTAAGTCCATGGTATAATATTTATCATAAAGATCAAACAGGACAGTTGGAGAATTACGTGAAGTGGAAAATTCAAACCTCCTCACAAAGGAACTAGTGAGATTATGATATTGACTGCACTTCTCTTCCTCAAAGCTCACAAGATCAGCGTTACGCAAATATGCGTTGAATTCTTCTTTTATTCCTACTCGATCCATAAAATTTTCAGAAGGCCACTCACAAGGACGCACTGGAGCATCTCTTGGTGGCTCTTCGTCAGCATCACGCATTGCAAGCCTGGGTCCTTGCTTCTTGGAAGAACCACCTTGGAACATTTTCCTAAGCATTTTTCTACCTCTGAAAAATTCTAAATTTTTTTAGTAAGTTCAAAATAAAAGTAAACCAAACTCAATAATATTGATAGAAACTACTCCTACAAGTGCCTAGGGCCTATATCATGCATCAAAACTACTTTTGACCATATAAATTTGACATGCAAACTCAAGAACAGGGTCACCTAAGCAGCAAAAAAATGCCATGAATAAAGCACTAGAACAAAAACTAATTGGACCAATAGAGGAGTCACATACAAGGAACAATCTCCCCAAGCAGTTTTGTGAGAGGTGCTTTGAGCAAGGAGATCAAAAATGGCAGCAAAACGAGCTTGGACTCGGGTTTGAGCTGGTTTTTCATGTTTGGGGGAGGAAGGAGTGTATGAGTGCAAGAATAAGTGGAGGAGGGCCACCGTGGGCCCACGAGGCAGGGGGGGCGCGCCCTCCACCCTCGTGGGCAGGTGGTTGACCTCCCTGGTGTGTTCTCAGTTCCATAAATCCTTAAATATTCTAGAAAAAAGCATATTTAATTTTTAGGGAATTTGGAGAACTTTTATTATAACTCATAGCTAATCAAGCATGGCACAAGAAACTATGATCTCTAGTTGTCATCACAAACATGTTTATTCAAAATAGGCTGAATCAGGAACGATGAACTAATCATATTTACAAAAACAAAAGAGGTCGAGTTCATACCAGCTTTTCTCATCTCAGACAGTCCATCATATATCATCATAATTGCCTTTCACTTGCACGACCGAACGATGTGAATAATAATAATAGTGCACATGCATTGGACTAAGCTGGAATCTGCAAGCATTCAATAAACAGGAGAAGACAAGGCAATATGGGCTCTTTTGTTAGATCAACAATAATGCATATAAGAGCCACTTCAACAATTTAATTATGTTCTTCTCCTATCGACCCCCAAAGAAAAGAAAAGAAATAAAACTATTTAGACGGGAGAGCTCCTAACAAGTAAAAGAAGAACATGAAATATTTTTGTGTTTTCTTTTTAATTACTACTACAAGCATGGAAAGTAAACTAATTAAAATATACAACTAATTTTTTTGGTTTTCTTAGGGTTTATCAAACGCACAAGAAGAAAGCATAGAAAGGAAATTAAACTAGCATGGATGATACAATGAAAAAGTATGAGCACCGACATCTAGCAATAAGTGTGTGAACATAAATGTAATGTCGGTGGGAAATACATACTCCCCCAAGCTTAGGCTTTTGGCCTAAGTTGGTCTATGGCCACGGCTGGCCTGGTGGATATCCATAATAGTAGTTGGGGTCGTACTGAGATGCAGCGGCTATCGCCTCCTGAGCTGCAGCATGGCGACGAGCGGCCTCCTCTCTCCTCTCGTACTCATTTGCCTCCTCTCTGGTAATAACATATCTTCCTTTTGCCTGATGATCAAAGAAGGCAGGAGCAGGGAGAATAATATGGATAGCACGGTGTCTGTTGAAGATTAGTCGATACTGGAGAGGTGATTCATTCCTCTCGACAAACTGGTGGTGAACCATAGCATTAAAGTCTAGGTAAGCAGGTGGTAATTCAATATCATCTTCGCGTATGGCTACACCAAGAAAATTATCTATGCGGGTTGCATAAATTCCTCCAAAGAAATCTCCATTAAATCTATTAAGATGCAACCTACGTGCAACAATGGCTCCCAAATTATAAGATTTTTCTCCTAACACAGCACTCCTAAGAATACTGAGGTTAGGGACACACATGTGACATGCCTCATCTTTACCATTAATGCATCTACCTATGAAGAGAGCAAAATAATGTATAGCAGGAAAGTGAATGCTCCCTATGGTAGCTTGTGTTATATCTCTAGATTCTCCCACAGTTATGCTAGCAAGAAAATCTCTAAATTCAGATTTGCGAGGATCCCTTATACTACCCCATTGTGGAATTTGCAAGCAGTGGTAAAATCCTCTAATTCCATAGTATAAGAATTTTCATAAAGATCAAACAGGACAGTTGGAGAATTACGTGAAGATGAAAATTCAAACCTCCTCACAAAGGTACTAGTGAGATTGTGATACTGGCTGCACTTCTCTTCCTTGAAGCTCACAAGATCGGCGTTACGCAATGCATTGAATTCTTCCTTAATTCCTGCTCGATCCATAAAATTTTCAGAAGGCCACTCACAAGGACGCACTGGAGCGTCTCTTGATGGCTCTTCATCAGCATCACGCATTGCAAGCTTGGGTCCTTGCTTCCTTGAGGAACCACCTTGGAACATTTTCCTAAGCATTTTTCTTCCTCTGAAAAATTCTGAATTTTTTTAGTAACTTCAAAATAAAAGTAAACCAAACTCAATAATATTGATAGAAACTACTCCTACAAGTGCCTAGGGCCTATATCATGCATCAAAACTACTTTTGACCATATAAATTTGACATGCAAACTCAAGAACAGGCTCACCTAAGCAGCAAAAAAATGCCATGAATAAAGCACTAGAACAAAAACTAATTGGACCAATAGAGGAGTCACATACAAGGAACAATCTCCCCAAGCAGTTTTGTGAGAGGTGCTTTGAGCAAGGAGATCAAAAATGGCAGCAAAACGAGCTTGGACTCGGGTTTGAGCTGGTTTTTCATGTTTGGGGGAGGAAGGAGTGTATGAGTGCAAGAATAAGTGGAGGAGGGCCACCGTGGGCCCACGAGGCAGGGGGGCGCGCCCTCCACCCTCGTGGGCAGGTGGTTGACCTCCCTGGTGTGTTCTCAGTTCCATAAATCCTTAAATATTCTAGAAAAAAGCATATTTAATTTTTAGGGAATTTGGAGAACTTTTATTTTCGAGATATTTTTATATTGCATGGATAATCAGATAACAGACAGAAAAATATTTATTTTAATTTTATTTAATATAAATAACAGAAAGTAAAAGTGGGGTACAGAAGGTTGTGCCTTCTAGTTTCATCCATCTCATGATCATCAAAAGGAATACACTAACAAGGTTGATCAAGTCTTGTTAACGAACTCATTCTGAATAACATGGAACCGGAGAAATTTTGAATAACACTATGTTACCTCAACGAGGATATGCACATCCCCAATAATAATAATATCATATTTCTTCTTGACAGTAGGAAGAGGAAATTCAAAACCTCCAAATATAATCGATGGAATTTTTCCAATAGAGTTGATACTATGAACTTGAGGTTGTTTCCTTGGAAAGTGTACCGTATGCTCATTACCGTTAACATGAAAAGTGACATTGCCTTTAGTGCAATCAATAACAGCCCCTGCAGTATTCAAAAAGGGTCTTCCAAGAATAATAGACATACTATCGTCCTTGGGAATATCAAGAATAACAAAGTCCGTTAAAATAGTAACATTTGCAACTACAACAGGCACATCCTCACAAATACCGACAGGTATAGCAGTTGATTTATCAGCCATTTGCAAAGATATTTCAGTAGGTGTCAACTTATTCAAATCAAGTCTACGATATAAAGAGAGATGCATAACACTAACACCGGGTCCAAGATCACATAAAGCAGTTTTAACATAGTTTCTTTTAATGGAGCATGGTATAGTGGGTACTCCTGGATCTCCCAGTTTCTTTGGTATTCCACCCTTAAAAGTATAATTAGCAAGCATGGTTGAAATTTCAGCTTCCGGTATCTTTCTTTTATTTGTAATTATATCTTTCATGTACTTAGTATAAGGATTTGTTTTGAGCATATCAGTTAATCGAATACGCAAAAAGATAGGTCTAATCATTTCAGCAAAGCGCTCAAAATCCTCATCATCCTTTTTCTTGGATGGTTTAGGAGGAAAGGGCATGGGTTTCTAAACCCATGGCTCTCTTTCTTTACCGTGTTTCCTAGCAACAAAATCTTTCTTATCATAACGTTGATTCTTTGATTGTGGGTTATCAAGATCAACAACAGGTTCAATTTCTATATCATTATCATTACTAGGTTGAGCATCATCATGAACATTATCATTAACATTATCACTAGTTTCAGGTTCATTACCAGATTGTGTTTCAACATCAGAAATAGAAATATCATTTGGATTCTTAGATGTTTCAATAATAGGATCACTAGAAGCATGCAAAGTCCTATCATTTTTCTTTTTCTTCTTTTTATAAGAGCTAGGTGCATCTATATTATTTCTCTGAGAATCTTGCTCAATTCTTTTAGGATGGCCTTCAGGATACAAAGGTTCCTGGGTCATTCTACCACCTGTAGTCATAACTCTAACAACATTATCATTATTCTTACTATTCAATTCATTGAGCAAATCATTCTGATCTTTAAGTACTTGTTCTACTTGAGTGGTAACCATAGAAGCATGTTTACTAATAACTTTAAGTTCACCTTTAACATTAGCCATATAATCACCCAAGTGTCCAAGCATATTTGAATTGTATTTCAATTGTCTACCAAAACAAGCATTAAAATCTTCTTGCTTAGCCATAAATTTATCAAACTCATCTATGCATGGGCTAGCAATTTTAGTAAATGGGATCACAACTTTATCATATCTATAGAGAGAATTTACCTTTACTACCTGTGTCGGGTTATCAAGACCATGAGTTTCTTAAATAGGTAAAGGATTAATATTATATGTTTCTTCAATAGGCGGTAAATTAAGACCATGTATTTCTTCAATAGGAGGTAAATTCTTAACATCTTCAGCTTTAATACCCTTTTCTTTCATAAATTTCTTTGCCTCTTGCATATCTTCAGGACTGAGAAATAGAATACCCCTCTTCTTCGGAGTTGGTTTAGGAATAGGCTCAGGAATTGGCTCCGGAGGTGTCCAATTATTTTCATTTGTCAACATATTATCTAATAGAATTTTAGCTTCATCCGGTGTTCTTTCCCTGAAAACAGAACCAACACAACTATCCAGGTAATTTCTGGAGGCATCGGTTAGTCCATTATAAAAGATATCAAGTATTTCATTTTTCTTAAGAGGATGATCAGGCAAAGCATTAAGTAATTGGAGAAGCCTCCCCCAAGCTTGTGGGAGACTCTCTTCTTCAATTTGCACAAAATTATATATATCCCTTAAAGCAGCTTGTTTCTTATGAGCAGGGAAATATTTAGCAGAGAAGTAATAAATTATATCCTGGGGATTACGCACACAACCAGGATCAAGAGAATTAAACCATATTTTAGCATCACCCTTTAATGAGAACGGAAATATTTTGAGGATGTAAAAGTAGCGAGTTTTCTCATCTTTAATGAAAGGGTAGCTATATCATTCAGTTTAGTAAGATGTGCCACAACAGTTTCAGATTCATAACCATGAAAAGGATCAGATTCAACCAAAGTAATTATATCAAGATCAACAGAGAATTCATAATCCTTATCAGTAACAAAGATAGGTGAAGTAGCAAAAGCAGGGTCAGGTTTTGTTCTAGCATTTAGAGATTGCTTACTCCATTTAGCTAATAATCTTTTAAGTTCAGTTCTATTTCTGCAAGCTAAAATGTCTAAATAAGCATCTTGATCAAATACATAACCCTTAGGAATAGCAAGTGGTTCTTCATCATCACTTTCATCAGTATCGTTAGATTCAATATTTTCAATTTCTCTAGCCCTAGCAAGTTGTTCATCAAGAAAATCACTAAGTGGCATAGTAGTATCAGGCATAGAGGTAGTTTCATCATAAGTATCATGCATAGCAGAAGTGGCATCATCAATAACATGCGACATATTAGAACGAATAGCAGAAGCAGGTGTAGGTGTCGCAAACTTACTCATAACAGAAGATGAATCAAGTGCAGAGCTAGATGGCAGTTCCTTACCTCCCCTCGTAGTTGAGGGATAGATCTTGGTTTTTGGATCTCTCAAGTTCTTCATAATGATAAGAAGATATATATCCCAAGTGACTCAAAGAATAAAGCTATGCTCCCCGGCAACGGCGCTAGAAAATGGTCTTGATAACCCACATGTATATGGGATCGCAACAGTTTTTGAGGGTAGAGCATTCAACCCAAATTTATTGATTCGACACAAGGGGAGCCAAAGAATATTCTCAAATATTAGCAGCCCATTTGTCAATTCAACCACACATGGAAACTTAATATCTGCAGCAAAGTGTTCAGTAGCAAAGTAATATGATAGTAGTGATAACGGTAGCAAAAGGTAACAGTAGTAAAAGCAATGTTTTTGGTATTTTGTAGTGATGATAGCAATAGCAACGGAAAAGTAAATAAGCGAAGCACAATATATGGAAAGCTCGCAGGCAATGGATCGGTGACGGAGAATTATGCCGGATGCGGTTCATCATGTAACAGTCATAACCTAGGGTGACATAGAACTAGCTCCAGTTCATTGATATAATGTAGGCATGTATTCCGAATATAGTCATACGTGCTTATGGAAAAGAACTTGCATGACATCTTTTGTCCTACCCTCCCGTGGCAGTGGGGTCCTTACGGAAACTAAGGGATATTAAGGCCTCCTTTTAATAGAGAACCCGAACAAAGCATTAACACATGGTGAATACATGAACTCCTCAAACTACGGTCATCACCGGTAAGTATCCCGATTATTGTAACTTCGGGGTTAACGGATCATAACACATAATAGGTGACTATAGACTTGCAAGATAGGATCAAGAACACTCATATATTGATGAAAACATAATAGGTCCAGATCTGAAATCATGGCATTCGGGCCCTAGTGACAAGCATTAAGCATAGCAAAGTCATAGCAACATCAATCTCAGAACATAATGGACACTAGGGATCAAACCCTAACAAAACTAACTCGATTACATGATAGATCCCATCCAACCCATCACCGTCCAGCAAGCCTACGATGGAATTACTCACGCACGGTGGTGAGCATCATGAAATTTGTGATGGAGGATGGTTGGTGATGACGATGGCGACGAATTCCCCTTTCCGGAGCCCCGAACGGACTCCAGATCAGCCCTCCCGAGAGGTTTTAGGGCTTGGCGGCAGCTCTGTATCGTAAAACGCGATGATTTCTTCTCTCTGATTTTTTTCTCCCCGAAACTCAATATATGGAGGTGGAGTTGGAGTCGGAGAGGCAACAGGGGGCCCACAAGGTAGGGGGGTGCGCCATAGGGGGGCAAGCACGCCCCCACCCTCGTGGCAAGGTGGTGGGACCCCTGGCCTTCATCTTTGGCAGGTATTTTTCTTATTTTCTGAAAAGTGTCTCATGAAGTTTCAGGTCATCCCGAGAATGTTTGCTCCTGCACATAAATAACACCATGGTAATTCTGCTGAAAACAACGTCAGTCCGGGTTAGTTCCATTCAAATCATGCAAGTTAGAGTCCAAAACAAGGGCAAAAGTGTTTGGAAAAGTAGATACGTTGGAGATGTGTAGCGACCAGACCTCAAGCGGTCCAATCTCTGTGCTCTGGTGTCATCCCTGGATCAGTAATGCTGACACCACACAGTACTTGAAGAATTTATAACAGAGTAGCAATCACACACTTATTACATCGAGTGTCTCAAAAGAGAACTTATTACAATAAATATTGCTTAAGGCCATCTAATAACGATAACAGCGGAAGGCTTGGAAGATAAGTGAGTCCATCAACTCCAACGGCATCACCGAATATAGAACCACGACCTAAAACTCCTTAATCATCGTCTGAAAAGTCTGCAACATTAACGTTGCAGCCCGAAAACGGGTCAGCACATGGAATATGCTGGCAATGTAACACATAGAGAGTAATGGAATGAAACAGCTATACTATATGCATATTTGGCTGGTGGAAAGCTCTATGGTTACAGTTTTGTGTAAAGCCAATTTTTCCCTACTGCAAAGGAATAAATTTATTTAACTATTATGGTGGTTGTTAAACATTGAGAATGGTTGACAACATTCTCAATCCCAATTAAACATCATTAAACAAACCCGTCAAACTTAATTTTATAGTAACATGCTGAGATTCACATGATAATCCAAGTACTAGATACTCAAGATGTCCATAACCGGGGACACGGCTAACCATGATTAGTTTATACACTCTGCAGAGGTTTGCGCACTTTTCCCCACAAGACTCGATCTCCTCCGTTGGATATCTCGCACTGCATGGTGTTTGAGAAACGGATGACCAAGACATAGTCTTTTAGAAGCGCTAGCACCTTACGATCGGGTAGACCGTACCACCTACATCCCCTACATCTGCTAGTCTACCATTGTAAGAGTTCGCACGACTTAGTCAACTATGCTAGAGCCCATAATAGCTTGTGGCTGCACACGGAAGTTTCTAGCATGAATAATCTCATGATCCCTTTGAGCCTGGGTGGCGGTCCAAAAGAAAACAGGCAATCCTGGAATACCCAGGTACCTCAATCCACCCAGATGTGTATTTAAGTTGCCACCTTAGATAAAACATTGATTAAAGAAATCTCACATCTGTCATGGATATCACTCACCCAATCCACGTCTACTAGCATAGCATAGCAATAGTAAGCAAACGTAGAAGTAACTCCCAAAGGTTTGATAATAAACAGGTAATAGGTACTACCTCAACTACTCCCCAAACCCACGATTTAATTAGATCCTAGTCATGCAATGTGTGAGGATTGATCTAATGCAATAAAACTGGGTAGTAGGAGGTATGATCAAAGTGTTACTTGCCTTGCTGATGATCCGGGAAACCTAGTGATTCGAAGTAACAAGCGGCGCACTCCGGGTACTCTATCGCAAACAAACAAACATACAATAAGTACTCAATTAATGCACAGGTAAACTCAAATAAGAGATCTATCCAGAAAGTTCAACTTAAGAACTCCGGTTGGCAAAAAGAATCAAATCGAACGAAGCAACGAAAGACAAACGGCAAAAGAAAGTAGGCTTCGATTACTATTCTGGATCTAGGGAAATTTTTACAGAAACAAAAACTTGTTTAAGTTGGTTAAATGGAAAGAGGGTTTCGAGACGAAACTCCAGGCGCTTGAATCGCCTGATTCCGATAAACGAGCGAGAAGTTATACTAAAACGAAAATCGGATCAGAAATCACGATCAGAAAAATCGCGGATTTAATCCGAGAAAAAGAAAAACGACGAACTGTTTAACGAATGAACGTTCGTTAACTAGATCTAAACGAAGAACACGTTCGTTAAAACGAACAAATGGGCGAACGTTCACTAAATAGACTAAACCGAAAAAACCGATCTAATAAAAAACAGAAACTAAAAAAAACGGACGAAAAACCGACGGAAAAACCGAACGTTTTTTTTTCAAAAAAAACGGCGGCGGGGTCAACCTCGGGGTGCGGTCGGTGGCGGCGGCGGCGGCTAGGGCTAGGCCGCGGGGCGGGTTGCGGCGGCTGATGGGCTTCGGCGGCTCGGGTCGGGCGGCTTATAAAGGACCCCCGGGCGGAGTCCCGCTCGGGTACGGCCCGGAGTCGGTTCGCGGTTTTTTTAAAATTAATTACACGCAGAAAAACAAATAAAATAAATACTAAACGGACTCCAATAATCCCGAAATAAATTTTCCCCGGCTTCTAAAATCAAGCCGCACAGGATGAACATTTATTTGGGGCCTAAATGCAATTTTGAAAAACGCGCATTTTTCCTAAATTCAAATAAGATAGCAAATAAAGCCAAATAAAATCTTATTTGATTTTTTATTAAATCGTCAATATTTCTTTATTTGGGAAAGTCATTTTATTCCCTCTCTCATATTTTTGTAATAGAAATTATTGAAGATAAAATAAATAAAATCAAATGATCCTATTTTCAAAATTTGAGACAACTCAAATATGAAAATAACGAAATCCCCAACTCTCTCCGAGGGTCCTTGAGTTGCGAAAAATTTCTAGGATCAACCAAAATGCAATAAATATGATATGCAACGATGATCTAGTGTATAACATTCCAAATTGAAAATTTGGGATGTTACAAACCTACCCCCTTTAAGATGAATCTCGCCCTCGAGATTCGGGTTGGCTAGAAAATAGGTGAGGGTGGTCCTTCAGCAAATCTTCCTCTCGTTCCCAAGTGGCTTCATCCTCCGTGTGATGGCTCCACTGAACTTTGCAAAACTTGATGACCTTGCTGCTGGTGACTCGACTGGCATACTCTAGAATCTTAACTGGTTTCTCCTCATAGGTCAAATCACTGTCCAACTGAATTGCTTCTAGTGGTACCGTATCCCTCAGCGGTATGTCAGTCATCTCTGCGTGGCACTTCTTCAACTGGGATACATGAAACACGTCGTGAACTCCTGACAGTCCTTCGGGTAATTCCAACTTGTAGGCTACTTCTCCCATACGTTCCAACACTTTGTATGGGCCTACAAAATGTGGCGCTAGTTTTCCCATAACTCCAAAGCGCTTAACTCCTCGAAGTGGTGATACTCGAAGATAAACTCGGTCTCCGACTTTGTAAACTGTCTCCTTGCGTTTAGAATCTGCATAACTCTTCTGCCTGGATTGAGCTACCTTTAGCCTGTTGCGAATTAATTTCACTTTCTGTTCAGATTCCTTTATCAGATCCGGTCCAAACAACCGGCGATCTCCAACTTCATCCTAGGACAATGGGGTCCTGCACCTCCTTCCATACAAGGCTTCGAAAGGGGCCATCTTCAAACTGGTTTGGTAGCTGTTGTTATAAGAGAACTCTCCATATGGCAAATTCTCATCCCAACTAGATCCGTAATCTAGTGCACAAGCTCTTAGCATATCCCCCAAGATCTGGTTGACTCTCTCAGTCTGTCCATCTGTCTGCAGGTGGAAAGCTGTGCTAAACTCTAGTCTGGTTCCCAAAGTCTCATGCAACTGATTCCAGAACTTTGAAGTAAACTGGGTTCCTCTATCTGATACGATGCTCCTTGGAACTCCATGCAGACATACGATCCTGGTCATGTATATCTTTGCCAACTTCGCACTGGTATAGGTAGTCTTCACTGGAACAAAATGAGCTACCATTGTCAAAAGATCGACTACAACCCATATCGAGTCATAGCCAGAATGTGTTCTGGGCAATCCTGTAATAAAATCCATGCCTAGCTTATCCCACTTCCATTCGGGTATCGGCAATGGTTGTAGCAATCCTGCTGGCTTCTGATGCTCTGCCTTCACTCTCTGACATACATCACAAACTGCTACGTACTCCGCAATATCCTTCTTCATTCCGGTCCACCAGAATATATCCTTCAAATCCAAATACATCTTGGTATTTCCTGGGTGAATCGAATATGGTGAATCATGGGCCTCTTGCAGAATTAGCTTTCTAATCTCCGGATCATTTGGTACATAGACACGGTCTTTAAACCATAATGTATCGTGCTCATCCTCACGAAATCCCTTAGCCTTTCCTTTGCTAATTTTCTCCTTAATAGAAGCAATCTCCTTGTCAGTCCTTTGGGCTTCTCTGATTTTATGCATCAATGTAGACTGAATCTCCAAAGCTGCTACATAGCGTCTCGGGACTATTTCTAAACATAACTCTCGAAGATTTTCGGCTAACTCCCTTGGTAATTCTCTCGTCATTAGGGTGTTGACATGACCCTTACGGCTTAATGCGTCAGCTACTACATTAGCCTTTCCGGGGTGATAATGCAATTTCATATCACAATCCTTGATGAGCTCCAACCATCTCCTTTGTCTGAGATTCAATTCCTTCTGTGTGAAAATGTACTTCAAACTCTTATGATCCGTATACACCTCGCAATGGTTTCCAATCAGAAAATGTCTCCAAGTCTTCAGTGCATGCACTATGACTGCTAACTCCAAATCATGCGTAGCATAATTCAACTCATGAGGCTTAAGCTGTCGCGAGGCATATGAAACAACTCTTCCTTCCTGCATAAGCACTGCTCCAAGTCCTTGACATGAAGCGTCGCAATACACCTCATAATCCTTGGTCTGGTCTGGCAAAATCAACACTGGTGAAGTAACCAAGCGTTTCTTTAACTCCTGAAAACTAGCCTCACATTCCTCCGTCCATATGAACTTGGTATCCTTCTTCAACAACTCCGTCATAGGCTTCGCAATCTTTGAGAAATTCTCAATAAACCTCCGGTAGTATCCTGCGAGTCCAAGAAACCTCCGGATCTCTCCCACAGTGGTTGGTGCTTCCCACTTGGTCACGGTATCAACTTTAGTGGGATCTACTGCTATACCTTCTCCGGATATAACGTGTCCGAGAAATCCAACTTCCTTCAACCAAAACTCACATTTGCTAAACTGGCATATAGTTGATGTTCCCTGAGCTTTCCAAGAACCAAACGCAAATGTTCCTTATGCTCCTCTTCATTCTTTGAGTAAACCAGGATATCATCAATGAACACTACGACGAACTTATCCAAGAACTCCATAAACACTTTGTTCATCATGTTCATAAAATATGCAGGTGCGTTGGTCAGACCAAATGACATAACAGTATACTCGTACAGCCCATACCTGGTGGTAAAAGCCATCTTGGGTATATCCTGTTCCCGAATCTTCAACTGGTGGTATCCTGATCGCAGATCGATCTTGGAAAATACCTTAGCTCCTTGCAATCGATCAAACAGATCATTGATCATCAGTAGTGGGTACTTGTTCTTGATTGTTACTTCATTCAACCCTCGATAATCGACAACCATCCTTAACGATCCATCCTTCTTCTCCACTAGAAGTACTGGCGATCCCCAAGGTGAAGAACTTGGGCGAATATAACCTTTATCCAGTAACTCCTTAATTTGCTTCTAAATTTCCACCAAATCCTTTGCAGGCATCCTATATGGTCTCTTTGATATTGGCCCTGTGCCTGGCAATAGCTCAATCAAAAACTCAATATCTCTATCCGGTGGCATGCCTGGTAACTCTTCTGGAAATACTTCAGGGAAATCCTTTACTACTGGTACTTCCTCCAGCACAACTCCTGTTAAGCAATTTACTTCAGTCCTCTTTGGCACATGTCGGGATACATACTTGATCTTTCTCCCTTCTGGGGTGGTAAGCAAAATTGACTTACTAGCACATTCAATATTCCCTTCAAACTTTGATAACCAATCCATGCCTAATATCACATCCAATCCTTGGGATTCCAATACTATTAGGTCCGAGGGAAAAACATAGTTACCAATCATTAATGGTAATCGATCACACCATAGACTAGCCATATATTCTGCTCCAGGCGAGGTTGCTAACATGGGTGACCTAAGGGCTTGGGTTGACAGTTTATACTTATCCACAAATCCCCTGGATATGTATGAATGCGATGCACCAGTATCGAAAAGAATGAGTGCAATAAATGACTTAACCAAAAACTTACCGATTACTGCATCCAGCTGTTCTTCAACCTCCTCCACACTAACGTGGTTCACCTGTCCCCTGTTGAAAGGGTTCGGCTTCTTCCCAGAGCTTCCACTGCTATTTCCATTTTGTGATTCAGGACATTCATTGGCATAATGTCCGGTCTTCTGGCACTTAAAGCAAGTGACTTTGCTCAGATATTTCTTGACTGGGGTTGATGGGTTGGTACGGTTCTGGCTGTTGCTTCCTCCATTACCATTATCATTCCTGGGGCCATTGTGATTGTGCGAGCTACCTCCTCCATGGGTATGCTGAAAATGTCCTCCCGGTCTAGGGGTAAATCATAGCTTCTGCTAAGCTCCTGAATTGTACTTTCCTTGTGCATACTTCCTCTTGCGATTTTCAATTTGCTGCTACTTCCCTTCAATCATAAGAGCATGATCTACCAACTCCTGGTAGTTGTTGAAGGTTTCTACCATCAACTGCATGCTCAACTCATCATTCAGTCCTTCCAGAAACTTCTCCTGCTTAGCTGCATCCGTAGCAACGTCATCTGGGGCATAACGTGCTAATTTACTAAAGTCCTCCACATACTGGCCAACTGTCCGTCCTCCTTGGCGCAAGTTGCGAAACTCTCGCTTCTTCAAGGCCATAGCTCCTGCTGAAACGTGGGCAGTTCGAAAAGCCTGCTGAAACTGGTCCCATGTGACAGTGTCGACAGGGAAAGTGGCTGTGAAATTCTCCCACCATGATGCTGCGGGTCCTTCAAGCTGATGTGCGGCAAACTTCACCTTCTCCACATCCGTGCATCCTGCTGTGGTCAACTCTCTAGCTGTCTTGTGGAGCCAATCATCTGCTACTATCGGCTCGGTGCTACTGGAAAACACCGACGGATTCAGCCTAAGAAAACGGGCTAAATTATCAACAGGTGGTGGTGGTGGTGGTGGGTTGTTGTTGTTGTTCCCCTGATTCTGATTCTGGACTAGCAACTGCATCAATGTGTTCTGCTGCTGGATCAACTGAGTGAGCTCCGGTGGAAAGGTAAATCCGGGGTCACGTCTCGGAGGCATCTGAGGGTTTAGAAAAGATGAGATTTAATAATAGAGGGGGTCTAAAGAGAAAACACTACCCATATGCACATGAGGCAAAAGCAAACAATTCACTTCATTCATTCAATCAAAAAAGGGCATACAATCGATCTAACTATCGCGAAAGTGCTCGGACTATAATATTTACATGGTGGACTATTACTACTGATGAGGTGGTCTACTAGAAATATTCTTCGATTGCAGACTCCATGATATCTGCTCCGGCTTCATCAACATAGTCATCATCGCTATCATCTGGATCTGAGTCGGTGTCGTCGATGATGATGTAGTCTTCCGGGTGAATCTCCTTGGGTTCTTCGTCTTCATCTACTGGTGTAGGGCCTCCCATAAATATCCCGATCTTCATTGTTAGGTCGGCATTCTTATCCACTAATACTTCAATTTCTTCTTCATAATCTTCACGTGTAGCCTTGAGTTCTTCCTCCGGTTCCTTGATTCTTGTCCTTGCCTTCTTTAGGTCTATCATGTCGGCGCACATCTGGTTCTCCTGACATCGAATGTGCTGGTTTAACTCCTGGATAAAAGCTGTAATTGATCTATCCTTTCTGGTGTTGATCCTCTCCAAGTTCTCATCTCGGTGTCCACAAATCTGGTAGATAGTATCCTTAAGATCATTGCGGTAGACTTCTCCAATGCGTCCCATGGCGATGTGAGCTGCCATGCTCTTTCCTAGACTCCAAGTTGGTGCATCAAAAGAAAACTCTATGGGCTCAGTGACTGGCATGAACATCCTTCCTGGAACTTGAACTTGAATCATCCAGTGCTCTTCTTCAGGTAAAGTGGCGTTGTAGGTTTCGGTGAAGTTTGGTACTCCTATGTTCACGTATCTAGTGACTTCCTTCAAGTGACGTCCAAAGGGTGTATCTTCATCCGGTTGCGTGAACTTGTTCCTTGCATCTGCCATCCTAAAGAGTAGAAAAGATGAGAGGTCAGAAGAGAAGAGAGTGAATAGTGATCTAGGTCTTTAGCTTAGTGGTCGTGTCCTACAGTCAGCATGTGCTCTGATACCATCTTGTAGCGACCAAACCTCAAACGGTCCAATCTCTGTGCTCCAGTGTCATCCCTGGATCAGTAATGCTGACACCACACAGTACTTGAAGGATTTATAACAGAGTAGCAATCACACACTTATTACATCGAGTGTCTCAAAAGAGAACTTATTACAATAAATATGGCTTAAGGCCATCTAATAACGATAACAGTGGAAGGCTTGGAAGATAAGTGAGTCCATCAACTCCAACGGCATCACTGAGTATAGAACCACGACCTAAAACTCCTTAATCATCGCCTGAAAAGTCCGCAACATTAACGTTGCAGCCCGAAAACGGGTCAGCACATGGAATATGCTGGCAATGTAACACATAAAGAGTAATGGAATGAAACAGCTATACTATATGCATATTTGGCTGGTGGAAAGCTCTATGGTTACAGTTTTGCGTAAAGCCAATTTTTCCCTACTGCAAAGGAATAAATTTATTTAACTATTATGGTGGTTGTTAAACATTGAGAATGGTTGACAACATTCTCAATCCCAATTAAACATCATTAAACAAACCCGTCAAACTTAATTTTATAGTAACATGCTGAGATTCACATGATAATCCAAGTACTAGATACTCAAGATGTCCATAACCGGGGACACGGCTAACCATGATTAGTTTATACACTCTGCAGAGGTTTGCACACTTTTCCCCATAAGACTCGGAAGTTTCTAGCATGAATAATCTCATGATCCCTTTGAGCCTGGGTGGCGGTCCAAAAGAAAACAGGCAATCCTGGAATACCCAAGTACCTCAATCCACCCAGATGTGTATTTAAGTTGCCACCTTAGATAAACCATTGATTAAAGAAATCTCACATCTGTCATGGATATCACTCACCCAATCCACGTCTACTAGCATAGCATAGCAATACTAAGCAAACGTAGAAGTAACTCCCAAAGGTTTGATAATAAACAGGTAATAGGTACTACCTCAACTACTCCCCAAACCCAGGATTTAATTAAATCCTAATCATGCAATGTGTGAGGATTGATCTAATGCAATAACACTGGGTAGTAGGAGGTATGATCAAAGTGTTACTTGCCTTACTGATGATCCGGGAAACCTAGTGATTCGAAGTAACAAGCGGCGCACTCCGGGTACTCTATCGCAAACAAACAAACATACAATAAATACTCAACTAATGCACAGGTAAACTAAAATAAGAGATCTATCCATAAAGTTCAACTTAAGAACTCCGGTTGGCAAAAAGAATCAAATCGAACGAAGCAACGAAAGACAAACGACAAAAGAAAATAGGCTTCGATTACTATTCTGGATCTAGGGCAATTTTTACAGAAACAAAAACTTGTTTAAGTTGGTTAAACGGAAAGAGGGTTTCGAGACGAAACTCCAGGCGCTTGAATCGCCTTATTCCGATAAACAAGCGAGAAGTTATACTAAAACGAAAATCGGATCAGAAATCGCGATCAGAAAAATCGCGGATTTAATCCGAGAAAAAGAAAAACGACGAACAGTTTAACGAACGAACGTTCGTTAACTGGAACTAAACGATGAACATGTTCGTTAAAACGAACGAACGGGCGAACGTTCACTAAATAGACTAAACCAAAAAAACCGATCTAATAAAAAAACGGAAACTAAAAAAACCGACGAAAAAACCGAACAGTTTTTTTCAAAAAAAACGGCGGCAGGGTCAACCTCGGGGTGCGGTCGGTGGCGGCGGCGGCGGCGGCTAGGGTTAGGGCGCGGGGCGGGGTGCGGCGGCTGATGGGCTTCGGCGGCTCGGGTCGGGCGGCTTATAAAGGCCCCCCGGGCGGAGTCCCGCTCGGGTACGGCCCGAGGTCGGTTCGCGTTTTTTTAAATTAATTCCTTGCAGAAAAACAAATAAAATAAATACTAAACAGACTCCAAAAATCCTGAAATAAATTTTCCCCGGCTTCTAAAATCAAGCCGCACAGGATGAACATTTATTTGGCGCCTAAATGAAATTTTGAAAAACGCGCATTTTTCCTAAATTCAAATAAAATAGCAAATAAAGCCAAATAAAATCTTATTTGATTTTTTTATTAAATCCTCAATATTTCTTTATTTTGGGAAAGTCATTTTATTCCCTCTGTCATATTTTTGTAATAGAAATTATTGAAGATAAAATAAATAAAATCAAATGATCCTATTTTCAAAATTCGAGACAACTCAAATATGAAAATAACGAAATCCCCAACTCTCTCCGAGGGTCCTTGAGTTGCGAAAAATTTCTAGGATCAACCAAAATGCAATAAATATGATATGCAATGATGATCTAGTGTATAAATTCCAAATTGAAAATTTGGGATGTTTCAAGATGTATCAATACCCAAGGATGGCGTTGTACGGAAGGTGGATGTGGGCGACGTCTAAGTCGATGAGCTCAGTGCGGTAGTTGTCGCGCTTCCCGAAGGTGACAGGGAGGCGGATTTGCCCTATCGGGGTGGTGGAGCCATCGGTCACTCCTGAGAAGGGCCTAGTGGGCTGGAGCTGATCATATGGTACTTGGAGGCGATCTAACGTCTCGACAGAGAGAACATTGAGTCCTGCGCCACCGTTGATGAGGGTCTTGGTGACAAGAACATTGCTGATGAAGGGCGAGCAGAGCATCGGGAGGGCGCCGGCAGTTCCCGCGCACTTGAGCTGGTCGGATGAGCTGAAGGTGATGGTGTACTTGGACCACCTGAGCGGGCGCGTGGCCTCGAGCCTGGGGAAGGCCGCGTTCACCACATGAGCAAACTGCTTGAAGATGCGCTGGGAGGCTAGGGCCTGAGCGGCGCCCAGGATGTAGGCAATGGCGCGAGGCTCCTAGAAGCCCCCCAGCCCCCTCGTCCTGGTGGTAGTCGTCATTCCTCCTTGGTGGTGGCGGCAGCGGAGGGAGGCCAGCATTGCCCTGAGGGCGGTCCTCACGAGGCTGGTCCCTCTAGGCGCCCTCACGAGGCTGATCCTGCCAGCGGTCCTTGCGGGAGCGGTTGTGCCACTCCTTGCGGGGGCCGCGGTCGTCCCAGCGCCCTCTATTTCTGCCTCCTCCACAGTCGTAGCTTCGGTCATTGCGCTAAGGGCGTCGCCCGAAGTGCCCGTCTTGTATGGCACTGAGCTCTTGACAATTGTTGGTGTTGTGGCTCTGTATGTTGTGGAAGGCGCAGAACGGGCGATTGACCTTGGATGACTCTGGGTGGTCGCAGCCGCGCTTCATCTCTGGCTCCGCCGTGAGCACGACAGTCCCCTTGCACTTCATGTCCTTGGTCTTGGCCTTCTTGTCTTCTGGGTCGGCAGCTGGAAGCTCGAGGAGGGAAAGGCGTCCCTCCTCAGCTCTCGCGCACTTGGTCGCCATATTGAACAATTCCAGAGCCGTGCACAGGGTCCTCGTGTATGGCGAGCTCCTCCTTCATCTTGACATCATGGATGCCATCGGAGAATGCCGAGATGATGGCCTCATCCGTTACCATGGGGATCTTGAGGCGGACGCTGTTGAAACGCTGGATATACTTCTGCAGGGTTTCCACTGGCTGCTGCTTGATGCGCCGTAGGTCACCAGCAACAGGCGGGTGGTCACGAGTGCCTTGTAAGTTGGCGAAGACACGCTCGCGCATCTCGCCGCAGGAGGAGATCGATCCCGCGGGCAGGTTCAGGAGCCACGAGTGCACGCTGTCTTTGAGAGCCATGGGAAACCAGTTCGCCATGACCTTCTCGTCGCCGTTGGCCGCCTCAATGCTTAGCTTGTAGAGCTGCAAGAACTCAGCAGGGTCGGGGGTGCCGTCGTAGCGCGGAGGCAGATCGGGCTTGAACTTGTCGGGCTAGACAACGCTGCGCAGCTCGGGGGTGAAGGCTCAGCAGCCTGCGGTGGTGACTGGAGCCCGCCGTGGAGGCAGAGCCTGGTCCTGGTATCCATGCGCCGCCACTGCCGGCGGCGCGCGGTCTTGACGCGGTGGTGCTGGGAGCACAGGAGCACCTTCTTGCGGCCGTGGGCTTTCCTGGCAACTTCCTTCTTCATGCGCAGGCGCCCTGCACGGTGGGTCACACCGCAGGGCCGCGTGTCTTGGTGCGAGGGCGATGTCTTGATGCGGAGGTGGCGGAGGTGCTCCATGGGCTACGTTGCCCGCTACAGGAGGTGGACGAGGCAGCGAAAGGGATGGTGCAGGGGAGCCCCCAGCGGCGCTGATGAGCTCGACGATGCAGCCCAACCACTTCTTGTAGAGGTCATCGACGGGGCGGTAGCGCAGAAGCTCACAAGCCATGAGCAGTGCAGCCTGCGCGTCTGCGGCCCCGCGGCGAGCGTGGGACGACGAGCCGGCTGGAGTCAACGACGGGGTGGCGGTGCGTCCGTCCCTCCGCACGGAGGGGTGCAGCGACGAAGCTTGCTGCTCGTTCCCTGTCGAGCTAGTGGCGGCATTGGCAGTGGGTGATGGAGAGCGATGGGGGGGCCCGCCGGCGGGCGCCGTCTGGTTGACACGAGCATTGAGAGTGGCTCGGTGCTCGGCACGGGCTCGACGAGCGTCAGCCATAGAAGCGGTGGAGCAGTGGGGCGTCGATCGATGGAAGAGAGGTTTCAGCACACCCCTACCCGGCGCGCCAAATGTCGGATTACGGGTTCAAGCAAAACCTTGAGGTTCAAACTTTGTGGTGCGCACGAAGAACACTCTCTCCCGACTCGCACGCTCAACGATTCCACGGCCTAGTTCGACGAACCCAAAGAACAAGAGACACGGGGGTTTATACTGGTTCGGGCCACCTTGCGGTGTAATACCCTACTCTAGTTTGTGGGTGGATTGCTGCTACCTCTTCAGCATGCGTTGGTTTTCCCTTGAAGAGGAAAGGGTGATGCAGCAAAGCAGCTTAAGTATTTCCCTCAGTTTTTGAGAACCAAGGTATCAATCCAGAAGGAGACCACGCGCGAGTCACCTCGTACCTACACAATTAAATAAGAACCCCGCAACCAACGCGATAAAGGGGTTGTCAATCCCTTCACGGCCACTTGCAAGAGTGAGATCTAATAGAGATGATAATAATAAGATAAATATTTTTGGTATTTTTATGATATAAATTGAAAGTAAAGATTGCAAAATAAAATAGATGGAAACTTGTATGATGGAAAATAGACCCGAGGCCATAGGTTTCACTAGTGGCTTCTCTCAAGATAGCATAAGTATTACGGTGGGTGAACAAATTACTGTCAAGCAGTTGATAAAATTGAGCATAGTTATGAGAATATCTAGGTATGATCATGTATATAGGCATCACGTCCGTGACAAGTAGATCGACTCCTGCCTGCATCTACGTACTACTATTACTCCACACATCGACCGCTATCCAGTATGCATCTAGAGTATTAAGTTCATAAGAACGGAGTAACGCTTTAAGCAAGATGACATGATGTAGAGGGATAAACTCATGCAATATGATATAAACCCCATCTTTTTATCCTCAATGGCAACAATACAATACGTGTCGTTTCTGAAGGAAATATGCCCTAGAGGCAATAATAAAGTTATTATTTATTTCCTTATATCATGATAAATGTTTATTATTCATGCTAGAATTGTATTAACCGGAAACATGATACATGTGTGAATACATAGACAAACAGAGCGTCACTAGTATGCCTCTACTTGACTAACTCATTTATCAAAGATGGTTATGTTTCCTAACCATAGACATGAGTTGTCATTTGATTAACAAGATCACATCATTAGGAGAATGATGTGATTGACTTGATCCATTCCATTATCTTAGCACTTGATCGTTTAGTATGTTGCTATTGCTTTCTTCATGACTTATACATGTTCCTATGACTATGAGATTATGCAACTCCCGTTTACTGGAGGAACACTTTGTGTGCTACCAAACGTCACAACGTAATTGGGTGATTATAAAGGTGATCTAAAAGTGTCTCCGAAGGTACTTGTTAAGTTGGCGTATTTCGAGATTAGGATTTGTCACTCCGATTGTCGGAGAGGTATCTCTGGGCCCACTCGGTAATGCACATCACTATAAGCCTTGCAAGCATTGTAACTAATGAGTTAGTTGCGGGATGATGTATTACGGAACGAGTAAAGAGACTTGCCGGTAATGAGATTGAACTAGGTATTGAGATACCGACGATCGAATCTCAGGCAAGTAACATACCGATGACAAAGGGAACAACGTATGTTGTTATGCGGTTTGACCGATAAAGATCTTCGTAGAATATGTAGGAACCAATATGAGCATCCAGGTTCCGCTATTGTTTATTGACCAGAGACGTGTCTCGGTCATGTCTACATAGTTCTCAAACCCGTAGGGTCCGCACGCTTAAAGTTTGGTGACGATCGGTATTATGAGTTTTTGTGTTTTGATGTACCGAAGGTAGTTCGGAGTCCCAGATATGATAACGGACATGACGAGGAGTCTCAAAATGGTTGAGACGTAAAGATCGATATATTGGGCGACTATATTTGGATACCGGAATGGTTCCGGGTGAGATCGGGAATATACCGGAGTACCGGGAGGTTATCGGAACCCCCGGGAAAGGAGCAAGGGAGGTGGCGCCCCCCCAAGCCCAATCCAAATTGGGAGGGGGGCCGGCCCCCTTTCCTTCCTCTTCCTTCCCTCTCCTACTCCAAGTTGGAAAGGGGGGAATCCTACTCCCGGTGGGAGTAGGACTCCCCTTGGCGCACCTCTCCCTGGCCGGCCGCCCCCTTCCCCTTGCTCTTTTATATACGGGGGTAGGGGGCACCCCATAGACACAACAATATATCATTGATCTCTTAGCCGTGTGCGGGCCCCCCCGCCACCATAATCCACCTTCATCATATCATAGCGGTGCTTAGGCGAAGCCCTGCGTCGGTAGCATCATCATCACCATCACCACGCCGTCGTGCTGACGAAACTCTCCTATGAAGCTTTGCTGGATCGGAGCTCATGGGACGTCATTGAGTTGAATGTGTGCAGAACTCGGAGGTGCCGTGCGTTCGGTACTTGGATCGGTCGGATCGTGAAGATGTACGACTACATCAACCGCGTTGTGCTAACACTTCCGCATTCGGTCTACAAGGGTACGTAGACACACTCTCCCCTCTCGTTGCTATGCATCACTGAGGGAGTCCTGGATTAGGGGGTCCTCAGACAACCGGACTATATACTTTGGTCGGACTATTGGACTATGAAGATACAAGATTGAAGACTTTGTCTCGTGTCCAGGTGGGACTCTCCTTTGCGTGGAAGGCAAGCTTGGCAATTTGGATATGTAGATCTCCTCCCTTGTAACTGACTCTGTGTAACCCTAGCCCCCTCCGGTGTCTATATAAACTGGAGGGTTTAGTCCGTAGGACAAGAAACAATCAGAATCATAGGCTAGCTTCTAGGGTTTAGCCTCTACGATCTCGTGGTAGATCAACTCTTGTAATACTCATATCATCAAGATCAATCAAGCAGGACATAGGGTATTACCTCCATCGAGAGGGCCCGAACCTGGGTAAACATAGTGTCCCCTGCCTCATGTTACCATTCGCCTTAGACGCACAGTTCGGAACCCCCTACCCGAGATCCGCCGGTTTTGACACCGACATTGGTGCTTTCATTGAGAGTTCCGATGTGTCGTCGCCATAAGGCTTGATGGCTCCTTCGATCATCGGCAACGATGCGATCCAGAGTGAGGTTTTTCTCCCCGGACAGATCTTCGTATTCGGCAGCTTTGTACTGCGGGCCAACTCGCTTGGCCATCTGGAGCAGATCGAGAGTTACTCCCCCGGCCATCAGGTCAGGTTTGGAAGCTTAAACTACACTGCCGACATCCGCGGAGACTTGATTTTCGACGGATTCGAGCCCATGTCAGGTGCACTGCACAGTCTCGACAAGCATGACTTAGCTCTGCCGTCGGACGGTGTTCGGGAGATCACACCTGTGGCTACTCCGGCCTTCGATCCGGAGCAAATCATGCCGTCCAAGGACGTGTGGATAGACCCCTCCACGAAGGCCGCGCACTCCGCGGCGATAGAGCTGAATACTGACTTCACTCCCTATGAGACCTGTGTTGCCGGACCCTTGGATTCATCCCCGGCCACAGGCTCTGAACCGCCTGCGTCCGTGTCTATCGGATCTGATTGGGCACCAATCATGGAGTTCACCTCCGCGGATATCTTTCAGCACTCGCCCTTGGGCGACTTGCTAAACTCATTGAAATCTCTCTCCTTGTTAGCAGACCCTTGGCCGAACTATGTCTGGCTTGAGTGGGAAGCGGACGACCCACCAGCCACTTAATAGCCACTGTCGATGACTTAACCGACATGCTTGATTTCGGCTCCGAAGACATCGACGGTATGGACGACGATGTAGAAGAGCAGGAACCACCGCCCACAGGGCGCTGGACCGCCACCTCATCATATGATATATACATGGTGGACACCCCAAAGAAAGCGACGGCAATAAGGCAACAGAGGATAATCCCCCCGAGAAGCAATCTAAGCACCGGCGTCAATGGCGCCGCTCTAAGCCCCGCCATAGAAAAAACGGCAATACCGGCACAAGAGACAATAATGTTGCGGATAGCGCCGAAGACGAATACAATCCCCTCCAGCCAGGCCTTGAGAGGGAGGATGGGCAAGCCAGCCCTAAGGAACAGGCAGCAGACGGAGAATCGGAGGATGGCAATTACATGCCTCTCTCCGAAGGCGAGGTGAGCCTCGGCGATGACGAATTTATCGTGCCTGAGGATTCTGCCGAACAGGAGTGCTTCAAGCGCCGGCTGATAGCCACAGCAAAAAGCTTGAAGAAAAAGCAACAACAGCTTCAAGATGACAAAGATCTGCTAGTGGATAGATGGACCAAGGTCCTGGCGGTCGAGGAATACAAACTCGAACGCCCAACCAAAAGTTACCCAAAGCACAGGTTGCTACCCCAACTCGAGGAGAAAGCATTAAAGCCTATGCTCCCAGCGTATGATGCGGCTGACCGACCACCTCGTGGCCGAGACAAAGCGGCATATCCGGCCGAAGTCCAGCTCGCACCCCGTCGCCAGTCAATTAAAAACACAAAGTCCTGGGGCAACACGCAGGACCTGCGAGATGTATTGGAAAACAAATCAGGACTTACAAGATCGATCCAAGATTTTAAATAGCGGATAGCGGGGTGATAGCGGATTGAGGTCGGCATAGCGGAATACGGATAGCGGGTGATATTGCGGATGCTATGCACCCGCATAGCGCTTTTGTAAAAGCACTTGCAAATTACATATTATTATGTATATTTCTAATCAGTTGAAAACAATATGACACTTGAATTGAATAATTGGTCCATCAGAAAATATTCAACCATGTAAGTAGTAACCATGCAACCATGTAAGCACTTGAATTGAACAGAATTATGCAAATAGGCAACCATATCATGATATCAAACAACAACCACCAGCATATTTGGTTCATAGGCACTCATCGTCAAATAAATAAGTTCAGACTTTGTAGTCTACATCCATCAGCCATGACCTAATTACCATCCATCCATCACAGAATGAAAAACAGAAATGAGTGCATGACACATTAACAAAGTTGACAAGTGACAACAAGAGTGCACGACACCGCCAGGCCACGACCATCACGCAAAATAAAAACGGATTCAAGTCAGATCATGTAAGAAGCAAGATTCAAGTCATTCACCATCCTCTTCATCTTCAACAGTCAGATCGATGTCCACTTCTTGGTCTTCATCATTGTCCTCCTCAGCTTCTTGGTTCTCATCCTCTTCTTCCATTTCCTCTTCTTCTGCCACTTCCTCCTCATCTTCAACATCTTGATTTGTACGAGCTCTTTTGCCTCTAGTTCTTGAAGCTACAGATTTTTGTTTCCCCTTTGAATTGATGTCAATTTCAGCTTCATCTTCAGATGACTCATCATCTTGTAGTAGCTCTTCATCCAACATCCACTCATTTGGTGGCTCATCTTCAATGTATTTTGCAAGCAGTGGGTCCCTTTCCCTCTCAGAGTACTTGGAGTTCAGCCTCTTGTTGAACATCACATAAACAAGATCACAAGTCATGGCCCGCGGTGATGACCTACATGCCATCAAGTACCTTCCATTTTTTGTATTCGGCATGACTTGTGAGAGTCTTTCCTGAATGTTGCAACCTGGTAGTGATGTACTTATTTATTTGTTTGACTTGCTTGTTTGCAGCAAGATGGTGGACCGTGCATGGAACTTCTACAAAGGACTTGAAGAAGATGGCTATTAGAATCTTGAGCTTAACTTGCAGTTCTTCGGCATGTGAAAGAAATTGGTCTGCATTTGAGAGGGTAATAACATCCTCAATTAAGCTATTCCTCAATTGCTTAGTTTCTTACCATTTTTTGTTTGCATCATGTGAATTACTAAATGGAATGTACTATTGTATTTGTGTTTTAGGTACATTCAAAGAAGAGGACCAGACTAGGCCAGAAGAAGTTGAATGATCTTGTTTATGTGATGTTCAACAAGAGGCTGGACTCCAAGTACTCTAAGAGGGAAAGGGACCCACTGCTTGCAAAATACATTGAAGATGAGCCACCAAATGAGTGGATGTTGGATGAAGAGCTACTACAAGATGATGAGTCATCTGAAGATGAAGCTGAAATTGACATCAATTCAAAGGGGAAACAAAAATCTGTAGCTTCAAGAACTAGAGGCAAAAGAGCTCGTACAAATCAAGATGTTGAAGATGAGGAGGAAGTGGCAAAAGAAGAGGAAATGGAAGAAGAGGATGAGAACCAAGAAGCTGAGGAGGACAATGATGAAGACCAAGAAGTGGACATCGATCTGACTGTTGAAGATGAAGAGGATGGTGAATGACTTGAATCTTGCTTCTTACATGATCTGACTTGAATCTGTTTTTATTTTGCATGATGGTCGTGGCTTGATGGTGTCGTGCACTCTTGTTGTCACTTGTCAACTTTGTTAATGTGTCATGCACTCATTTATGTTTTTCATTCTGTGATGGATGGATGGTAATTAGGTCATGGCTTGATGGATGTAGACTACAAAGTCTGAACTTATTTATTTGACGATGAGTGCCTATGAACCAAATATGCTGGTGGTTGTTGTTTGATATCATGATATGGTTGCCTATTTGCATAATTCTGTTCAATTCAAGTGCTTACATGGTTGCATGGTTACTACTTACATGGTTGAATATTTCCTGATGGACCAATTATTCAATTCAAGTGTCATATTGTTTTCAACTAATTAGAAATATACATAATAATATGTAATTTGCAAGTGCTTTTACAAAAGCACTATGCAGGCGCATAGCATCTGCAATATCACCCGCTATCCGTATTCCTTTACGCCGACTTCAATCCGCTATCACCACGCTATCCGCTATTTAAAATCTTGGTCCCAGTATACTGAGACCAGAACAACTTCTTCGTCGAGCTCTCTTCCTCGGCCCGGTAGAACTCTGCGGCATCCGACACACTGTGGGGAACGCTCCTAGAGAACTCCGAATTCGGGTAAGTAAAAGGAAAGTTTCCTTCACATGCTTGCTTTGCATAATGAATGCTTTACCCGCCACTATCTTCTTGACCGCCTCAAATTCCTGGAGGGCCTTTTGGGCTTTGGCCTTGGCATTTTGCATGTTCTCGAGGGCCTTTGCAAGCTCAGACCCTTGTGTCTTAGAGTCACGCTCCAAGGACTCATACTTCTTGACGAACTCCTGGAACTCTTGTTGAACCTCGCCAACTTGGGCCTCTTGCTTCTCGCGCTCGGTGCGCTCCTTGGCCGCTTTGCTTTCGGCCTCGGATAGCGCCTTCCTCAGGGCTGCCACTTCGGTCATGGCCCCTAGCAAAATTCATGACGATCCTGTGATCCGATGACAAGTTTACTTTTTCTTTATCAATAAACAGACGAGGTATCACTTACCTTTGTTCTCTTTGAGCTGCCTCTTGGTAAGGCCGAGCTCTTCCTCCGACCGCTCAAGGTCCCGCTTCAGTGCGGAGACCTCCGCCGTGTGAGCGGCAGCGGCCAGCAGTGAAGCCTACTTATTCACATAGACATATTCTGATTAGACTCATATGGTTATTATTTGATCCTTTGTTCGGCTTTTCTTCCGAACACCAAACAGAGCATCAGGGGCTACTGTCTATGCTATAACATTTTCTCATAATTTGATTACTTACCTCAAAGCCTGTTAGGAGGCTGGCACATGCTTCAGTCAGTCCGCTTTTGGCGGACTGAATCTTCTTGACCACCGCACTCATGATAGTGCGGTGCTCTTCGTCAATGGAAGCGCCGCGAAGCGCTTCCAGCAAATTGTCCGATGACCCTGGATGGATAGAGGCCATCGGCACAGACTTGCTGCCCCCGGCGTTAGAGCCCATGGGAGTCTTGCCCCTCATGCGCCCAGCGTCCGGAATGTCGCCTTGGGGCGCTTCCGGAACTGTCTCCCCTTGGTTCGGTACCCTTCGAGACAGCACCTCGACGTCGTCCGTAGGGCGGGGGGAGGAGGCGGTCGGGAGTGAATCGCTATTCATCTCTGACAGGCCCAAAGACTCATCCGAAGAGGATACGTCAATATGGGCTTTGGATGGGCTGCATGATCATGTTCGGCATGATAAGAAGCAATAAAATAAAACATACCAAGAACTATTATGGTATCCAGATACTTATGACTTCGCCAGGGGCTTGTCCCTGGGTAACCACTCCTTGTCGCTAACAGCAGCCGCCGTCGAGCAGTCAGGAAGGAGAGTCCTTCCCTTCTTGGACCCTTTGGCTTCCCCTGATGGGGCGGCCTTCCTTTTCTTGTCTCCCCCGGCTAGGGGGGAGAACTTTCCTCTTCCTCCTCCTTGTTTTCATGGGAGGAGGGTGCCTCGGTGTTATTGGACGATGAGTCCGATATGACCTTGCGCCGGAGACCTTTCCTGGTCCCTGTGGCCTTCTTCTTGGCCTTCTTCTCCAGCGCCTCATAGGGCGCTGGAGCCAGCACCCCAGTTAAGAGAGCACTTGCTGGATCCTCGGGCAGTGGGGCCGGACAATCGATCTGCTCCGCTGTTGCGACCCATTCCTGTCAAATGGCATGGAGGCTTAGATCCCCCACATGATTATATCGGGGAACGAAACATCTTATGAGATATAAAGAGCTTACCGGATTGGAAGGGCGCTTTGCGCTGAGTCCGCGATCCTTGGTAAGGGAAGGAGGTACCTCGGCGGCCTTGAATAGCACCCTTCACACGTCTTGGTGCATCGTGTCAAAAAGCTCTCGCAACGTCTGGTGCTTGGCCGGGTCGAACTCCCACATATTGAATGCCCGTCCTTGACACGGAAGGATCCGGCGGAAGAGCATGACCTGGACCACGTTGACGAGCTTGATTTTCTTGCTTATCATATTTCTTACGTGGTTTTGGAGTCCGGTCAGCTCCACCGATGAACCCCAGGATAGGCCCTTCTCTTTCTAGGAGGTGAGCCGCGTGGGGATGCCGGATCAAAATTCGGGGGCCACCACCCAGTTGGCGTCGCGTGGCTCGGTGATGTAGAACCACCCCGATTACCACCCCTTCACGGTCTCCACATAGGAGCCCTCGAGCCAGGTGACATTAGGCATTTTGCCCACCATGGCGCCTCCGCACTCCGCTTGCTGGCCGACCACCACCTTCGGCTTCACGTTGAAGGTCTTCAGCCACAGGCCGAAGTGGGGCTTGATGCGGAGGAAAGCCTTGCACACAAAGATAAACGCCGAAATGTTGAGGATGAAATTGGGGGCCAGATCATGGAAGTCCAGCCCGTAGTAGAACATGAGCCCGCGGACGGACGGGTGGAGGGGAAATCCCAGCCCGCGGACGAAGTGGGGGAGGAATACAACCCTATGATGGGGTCTTGGAGTAGGGACGATCTGCCCCTCGTCTGGGAGCCGGTGCGCGATGTCTGCGGCCAGGTATCCAGCTTCTCGGAGCTTCGTAATGTTCTCCTCCGTAACGGAGGAGACCATCCACTTGCCTCCCGCTCCAGAAATGTTTGGAGTGGTTTTACAAAGAAAATGCGAACTTGGGCGCTGGAGCTCGAGTGCGCAAGAATGGATGGGCAGGGAAAAAGAAGGCGTGGGTGAAAAGGAGGAGTCCTTGTCCCTTTATAAGGGCGAAAGGAGCTATGCGCCTCCCCACCTGTCTAGTAAACTCATTTATTCCCCAAGCGCCGCAATTGATGGCATGGTTGGGTTACCCACACCCATATTGATGAGAATCCCATGATAAGGGGACACGATCTCTGCTTCGACAAGACATGCCAAGAAAACCGCCTCGCAATACGCATAGTAGCTGGTTGAGAAAAACGGTTCGCATAATGACCGGGCCATGGCGTGATGTCACGTTATTAAAAGTTGTCAGTAGATTAGATTTGTGGAAATATTATACTCTCTACGGTGGTATGTGGAATTTGTTTTGCAGAGCTGGACACGATCATCGTGTTCAAAATCTTCTATGGAGTATTCGGAGAAGGAACCCGCCTTGCAATGCCGAAGACAATCTGCGCGCCGGACTCATCGTCATTGAAGCCTGGTTCATGGGTGAGGGAGTCCTGGATTAAGGGGTCTCCGGACAACTGGACTATATCCTTTAGTCGGACTGTTGGACTATGAAGATACAAGATTGAAGACTTCGTCCCATGTCCGGATGGGACTTTCCTTGGCGTGGAAGGCAAGCTTGGCAATACGGATATGTAGATCTCCTCCCTTGTAACCGACTCTGTGTAACCCTAGCCCCCTCCGGTGTCTATATAAACAGGAGGGTTTAGTCCATAGGACAACATACAATCATACCATAGGCTAGCTTCTAGGGTTTAGCCTCTACGATCTCGTGGTAGATCAACTCTTGTAATACGCATATCATCAAGAACAATCAAGCAGGACATAGGGTATTACCTCCATCAAGAAGGCCCGAACCTGGGTAAACATCGTGTCCCCCGCCTCCTGTTACCATCGGCCTTAGACGCATAGTTCGGGACCCCCTACCCGAGATCCGCCGGTTTTGACACCAACATTGGTGCTTTCATTGAGAGTTCCACTATGCCGTCACCATAAGGCTCGATGGCCCCTTCGATCATCGGTAATGATGCCGTCCAGGGTGAGGTTTTCCTCCTTGGACAGATCTTCGTATTCGGCTGCTTGGCACTGCGGGCCAATTCGCTTGGCCATCTGGAGCAGATCGAGAGCTACGCCCCTGGCCATCAGGTCAGGTTCGGAAACTTAAACTGCACTGCCGACATCCGCGGAGACTTGATGTTCGATGGATTCGAGCCCATGTTAGGTGCGCCACACGATCACGACGAGCATGATTTAGCTCTGTCGTCGGACAGTGTTCGGGAAATCACACCTATAACTACTCTGGCCTTCAATCTGGAACAAATTGTGCCATCCTAGAACTGAGGGATAGACCCCGCTGAAAGATCGTGGATGTCGCCTAGAGGGGGGTGGATAGGCGTTTTAAAATAATTATGATTTAGGCTTGAACAAATGCGGAATAAACCTAGCGGTTAATTTTTCAAGCACAAAACCTAAAACAACTAGGTTCACCTGTGTGCACCAACAACTTATGCTAAGCAAGATAAGCAACTATGTGATAGCAAGATATATGACAAGAAACAATATGGCTATCACAAAGTAAAGTGCATAAGTAAAGGGGCTCGGGTAAGAGATAACCGAGGCACGCGGAGACGATGATGTATCCCGAAGTTCACACCCTTGCGGATGCTAATCTCTGTTTGGAGCGGTGTGGAGGCACAATGCTCCCCAAGAAGCCACTAGGGCCACCGTAATCTCCTCACGCCCTTGCACAATGCAAGATGTCGTGATTCCACTAAGGGACCCTTGAGGGCGGTCACCGAACCCGTACAAATGGCAACCCTTGGGGGCGGTCACCGAACCCGTTCACTTTGGCAACCCTTGGGGGCGGTCACCGGTACCCGTCAAATTGCTCGAGGCGATCTCCACAACCTAATTGGAGACTCCGACGCTTGCCCAGAGCTTTACACCACAATGATTGAGCTCCGAACACCACACTACAAAAAAATACACTTCCGTGATGATACGTGTTTGTCATAGTAGGTCGCGTTTTTTGTCATGCATGTACATCCATGACAAATTTATGACAGAATCAAGATAGTCATACCTGTGATGTCGTAGAAGTGTTCCATGACATTACCAAAAAATTATCATCACGGAAGTGTCCACTTCCATGATGATAAATCGCGCGTCACAGAAGTGCTTTCGTCAAGGGTGACCGACACATGGCATCCACCGGAAGGGAACGCCGTTAAGCTATCAGGTCGGGTTTTGGATCCGATAACCCGTTACTAGCCCCGACCAATGGGAAATTTCCACGTGTAAAATTCTTATTGGCCGGACAAAACATGTGTCAGCTCGTCAGTGGGTCAGGTAGGCGCCTATGATACGTCGACACATGGCACGGCCCAATAGAGGCCCATTCCTGTGAAAAGGCCGGCCCGTTTGACTTGGTCAAAAGGTGGTGGGCCGGCCCATGGAAAGCCTGTTAATGGCATGTTCGCATATAGCCCATTTACAGCCCGCTAACCCAAAGCCCGTTACGCCCTATCCGAATTAGGCCTAGTAGCATCATCCGGGCCATCCAATATGATTCCAGCCCGTTTTCACTTCTGGCCCATGTATGGCCCATGACATCTTTCGGCCCATATGAGGCCCTATGTAACTCTTGGCCTATTAACGGCCCGTGGTGAAACTGACCCGTAATGAATAGTGTATCACTTTACACCCATTAACGTCCCATGGTGAAACTGGCCAGTAATGAACAATGTATCACTTTATACCCATTAACGGCCCGTTATTCTGTTGGGCCGTTTCCAGCCCATGTTATCTTTCGGCCTTCTCAGAGCCCATTTATTCCTGGGCTCATTTCCAGCATTCATTTACTTACGGCCCGTGACTGTCATTTTCTGCTTGTGGGCCAAATTCAGCCTGTGGTTACAGTCGGCCTGTTTGTGGTCCGTTAATATGTTGGGCCATTTTCATAGCGTCATCAAATACGGCCTATTAACGATGGCCCGTTACGGTCGGCCCATGAACGGACGATTCCAACTCTAGCCCGTTTACGGCCAATGCGGCCTGTTATTGGCCCATGTTTGGCCAATCGATCATACGGCCCGTATAAGGCCCATTGATGATACGGCCCATAGAAGGCCCATTGTTTCTACAGCCCGTAGAAGGCCTACTGTTTCTACGGCCCGTAGAAGGCCCACTGTTTCTATGGCCCGTAGGAGGCCCAGTGTCACTACAGTAAATTTAGCCCATGGTTATTGTGGCCTAGTTTTAAAAAATAGGTTATTGCAGCCACTAGTTAACCGCGGAAAAAGAACTGCAATGACTACAAGCAAACAAATAAACAAGACAACAAGGAAATTAATAAGCAAGCAACTAACGCTAGGCTATCACGGCTATTACACATATTACATCCACTGGGCATCAAAGTTTGCCACCAGTGCAAATATAGGGAACAAAGCAGCATATCATATACACTGGCCATCAAAATTGGCCACCAGTGCAAATAAAGCGGCAGCAAAACAAGAGCATAACTGAAACAACTTCAGAAGAGCTCAAGAAACATTATCATGGGTATCCACCATGCTGGCAATAAGCTTAGCAAGCTGATTAGCTTTGTCCTGTTTGGCGCTAAAATCCTCCAATGCTTGCTATTGCACCAGAAAGTATGCATCTGAATGCTCCAGGGACTTCCGCAGTCCTTCCGCTTCTTGTCGCAGCATAGCTGATCGATGTCTTTCATCTTGTAGTTGAGACTCAAGAAACCAAACTGATTCAGACAGTGAGTTTGAATAGCTTGTGCAAGCGGTAGTGGCCAGTAACTCCAACACTAAACCAAGACAAGATGTGTCACTATCCTAAACCTTATCTGCATTACTTCCTTTACCGTTGCTTAATAAGGCACTCTTCCCCAATATTCTGTCAGCATTCTAAAAGAAGAAACAAGCAGACACATAACAAGTTTAGCATGTACTAGTATATGAAACTTATTTCGGTGAACCAGTTCATTAGTAAGGTGGACAGGATTAAACTACCAAGTCTTCTATTGCCAAGTACTAGTACATAATAAAAGCATCAAACAAACATATATCAATGTCCTATGGTAGCAATGGAATCTTAAATTAGAACAATTGTTCTTCAGGTTTAGGCACTTGTTCTACATGAACAGAGTACAGTAAGATGCAAGAATATAATACTTAAAAATAGAAAATGAGCTCATAGACCTTACCACATTCTTGGTTCGGGACCAGTATAGAACAAGGCATTCCCAGTCATCGTCCAGTAAATGTGTCTCAGGAGAACGTAAGGGAATTTTATGAGTTTCTTTGCCGGTGAAGTACGTTTTCTTCAGGTAATTCCGATACTCCCACCAAGCATTCTTGAAGATAGTAGAGGTATTAGCACAGCTTACCTCATCCTAAGTTTCCAAATCGGTCCTTCTCTATAGAGAAAAATGGGAAAATTTGATGTATTATAACCATCATGGAGGTAGGATGTATGGGACGAAGCAAAGTAATTGCCATGAATAACATTACTTACCCATAACTCCTGGACAAACACCTGCAACTGGCATTTTCCTTCATCTTCAGTATAATATTTCCAAGATGGGAAGATACGCACATACGATTTAACAACATCTAATGTGATAGATGCTAAACTATGACTAGCTGGTTGTGCTTCCTCCACAGGAATAGGCGTACTAACTGGTGGAGTTGGGGTTCGCCGTGATAGTACTGGCCCTTTGGGCACTGGAGCTGCCTTACTAACTGCTCTTGTTTGGGAGCTCTGTGGTGGAGATGGTGCTGTGTCAACGGGAACTGGGTTACTATCGGCTGGGGTTGGGGTTAGATTGGGTGAAGCTGGTTCTCTGTCCATCGTAGTAGGGGTACAATCTGCGAGAGTTTGGGTTATGTGTGGTAGGGCTGGTTCTTGTGCATGTACAATCGGGGTGCTATGTCCACCAAGAGGTAGCACTGTTTTATTTGAAGACCGTGTTTTTAGTCCGCTAGATACTGACATCACCCGCTCCAATTCAAATGGCTGATAAACAGGAAACATAGTTGAATGAACAGACATTGTATGAGAGACAGATGCAATAGATAGTGTGGAAAAAAGAGGGCATGAAATAGTTGACATTTATATTGTTTAACTAAAACGGATAGCATGACATAATTTCACATATATGATGTCTATCTAAACTGGATAGCATAGCATAACATAATTCAAAGATATGATGAATAACTAAAGAGGATCGCATGACATAATTCACCTACATGTTATCTAAGTAATCAGCATCACATCATTTAATTCACATATGTGATTTATATGCTAAATAGAGGGCATTCGATATGATGTCTGAACTAAGAACATGGTGTTGAATATTGTGTATATGATGTCTTAACTATGCAATGCAAGACACCGTATGCATGATATGAGCAGTATAACTGTGCCAAGTTAGAGCATACACCTCAGTGGGGGAATAGGACTGGTCATCTGTCTCTGAATCCATCTCTGAGGAGCTATCGGGACCCAACAAGAGATCTGCTTCGACATGTAGCACTATATGCTCTGAAGGCCTTGTTTCCACTCTAGATTTTTCCATCTCCCACCCAAATGGCTGATTCACAGGAAGAGTAGTTCAATGTACAAACATTGTTGACAAATGGAAATGTAATGAAGAAAACGATGGGCAAGATATCATTCAAATATATGATGCCTGGTTAAACAGGATGGCATTGCACATTTCACATATATTATGGCTGGCTAAAAGACATGAGACTGCATAATTCCCATATATGATATAGAAACTAAACAGGTGGCATTACAGAACAAGTCTAAACTAAGCAGATAACATATATGATGTCAAAAGTAGGCACTGCAAGGAAACATATGCATGATATGACTAACATCATCATGCCAAGGTAGAGCAAACACCTTGGGGGGTAAATAGGAGTGGTCAGCGGCGTCCGAATCTGCCTCAGAACAGATATCTTCCTCTAGATTACAATCTGGAGAGGGGTGGGGAGGGTTTGCCATTGAACCCACCATGGAGCGATGTCTGCATGACATTGTATTGCCGCGCAAAACTCTTCTCTTTTTCTCTACATGTTCAGCATGACTGTGTACAATATCTGACATGCATACAAAAAAATATGGTGAGATTATGTAAGGAGAGCATGCAGAAATTTGGAGTGATGGTAACAACCAGTGGATCGATGTTTTTCCGTTGAACCAAAATAGCCCTAATGGATCGACGTGAATGTATAGTAATAAGTGATGCAACAAATGTACAACCTCTTTGCTGTAGCCGTGTCGACCTCAGCATCATTGGGTTGGTCGCTGAAGCAGTTGAGGCATAGGTGGCTGTCGGAGGTGTGGAGGAAGATCTGAGGAATCTGTAGACGGCGTCCAGGGCACTGCTTTGTTGTGATGGATCATTCTGCCGTTGGAGCAGCTCCGGTGAGCCGTAAGACATCAAGGCTGAAGCAGCACAAGACAGACATCGCCAGTCTCAAGTGGGATTAGATGATGTAAAATGGATGTAAAATTAACATCACCAAAAACCACCTGACTACAACAGATGAGGTAAAAACGGTTGACTCTGAACTTAACTGTCGAAACGGAAATTTTCTGTGGAATCTGAATGCTACTGTCGAAACTGAACGCAATGGTAGCAGAGAGGCACTTGACATGTAGTTTAGGGAGGGCCTGCAGTTCATCTTCAACCTACACCCCCCTGAGCCGCCAGCCACCACCGACCGAACCGCCGGCCCCAGCGCCGCCTCACCGCCCCGAAACAACTCGCCACCGCCGCCCCGGCCAGCCCTCTAGGCCCCCCACCCTGAATCCTAAGATAGATAGTGTTGTACCTCTCTGGCGAGCCCCCTTCCCCGCTGCGGGTGGTTCTTCCTTAACTCCGGCAAGCTCCCCCAACCCCTGAAAATCGACTGACCCAAAAGTCAATTCAGTCGACTGAAGTGTGGCTTAATCAGAGCAGAGCAGCAGCACGAGCGAGGGGGACAGCTGCAGCAGCAGCTGGGCGAGCGATTGATCGAGAGCCGGAGCAGCAGCAGCAGATCCGGCTGGTATGGACGCCACCACCGAAGGGGCCTCGCACTAGGGGAGAGCCATCATGGAGATGTCGCCCGCGGCGCCGACTTCAAGGTCGCCGCTCCATGGGGGTGCGGGATGGAGCACCGTTGGCGCCGGGAGGTCGAGTTAAGGAGAAGGTGCGATGCGATGAGTGTACAACCTCTTTGGTGGCGCCAAGTAGGCCTCGGCTTCGTCCGAGCAGTCGGTGAGGATGCTGCGGTTCCGGTGGAGTAGGTTAAGGCAGCGCTGTGGGGATGGAGCAGTCGCGATAGACGAGGTGATCGTTGGAGCAGCTCCTTGGAGGTGGAGGACGGGGCGGCTGAACCGGCAGGACGACGAGATGGACGACGGATCCTCATCCGGGGAGGTGGACGAGGGACGTCGAGCTGTTGCAGTGGACGACATCGTCGGGGAAGAGGCTCCGGCTGGGCAGCGGTGACGTGGCAGACGGAGGAGGGTGGGGTTTCACGGCTGGAGCGGAGAGGTTATGGTGGCCTGGGATTTCGAATGGCGAAAAGGGGCGATGGGAGGGGGTGAAGCATGACTTAGGAACGCGCTTGTCCAAAATGTAGGGTGTGTTACGAAAGTACCCCCCACCGATTTGAACTAGCGGCCCTTTCACCTCAGGGTTAGAAGGGGGATTTCGCGTGTCAGGATTTGGCAGCTGGAGGGAGTTTTCGCGCGCGTTGTAATTTCGGGATAGCAAGGCGCGGGTTGTGAAGGCGCCAGTTTTGGGAGCACAATATCTGAATTTTCGGGATATAACAAGACGCGGGTTGAATTTTAGGGACAAGCCTAAGGTGTAGTAATATTGTACTTGTACGTACCAAATCAATTCGCACTTCCCTCAACCAAAAAGAAAACGAAAAAATAAAACTATTCACACCACACAAAGAGAGAGTCTTGCCCCGTTTTACTATACAAATGCTATTCAAAGCTACTCCGTCCTTCCATCTATATAGGGCCTAATGTGTTTTTCGATGCTAACTTTGACCAAATATTAGAGCAATGATATATGACATGCAACTTACACAAAGCACACCGTTACATTCATTTGTGAAAGGTTCTTTCAATTATATAATCTTCACATTGTGCATGTCATGTACTATTAATCTTCTCAATAGTCAAAGGCAGTCTTAAAAATCTCATTATGCCCTATATAGATGGAAGGAGGGAGTATGAATCCATGTTATGTCCGATTAAAAATTTTCGCTTGCTGTATAATGCATGTAACCTACTCATACCAACATTTTAGTGCATTCCAAATGTCTATACTACCGCTGCAATTCGAACTAAATTTGAATTTGTTTCTCTATTTCAATAAGAATCTACAATCATGATTGTTGCCAACTTCAACCATCATAGTTTCCTTGCTATCCGCCAGATATAAATCAGACGGCCTATAATGCAGGATGGCAAGCACACCATCATCAACAACTCCATTTTTTATAAGAGTAGAGATAAAATATATTAAATGTAGTATACCATGTTCATAACCACACCATGTGTATCACCGTTATATATATTCACACATCCGTCGGTTTGAAACACTATGATAAATTCTTCAAATATCCGAATTCGCTTTTTATAATGAAGTATACATGATCTCTATTCGTCTTTTACACCCACACAAACCTCTTATCTTTGTACCTAGCGCTAACTTTCTCTTGTGCATGCACACACCCGCATCCCTCTCACCCTCCCTCAACATTCTCTAGCTCCATCGCGCAAATTCGTCTTTTCACTTTAGGTCGTTCACCCACGGTGTGTGTAGGCCCCCCAGCTCCTTCTTTACGACACACATCGATCGATATGCCTCTCTAGCCAGGTGTGCCTAGCACAAACACAAGCTTCCCCTCTTCTCTTGTCACCGTCCATGCCTCACTCCCACCACTCTTTTCATCGTTCTCGTACTCGCACACTCCTCCCCCTCGATATAGTATGCCTCTCATACCACCTCCTACATGCATCCCTCTCTCTCTATCCTTCTCCTCGTGCCTCATTTGCTTCTACCACACACATGCATGTATACCGATCAATCTCCCAACATATACCTAGATCGACTTTAACTACCCCCCATCGATCGATGTACCTCACAAGTTATGTCTCTCCTTTCTCTTACAAAGGGCGATTGATCTTCCTATGTAGTTACGTCTGCTTACCACAACCACATCGTCCCCCCTAATCATTCGTGCATGCCTCCTGACCCGTCTCTCACACGCACGTGCACAGACAACAAGCAACCATCTCCTCTCTTATTGATATTGCGGGCGTGCCCTCCGTTTGTCTAGCAAGCCTATCCCACCATTTGTTAGAAGCAACTCCACTACCAGCCCCTCCAACACTCTAGCTCTGTCTCTCTCCCAACCTTATTCATCTCCTGCACATATGCATGGATGCCGATCGATCTCCCTTAATACATGAGGCAGATCGATCTCCTTAATACATGAGGTAGGCCTCTCTCCTCCTCCACACATATACCAGCCATTGTACCTCTATAGTTAATTGGGCCTCCCTCTTCCCCCACAACACACCAATAGTCGAGCGCTGCAGGTAGGTATCCATGCCACAGAGACAAACTGCACATGTCCCATCTCACATTCCAGTAGGCCAGCCACTCTATATCTTTGACGTGGGCACACACAAATTCGATGGCACTCTTTATCGATCGCGCGCGCGCACACACAAACATCATCCCTCTCTTCGATTCTATGGACACCTCAAGCCGATGATACCTCCACTCTCTTCTCGTGGATCGCCCCCTCTATATATATGTTATATCCAGGACTCTATTTCACACACATTGCATATGTTAAATTTTTTGATTGACACCCCCCCCCACAAAAAAAACTCTCAAGAACCCACACACTATATCTCTCTAGGTTTGTATCTCTCTCACACAACCCCACGTAGGTGGTGTACGTATACAAGAAGAGAATAGGTGCACCATGCACGTACTCACGCTTCGTGCCCAGCCACACCCACGCGGGTACACGGTGGAGCTCATTTCTCCGCAGAAGCTGAATTTGTTTTTGAAACATCAAGTGGCCAGAGAATCGAAAACTTATTTTCCCATTAGTGACTTGTCAGGGCGGTGGATTTTAGTTTGTACGATAATGCTGCATCCACCTAAAGTAACGAAAGTTCTTACATAAACTTCCTAGTAATTCCCTCTTCGTAGGTGCAGCATTACTCCTAACATTTGTAATATCAGTTTGAAACTTGTAATATTGTCGTGTCCTATTCCTGCGTTTTCAAAATCCTGCGAATCAAACAGGTCCTGAGTTGGTGATGATGTTGTGCCTCCCATCTTTCACCAATAGCCGTCGGATCTAGATCTGACACATACAAACCAAGCTTCTCCATTTTTGCAAAAAGATGCCCGCACTTGTTCCCTATTTACAAACAACTCCTTGTCTCTCACAATCAGCCTCATCTCCTCCCCACCACATCTAGGAGTAGAAGGCCGTGGAAAAATCTGGCGCGATGGCCGCTGCCGGAGCCGTCCACCCCCAATCTTGGTGTTCCGTGCAATGCACGGGCATCTACGCACGGGAAATTATGTCGAACATGGCTAGTTGTAAGCAGGCTAGCTCTACAGCCATGATGATAGTGACTGCAGACGGTGAGGCTAACTATGGTATGCCGAACACGGCGCCTATACTCAGGTGTCATCTCCGGCGCAGGGTCTTGTCGCTTCACTGTGAGGAGTAGCACGTAATAATTTGACCAACGGGTAGTACAGTGCTAGTACTCCTACTACTACATTGGTAGTACTACTACTAGTACTAGTAGCACCACCGTCTGGATTTAGGAGTACTACCACATCCATCTGGATTTTAGTATTTGACTAGCAATATCTAGTAATGCATGTCACCAAAAATGTACTACTCCCTCTGTAAATAAATACATGGTGTTTTATTCCTATTGGCGAAAGAACTTAATTTTTTTTGCTACTCCTAACTAGAGTACTAATAGGATTACATGCAATGAACTATACACTGCATGTCATGTTTGGTAGTCTCAAGTCATTGAAAGCATGCACGGCCCACATCTCTCATTGGTTGATATGTCACGAAATAAGAAACAAGGAGGGAGTTAATGCACTGTGCCTAAGTATTTTGGGATTATTTGGTTTTCATAAGGTGACTTACACAACATTTTTGTTTACATGCATTAACATTTTATTAGTTAAATCAAAGATCAAAACTTGGCGCAAAATGCAAAAGGGACCAATAAACCAGTAAACATCAAACTTCTCTCATTTGGCCCCAACTAGAGGTCCGGTGAGATGGCTATACTGCACCGGCACGGAGGGGGACGCAACTTCATTGACTTACGGCAACTGCCTGTGGGTGAATGACACGTGGCCCCAGGGGGTGGCTGGCCCACCTATCATACAGCCAAAGGCAAGTGCAGTAGAGGGCCGAGGAGTAGTATGAAATCCTACGCACCTACGCATGCTAACCAAGGGCTGAGTGATCACTCGAACCGCAAGATCAGTTGACTAGAAGCTACGCTAGACCCATGGAGGCGGTGAGCGCGAGCATCAGCCGGCTGTGCTAGATGGTCCACGACGCTGGCCTGCGGCCCGGCACCGAGGAACGTCTCCAGGTAGTATTGCTTGAGGCCGCCAGGGCGAGGGGCCGCTTGGACGACAGCTTTGTCTCCTTGTTTGACGAGGTCCTCGTCGGTTTCCTCGACAAGTTCACCGTTGTCAAGAAGCTTGCGGACGACTTTGACGTAAGCCTCCAGCCAACACGCCTAGGCTCTGTGATGCCCGCCACCCACAACGGCCACTATGGTAACAACCTCTTCGATGCACTGGTGGCCCTACGACTGCCCGCCGTCGCGCCAGAGAATGTCCACCTCAAGGTCGGGCTCGCCGCGCAGCGCCTGGCGCAGCAAGACACCATTGACATAATCACCCATGTCTACGCGCAAATCGTCCACAAGGACTACTACATGCAAGAGGAGGACGATAGGATGCTCGCCTTCTTGGAGCGCAGGGCAACCTTGGACGGCACTGTTCAGAAGCACGTTGAGCTCGCCGCCAACGTCCCTGCTCCTCACACGTCGGTTGGTGACCCAGCGCACTAGGGCGTGAGGATGTCGTTGAACGTTGATGGATCCGTATGTATTTTTATCTTTCTGTCAAATCCATGTAGTAGTATATGATACTACAGTAATTATCTTACCTTTCGCATCAACTTCATAATTTTCGTACGTTCTCCATGCATGAACGGCGCCAGAACCAAACTTCTCATTACTCTAGGCAAAATCGTTATTTTCTATCTATCGATCGCGCCATGGAGCAGAACCAAATTTTACAAGTTATAAGTTCAAAAGGAAAAGCCTACCGTGTTCGCGTTGCACCCCCACATGGTTGGTCCGGCATGCCGCTCAAGCGGGAATGCGTGCGGTGTTCCATTTTCACTTACAAGTGGGACCGCAGTTGAGAAAACCGACTATCGGCAAACCCCCACCCCGCCCATCGCGCGATGGCTGAGAAAACAGGAGGGAGAAGAGATGGTTGTAGCACGGACTCCAAGAAAATTGGTGTCGGATGGGACTCGTGTGGGTGGCGTGTGCCGTACTGCTAGACGTGAATGCTAGTTATGGCCCATGCCACCCCACTATATCGAGCCTATATCGAGGTACGTAGAAAAAATTTCCTGCAGTCCGTGCTCAGCCCTCCTCTATCTCTTCTCAGCCAGCCAGCGGACGCGCGGAGCCCATCGTCTGTTTGCTCACATGCGGCCCCACATGTCAGTGAAAACGCAAGAGGACCCACTGAACCTGCACATCTTTCACCTCGACGTGCTGGTGATGAAAAACAAATCCAATAAAGATCTTCGGTGGCCGCTTTTGGAGTTACTCAAGAGTAGTAAGATTCTATTTACAGTTTAACCCAAGATGCACATCTCGTGGCTTCAACTACCACTCTATTTTCTTTCATGACATGACCTGGATGCTGGATGTCCCACGTGTCGGCAAAAGGAGGAAGAACCCGACCAAATCTTTGGTTCTGCTCTCGGATTAGACTAGTTGTGCTAACTTAAAAAATTTATTGTGTACTCCCTCCATTCCAAAATACTTGACTTCCATTTGTCCAAAAATGGATGCACCTATATACTAAGACATGTCTAGATACATATATATTTTGACAAATAGAAGGCATGTATTATGCAATGGAGGGAGTAGAATGGATGCAAGTTTTTGTATTGGGAACAAGAGTACATCCATATATTGAAAGAGCGGAATTTAGTAGATGTTCTATCAGTTTTAGCTAGCACAGACGCAAGATCGAGCCTCCACAGATCAACAATGAATGCAACGAGAAGGCACTAATCCAACTTACAGGAGTAGTAAAATGTATTCTTGTGGTTCTTGTTTTCTTTGGTCTTGCTTTTTTAGTCAAAATTATCGTTGGAGTTCATGCAAAACGGAGGTGCGTTTGGGGTCGTGCATTGGAGTTGGCCTTACAAATGGGACCACAGTTAAGGAAACCGACTATCGGCAAACCCCCACCTCGCCCGCCGCGCGATGGCTGAAGTTAGAGAAACGACGAGGTTGAAGAGATTGTTGTAGCATGGACTCCAAGAAATAATATGGTGTCAGATGGATGTCGTGGTGGTGGCGTGTACTATTGTTGATTGGCCTCATCTGATAACCTGTTGCAATGCACGTACAATTATGTATTTGGAAAATATTTTTTTGCCTCGTCGCACCACTCACTCAGAGAAGCGGCTCGAAAGCCATTCATAAATTTAGTAAGTTTATCACAGGCATATCATTTTATTACATACAACAGGTCATCAACCCACATCGACAACGAGGATACATTATAAATACTAAAGTTTTCACCACACAACAAATAACAAGCCATTAAATGAACTTCAACTCAACCATTCTGCGGTGTTGGAAACGCTTGCTTTGAACCACAAGTGATTCTCTGGGATGGGCCATTCGTTGTCGATCTGGAGACCAACGCGGGATTGATCATCCAGGCTGAAGCGGCCTACTATATCAGTACCAGGGTAGGGAACCACCCAAATGTCCGAGGTATAGACATAGTTGCTTCTCATAAATGTGTCAATAGCAGTTGGATCGCCTTTCACCATCATCGGATAGTTTTGTCCAAGGAAGAGCGAGTTTTCTCCAAGACTATCAATTCTGTGCCAGGGATAAGGAGTTGGCGCTAGCACACTAGTATCCACCCTGAATACCATGCAACGGGTGTTGGAATATGTCCGGAGAGTGCGACCATGGGAGACACCTGCTTCCTTAGCAGTAACATCATCAGTGGGCTGTATACACACAAGAAGAGGTGATCCATCGGAATTAGTTGCCAGGCGCCACAGAGTATATGGGCGCTGCTCGTGATCATCACATCGGCATCTCCCCCTTGGTTATAAAAATTTTCAAGTATAGGTGGTGGGATGTTCACAGGACCTTGGAAACACAAGAAGAAGGTTAATTAGTAAAGGGAAACTTGCTAAACCGCATGCATGTGGATGAAACAATTATAATTATGGTGGAAGACAAACATACCGAAACTACTAGGATGCTATGCAAAAATAGTGCCATGAGTGGTGGCAGCAAACACAAGGCCCTCGTATTGAATTGCATCACGGTACTCATCCGTGTACAAAAACTGATTTTTGAGCAATATCCATCGAGTCGAACCATGAAGGACGGCAACAAGCTTGTCGAAGATAGCAACAACTTGATAGTTTTTGTAATTCCAAGAGCGGTTGGGAACTCGACAAATTGCTATCTTCCATAGAAGACAGTCACTATGATCGTATTTGAATGTGCGTACATTACCGGTGTGCTCAACCTCTGGGCAGTGTGCTGAGATTTTTGGAAGTGGAACCCGGTGACGAGTGTACACATTCACAAGTTCCCACTCGCAGTTGGACCCAATGTAAACAACCCAATCTCCATTTGCGCCCGCCCAAGCCTTACCCTCAAGCGATGGCATCTTAACATCATATGTATCATTATCAAGTGGCATCAACTTGCACAGGGCGAGGCCTCCGTCGTGCCGGCGCCAGTCATCAGGGTCACGGCGAAGAAGATAGGGGAGATCAAACTGCTCCTTGACTCTTGGGTTCTTTGTAATGATGTTATTAGTTGAGTCGAGAATGGGCTTGAACGAACCTGTCATGCTAGCCGAGGTGATGACGTCGCACCGATCAATGAGTTCCTCCACCACGTCATCTTTCAGATCGGGGCAAGAATAACGGGGTCGTTTCCGGCCTGTTCCCTCCATGGAGAAGACGATCGAACAATGGCAGAAGAAAGGGTGAAGGGCTGAAGGAAAATGGAGGAGGGAGAGGAAGAGCGTGCGACAGTAGTTCCAAATCGAGAGGGAAAGGCGAAGAGTCGGTGGACGGTTGCGAGTTTGCCACAGTTCATGAAGAGGCGCCCAGCCTACAACTCCGTTTGGAAATACTCCTACTACTCGCCGTCGTCTCACTGATATGTTGGAACAGGACCACATGTCAACGAAACATGGTGTGTAATTTCTCGTGCAAAATGCGATCTGGCCGCGTTGGCCCGAGTTGCCGCATTAGTTATCGACCTTTATTTTTTTAATGGCGTGCCGATCAGTTTTGAAGCACGACTAACTGGTACTGTACGTGGAGAGGATGACAGCAGGGACCCGCCAAGGTCATGGCAGTATGCAAGCAAGTGCCTCCTTATTTCAAGCCAATAAAAAATGGCTCCTCCTAGTGGATTTCTGACATCTGGGTCCCATGCCATTGTCAACGTAGTCAACAAACGAGAGAATTGCACAACGAGCGGCTGACACCAGGGACCCAACAGCTCGCCCAGTTATTTTTGTTTTGGGTTAATTTGATAAATGCCACTCCAAATCTGGTGTATCCGAGAAATGCCACTGCAATTTCCAATCTTTGAAAAATGCCATTTCTAGTGGCATTTTTCGAAGTCTAGAGTGGCGTTTTTCAAAGTTTGCAAACTGCAGTGGCATTTTTTCAAAGTTTGCAAAAATTGCAGCGGCATTTTTCAAAGTTTGGAAATTGCAGTGGCATTTTTATGAATTGCCATAATTGGAGTGGCATTTATCTAATTTGTTTTTGAGACGGAAACGGGGTGTCAACTGGGCTGTGCGGGACACTCTGGCCTGTCTAGACAGCCTTTTCTTTTATGTTTACCACAGACCAGCCTAGTAGTTTTTTTTCTTTCTGAAAATGGCTAGCCCAGTTCTTTTGTGATTTGTCAAGTAAGTCGCTTTATCAGGCCCGTTGGGCTGCAAATCCTTCAAGACGAGGAGAGCTTCATTCGGCTCGCCGAGAAAATGGCCTATCAGTAATGAGAAATGGGTTGTACATTTTTAAAACACATCAAACCGGCAATTATTTTCAAATATCATTTTTTCATTTCGAGATTTTAAATTGCATTGATTTTTATGCGTGGACAATTTATTGGATTTTATATTGATATACATTTATTTTTAAAATCAGTCTGAATGTGACTCGAAATTTCAGGATTAAAAACAATTCAGACCGCACCGACATATGCAAAATTTCATATAATTTTTTAACCGTGGCCACAATATGGGCTGTAATGCTAACATAAAGAATATGGGCTCCAAAAAAACCCGTAAGAATTAGCAAATGGGCCGTTAATTATTTGAAATAATGGCAGATGGGTTGTATGCTGTTTTCCAAAGATTTGAGGCTTTCCACAGATGGCCTGTATACTGTTGGATGTCCATCTAACGGCCGTCGTGCTTCTTCAATCTCTGCTCTTCCTGCTCTAGCCGCTCAAACAAGCGCCGGCGAGACTGCCTGCTCCCTCCTCCCGGCGGCCGACTATGCTGCCGCGCAGGCCTCACCGCCCCACCGTACTCCCATCGCTGGCCTAGCCATCCCTCTACTCACCCACACCTGCTGTTATTCTCCGGCGACGGCAGACGAACCAGTAAACCCTCGTACAGTCGTACTCCCCTCCGCGTGGGAAACAAAAACAACGGCCGAGTCTTCCCTGCCTCCGTGTCGTTCCCTTCCTAGGCCTCACCGTCGTCCACCGCCCTGGTGCTCTCGGCGTGGCGTGGTCAGCGTGGTCAACGACCGACATGCATCTGAAGTGGACTGTACGTGGAGAGGCTGACAGCTGGGTCCACGGCCGCACGCAAGGAAATGCATCCTTATTACGCACAAAATAATGATTTCCTCCACCTGACATCTGGGACCCATCGAAACGGCCTCTGTATTTCGCGAAAAAAACGTTACCGCCGCTGACAGCTCGGACCCACCAGCTATATCTTCGCACGCAAGGAAGTGCCTCCTTATTACGCACAAAAAAAATGAATACTCCCCCTACTAGCTGGGACCCAGTATAGTGGGCCTACTAAGTTGACGGGGACGAAGGTCTTTGTCAACTTAGTCAATATGAACGATTCTAGCTCGACTGACCGTACGATGTCCATCCAATGGCCGTAGTGCTTCTTCAACCTCTGGTCTTCTTGCTCCAGCCGCCCAAAGCAGCACCGGTCATGCCGCCTGCTCCTGCCTCACGTGGCCGGCTGTGCTGCCGAGGAGGCCTCACCACCCCCATACTACTCCCACCGCTGGCCAGGCCATCCCTCCACTCCACTCACCTACACCCCCCTGTTATTCTGCGGCGACGGCAGCGCAGCCGAACCAGTGAACCCTTGTACTCCTCTCCGCGTGGGCATCCACTGCCGCGTCTTCCCCGGCTCTGCATCGTCCCCTTCCTAGGCCTTGCCGTCGTCCATCGCCGTGGTGCTGTCGGCGCAGCATGGTCAATGTGGTCAACGACCAAATTCCATCAGAAGAATACTGTACATGGAGAGGCTGATAGCTGGGTCCACGGCAGCCGCAAGGAAGTGCCTCCTTATTACGAGGAAAATAATTATTCCTCCACTTGACAGCAGGGACCCACCGGACGCCCACCAGTATATCACGAAAAAAACGTTTCCCCCTGACTGCTGGGACCCACCTGACGGGCCATCGTATTTCGCGAAAAAAACATTCCCCCTGCTGTCAGCTCGGACCCACCGGAAGTGCCTCCTTATTATGCACAAAAAAATGAATACCCCCTGCTAGCTGGGACCCACCTTGGTGGGAGGCTGACTTGTGGGCCTACTAAGTTGACGGGGATGGAGGGCTTTGTCAACTTAGTCAATATGCACGATTCTAGCTCCAGTGACCGTACGATGTCCATCCAAGGGCCGTAGTGCTTCTTCAACCTCTGGTCTTCTTGCTCCAGCCGCCCAAACCAGCGCCGGTCGTGCCTCGCGCTCCTGCCTAGGGGTGGACTAACGAGCAGCTCGGCTCGTTAAGCTCATGCTCGTTAAGGCTCGGCTCGTTAAGATTAACGAGCAGAAAACCCTACTCGGCTCGGCTCGTTTGAAGCTCGTTAAGCTCGTGAGCGCTTGTTAACAGATTATAATGTTTTATGATATACAGGATGAATGTGTAGGTGTGGTTGTTAAGACGAAATATGATGACTATAAAAATAAATGCAGTAGTTTGTTGTCTCATAGGTCGATTAGATTGAATAGATGGGATGAGGTGCTATAAAAGTTTGTCACATAAAATGAAAATATGTATTGTCTTGTTACTAACGAGCTTAACGAGCTACTCATGAAACTTGTTAGCTCGCTCGTTAAGCTCGTTAAGCTTAATGAGCTGAAATCAATGATTGGCTCTGTTCATTAAGAAGCGAGCTACGAGCTTAACGAGCCGAACTATCGAGCGCTCATTAAGCTCGCGAGTTACGAGCTTTTGGTCCAGCCCTATTCCTGCCTCCCGTGGCCGGATGTGATGCGGCGGAGGCCTCACCGCCCCCTACTACTCCCACCGCTGGTCAGGCCATCCCTCTACTCAACCACACCCCCTATTATTCTGCGGTGACGGCAGCCTCACACCGCAGCGAACCAGTGAACCCTCGTACTCCTCTACGCGTGGGCATCCACTGCCGCGTCTTCCCCGGCTCCACGTCATCCCCTTCCTAGGCCTCGCCATCGTCCACCACCTTGGTGCTCTCGGAGCGGCGTGGTCAACGTGGTCAAGGAATGGCTTCCATCAGATGTGGACTGTACATGGAGAGGCTGACAGCTAGGTCCACGGCCGCAGTAAGGAAGTGCCTCCTTATTACGTGCAAAATAATTATTCCTCCACATGACAGCGGGGACCCACCGGACGGGCCACCGTATTTCGCCCCCCTGACTGCTGGTACCCACCAGCTACATCTTCGCACGCAAGGAAGTGCCTGACAGTCGGGACCCACCAGGTCGAACCGTACGTAGCATTGTCATTCTGGTCGCGAACGTGTACGTACATATATACTGGTCGATGTAGAGGCGCGCACGTGTCGTAGTAGAGGCGCGCACGTAGCATGTACACATACGTACAGCGGCCAGGGTGCAAGAAAGAAAATACGGCCACGTATGTGTACATACGGGCTGGGTCTCGAATGCCTACTCGCGCATAGGTACGGCCAGGGCTCGTGTACATGGCTGGGTCGGAACGGAGAAACAACATCGTCGTCGTGTTCATGGGGAGGCAACGGAATGCGTCGTGTTCATGGGGAGGCAACGGAATGCGTCGTGTTCATGGGGAGGCAACGGAATGTGTCGTGTTCATCGGGAGGGCTTGGATAGAACAGGCAATGGAAACGAGGCCTGGCGTACCTGAAAGGATCGAGGTGGACCTAGAGGGGGGGTGAATAGGTACAACTACAAATTTTAATTGTTACTTAACAATTTTTAGGCAATAATGCGGAATGTGAAAGTGAGCCTAACAATTGCAAGTGAAGTACTAAGTACTAAGCAGGTAACACAAGTAGTAACTAGGCAAATAGAAAGTGATGAAGTAAGTGCTAAGAGACAAGTAACCACAAGTAGAGAGTTAGGGTTAGGGATAACCGCAACTCCGGGAGACGAGGATGTATGCCGATGTTCACTTCCTTGGAGGGAAGCTACGTCACCGTTAGAGAGGTGGATGTTACCACGAAGGCACACCAACGCCACAAAGGCTCACCCTATTCTCCCTTTGAGACAACACCACAAAGGCGTTTCTCAACCACTAGTGGTAGACCTTGGCGTGGTCTCCAAACCCTCACAAACTTTTCGGGGGTAATCACAAAGCTCGATTCCTCTCCGAAAGACTCCTACTACCTAGGAGTCTCCAACCTCCAAGAGTAACAAGATCGATGGGGAAAAGCTCAAGACTTGCTCAAATCACAAATTCCTTTGGTGCAAAGATGGAGAAGGAGTGGATCTATCACTTGATTGGACAACTTCTCTCGAATGCTCTCAAATCCCTTGGGGATCTAAGATTTGGTGTGGAGGTGTAAGAGAGAGAGTGAGATGTGTTCTAGGGTTTTTATAGAGTGAATGGTCAACCCTATCCCTTGGGGGAGAAGGGCTATATATAGTGTGAGCTCAAATATGGCCATTGTAGTGCAAGTGAATGGGCAGGCCGGACATCCGGGCTAGGGGCCGGACATCCGGCCAGGCAAGCCACTTAAAGAGCAAGGCAGAAAGCAGAGCAGGAAACAGAGGGGCCGGACATCCGGGGTTCAAGCCCGGACATCCGGCATAACAGGAAGGCCCGGACATCCGGCAGGTGGCTCGACATCTGGCGTGCAGCCCAGCATAAAAATGTCCTCTGGACACCTATGCCCGGATATCCGGCAAGGAGCCCGGACATCCGACAGCAACACTGCACAAAAGTGCATTCTGGAATGGCTAGGCCCGGATATCCGGCGAGAAGCCCGGATATCCGGCGAGCAGCCCGGACATCCGGCACGAGGCCCAGACATCCGGCACTCCCAGAGACAGAAAGATTAGAAGTAAAGAGGGGATAAAAAGAACTATGGAAAGGAGTATTTTTTTTACTCGAGCAAGTCTGTTACGAACCCAATCGATCCCCTCTTAATAGTGCGGGATCCTATACTCAAGGAAACATAATGTAACATCATTTTAACACTTCATCCTTGAGAGAACCCACTTCGTATGCTCTTGATCCACACACAATTTTGACGAACCGGGGACCAACACCTGAGATTCACTTGACAACCATTGTTAGTCCCCTACATGTAGATTGTCATTAACATCAAAACATAATATAAGTGCATGATTGCACTTTCAGTACTGCAGAACGGAGGAAACGACCTTGTGTTCGACCGGCCATGTTCGAAACGGGATCCTGCTCATCGGGAGGGGTCTGGTGTACCGCAATACGGAGGAAACGGACCTCCTACGGTCGAAACGGGGGTCCTGTTGATCGGGAGAGGTGTGGCGTACTGCAAAACAGACGAAACGGACTTGTGTTGGAGCGCTACGGTCGAAACGGGGGTCCTGTTCATCGGGAGGGGTGTGGCGTACCGCAAAACGGGACTCCACGGGATACTGTTCATCTCCACCGTCGACCCCCTCCAGCCTCTACGAGCTACTGTTCATCCACCATCGACCTCCTCCAGCCTCCACCTGCGACTGTTCATCCATGGGCTCTTGTTCATCCAGCCTCCACCGCGCGCTACTCCACCGGCTACTGTTCAACCAGCCCTCTCCACGGGCTCCTGTCCAACCACCCCTCCACGGGCTACTATTCATCCTGCCCTCCATCGTCTACTGTTCAGCCTGCCCTCCACGGGGTGGTCCTGTTCATCCAGCCCTCCACGGGGTCTTGTTCATCCAGCCCCAACCGGCTCGATCAATCGGGGTCCTGTTCATCCAGAGGCGACACCACAGGGTCCTGTTCATCCACCCCCATCGGGAACTGTTCATGCAAACCTCCCCGCAACGCTCACTGTTCATCCAGAGGCAGCATCGATCAGCTTCAGTTAGCAGCAGTAGCGAAGGAATTGCTCGATCGGGTTCAGTTAACAGCCATCGATCGATCGCTCGGGTTCAGTAACGCGTAGCCTGCAGTGCAATCGCTCGGGTTCAGTTAGAGCCCAATGCCTCGCTCGGGTTCAGTTAGAGCCAACGGCTCGCACACACGCGCGTACGTGTACGAGAGAAGCGCGCATCGCTCGGCCCCCGACCTCCCACCGTAACCGGGAACTCCCCAAAAATTTCCTCCCCCTCGCTTCTACCACGGTTTTTTCCGTCATGGACGGCCCAAAGAATGTCATGCAGCTGCATCTCTGGCCCGCCCAGGACGAAAAGCCCATTTTCTATCATGATATTTTGTCATAGAAGTAGGAGCCCACCACATCTATGATGATACCGGGTTTTGTCACAATTATCGTCATAGAAGTGTCATATGTATGACAAAAATTTTTTTGTTCGGCCCAAAATGTCACGGATGTCTTTTTTTTGTAGTGCCACCAACCATCTAGGGCACCCAAGCACCCAAGAGGAACAAGCTCAAGGGTACCAAGCACCCAAGAGTAATAAGCTTCTCAACTTGTAACTTCCACGTATCACCGTGGAGAACTCAAACCGATGCACCAAATGCAATGGCAAGGGCACATGGAGTGCCCAAGTCCTTCTCTCTCAAATCCCACCGAAGCAACTAATGCTAGGGAGGAAAATGAGAGGAAGAACAAGAAAGAGAACACCAAGAACTCCAAGATCTAGATCCAAGGGGTTCCCTTCACATAGAGGAGAAAGTGATTGGTGGAAATGTGGATCTAGATCTCCTCTCTCTTTTCCCTCAAAAACTAGCAAGAATCCATGGAGGGATTGAGAGTTAGCAAGCTCGAAGAAGGTCAACAATGGGGGAAGAACACGAGCTCAAAGGATTAGGTTGAATGGGGAAGAAGACCCCTGAGGGAGTCCTGGATTAGGGGGTGTCCGGATGGCCGGACTATACCTTCAGCCGGACTCCCGGACTATGAAGATACAAGATTGAAGACTTCGTCCCGTGTCCGGAAGGGACTTTCCTTGGCGTGGAAGGCAAGCTTGGCGATACGGATATACAGATCTCCTACCATTGTAACCGACTTGGTGTAACCCTAACCCTCTCCGATGTCTATATAAACCGGAGGGTTTTAGTCCGTAGGACAACATACACATCAACAATCATACCATAGGCTAGCTTCTAGGGTTTAGTCTCTCCGATCTCGTGGTAGATCTACTCTTGTACTACCCATATCATCAATATTAATCAAGCAGGACGTAGGGTTTTACCTCCATCGAGAGGGCCTGAACCTGGGTAAAACTTTGTGTCCCTTGCCTCCTGTTACCATCCGGCCTAGACGCACAGTTCGGGACCCCCTACCCGAGATTCGCCGGTTTTGACACCGACATTGGTGCTTTCATTGAGAGTTCCTCTGTGTCGTCGCCGTCAGGCTCGATGGCTCCTACGATCATCAATAGCGATGCAGTCCAGGGTGAGACCTTCCTCCCCGGACAGATCTTCATCTTCGGCGGCTTCGCACTACGGGCCAATTCACTTGGCCATCTGGAGCAGATCGAAAGCTAGGCCCCTGGCCGTCAGGTCAGATTTGGAAGTTTAAACTACACGGCTGACATCCGCGGGGACTTGATCTTTGACGGATTTGAGGCACTGCCGAGCGCGCCGCACTGTCCCGACGAGCATGATCCAGCTCTGCCGCCGAACAGTGCCCTGGAGGCCACACCCGCATCGGCTTCGACCCTTAATTCGGAGCCAACTGCACCGATCGAGGATGGGCAGTTGGACGCCGCCTCAGGGGCTGCGATCCCAACGGTGATTGAGCCGAACAACAGCCCCGCACTCCGTGAGACTCGTGACTCCAAGGAGCCGGACTCCGAACCCTCCGCGCCCCTGCCGATCGAATCCGATTGGGCACCGATCATGGAGTTTACTGCCACGGACATCTTTCAGCACTCGCCTTTCGGCAATATTCTGAAGACACTGAAGTCTCTCCCTTTATCAGGAGAGCCCTGGCCGGACTACGGTCAGCAAGGTTGGGATTCGGACGATGAAGAAATTCAAAGCCCACCCACCACCCACTTTATAGCAACTGTCGACGATTTAACCGACATGCTCGACTTCGACTCCGAAGACATCGACGGTATGGACGCCGATGAAGGAGATGATGAAGAACCAGCGCCTACTAGGCTCTGGAAAGCCACCTCGTCATATGACATATACATGGTGGACACCCCAAAAGAAGGAGATGGCGACGGAACAGCGGAGGATGACCCCTCCAAGAAACAGCCTAAGCACCGGCGTCAGCGGTGCCGCTCTAAATCCCGCCAAAACAAATGCGGCGATTCTAGCACGGGAGATAATAACACTCCGGAAAGCGCCGAAGAAAATCCCCTCGAGCAAGATTTAGCACAGGAGGATGGAGAAACCAGCCCTCATGAGAAGGTGGCTGACACAGAGGTCGAGGACGATAATTATATGCCTCCCTCCGAAGACGAGGCAAGCCTCAACGACGATGAATTCGTCGTGCCAGAGGATCCCATTGAGCAAGAGCATTTTCAACACAGGCTTATGGCCACGGCAAGAAGCCTCAAGAAAAAACAGCAATAGCTTAGAGCTAATCAAGATTTGCTAGTCGACAGATGGACTGAAGTCCTTGCGGCTAAAGAGCATAAACTCGAACGCCCCTCCAAGAGCTACCCAAAGCGCAAGTTGCTACCCCGATTAGAGGAGGAAGCACTTGACGCAGCCGACCGACCACCTCGTGGCCGTGACAGAGAGGCCTCTCGGCCCTCCACTCAAGCCGCACCCCGTACCAAGGCACGGGAATATACGCCGGACTTGCGAGATATGTTGGAGGACAAGGCAAGGCAAACAAGATCGATCTATGGATCGCGCGGGCGCCCCACAGCTCGAGACGATAACCATCACGCCGGCCACAAATTCGGCAGGGCCAAAGACAGCAGACAAAGCTCATTAGAGCTACGTCATGATATAGCATAGTACAGAGGCGCCGCACACCCACTATGCTTCACAGACGAAATAATGGATCATAAAATCCCTGAGGGTTTCAAAACCGTAAACATTGAATCATATGATGGCACAACAGATCCTGCGGTATGGATCGAGGATTATCTCCTTCATATCCACATGGCCCGCGGCGATGATTTCCACGCCATCAAATACCTCCCACTCAAGCTTAAAGGACCAGCTCGGCATTGGCTTAACAGCTTGCCATAATGATCAATCAGTTGTTGGGATGACCTGGAAGCCGCATTCCTTGACAATTTCCAGGGAACTTATGTGCGACCCCCAGACGCCGATGACCTAAGCCACGTAATTCAGCAACCAGATGAATCGGCCAGGCAATTCTGGACACGGTTCCTAACAAAGAAAAATCAAATAGTCGACTGTCCGGATGCGGAGGCCCTAGCAGCCTTCAAGCACAATATCCCTGAGGAATGGCTGGCCCGGCACCTTGGACAGGAAAAGCCGAAATCTATGGCAGCACTCACGACACTCATGACCCGCTGTTGCACGGGAGAAGACAGCTGGCTTGCTCGTAGCAACAATATAACCAAGAACCCTAGTAATTCGAATGCCAGAGACAATAGCGGCAGGTCGCGTCGCAGCAAGCAGAAGCGCCGCATTAACGGCGACAATGTTGAGGATACGACAGTTAATGCCTGATTTAGAGGCTCTAAATCCGGTCACGGAAAAAGGCATTCAAAAGGAATCCTAGGGGCCCGTCCAGTTTGGACCGCATACTCTACCGCTTGTGCCAAATACATGGCACCCCCGAAAAGCCGGCCAATCACACCAACAGGGATTGTTGGGTGTTCAAGCAGGCAGACAAGTTAAACGCCGAAAATGAAGATAAGGGGCTGCATAGCGACGATGAGGAGGAGCCCCAGCCGCCGAACAAAAGTGGACAGAAGGGTTTTCCCCCACAAGTGCGGACGGTGAACATGATATACGCAACCCACGTCCCCAAAAGGGAGCGGAAGCGAGCGTTAAGGGACGTATACGTGGTAGAGCCAGTCGCCCCAAAGTTCAACCCATGGTCCTCCTGCCCGATCACTTTTGACCAAAGGGACCATCCCACTAGCATCCGTCATGGCGGATTCGCCGCATTGGTTCTAGACCCAATTATTGACGGATTTCATCTCACTAGAGTCCTTATGGACGGCGGCAGCAGCCTGAACCTGGTTTCCAGGATACAGTGCGGAAAATGGGCATAGATCCCTCAAGGATTAAGCCCACCAAAACAACCTTTAAAGGTGTAATACCAGGTGTAGAGGCCAACTGTACAGGCTCAGTCACACTTGAAGTGGTCTTCGGATCTCCGGATAATTTCCGAAGCGAGGAGTTAATCTTCGACATAGTCCCGTTCCGCAGTGGTTATCACGCAATGCTCAGGCGAACCGCATTCGCCAAGTTCAATGCGGTGCCGCACTATGCATACCTTAAGCTCAAGATGCCAGGCCCTCGAGGAGTAATTACGGTCAATGGAAACACCGAACGCTCCCTCCGAACGGAGGAGCACACAGCGGCCCTTGCAGCGGAAGTACAAAGCAGCCTCTCTAGGCAGTTCTCCAGTCCGGCCATTAAACGATCGGACACCGCCAAGCGTGCCCGGAGTAACCCACAACAAGACCGCCTGGCACGTTTCGAGCTGGTGTAGCAATGCGGTCCAACCCCAACCCTCACAAAAAGGCGACATCAGTGCTTCACGTACATAACTACACTCTAAAAATACCATGGGTACAGGGGGAGGGGCACCATCACGGCACGCCCGGAACGCGGCTTAAACTGCACTAGGGGTTGCCGATATTTTAATTTTCTCTTACTTTCAGGACTCCATTCTTCGGAAGGCCTGTTCGGCAGTTCAATTGCCGCACAAACGATGCAAGAACCAGGGAGGCAGCCAAGCCACGCCGCATTACGGAACTCACAGGTGGTCTCTATCACGAGCAGTATACCTGTTTCGCATACTATTCTGCAGCTTGCCCCTGGAGCAGACATGTTAAATAGTCCAACATTTTGTCGCATTATTTGTATCGTTCTTCTTTGATCGCAGCTATTTTTAATAAACGATGCATAGCTTTTGTCTATTTTTGCATTACCTTTTTATAAATATATGTTCCTTAACGACATGTTGCACCCGTACAATTTGGTACGGCCAAAATACACCAGGGGCTTTAGTACCCCTCAATATGGTGTGAGAAGTCCGAACACTTTCACAAGTGTGGCACCCCGAACTTATAGCATTATATGCATCGGCTCCAAATCATGTCTTGGGTCAATAGTTGGGTTTGCCCGGCTCCTATGTTTTGGTGCCTTACGTTCCGCTATATCGGCTAAGGTAGCACTAGGAGAACCACTGTGATTGTGCCCCAGTTGAGCTGGGCCGAGCACCTCAGTGGAGAAAGCTAAAACTGGCTGTCATGATGAAGCGAGAGCTGGTCGCTGTTCGAGAGGTTTTTTCGAGTCCCTAAAGACTTATGCCGCTTAGGGCGAGGAGTCGGCTCTGTCCGGCCAAGGCGTGGATAGCGCCACGAACTCGGTCTTCCAAATACTAGGGGCTTCGCCGAAATTTAAAATTATAGAATTCTATGGCTAAGTGAGAGTGTTCACACGTTATAGTCCGATTGCCTTGTTCGTTGGGCTAAGCGCCTCCCTCGAAGGACCCAAACATGGGAAAAAGAGCGCTCAGGTTTATCCCCGAACACCCCAGCACTAGCGGCATGGGGGCAGAAGCCAACGACTCTCCATCTCTCAGAATTGATAAACAGCCGCACAGAAGGCAATATTTTAAATTCCAACAGCATTGCTTAGCGCATATGAACAAGTTTTCAGCGCACATGACAAAAACGAGCGAGTTTTACTCAAAAATTACATCCCTAGAACATTCATCCGCCACAAGGCGGGCACCCTTCAGAACATCCTTATAATAATTTTCGGGCTTGCGATGCTCTTTCCCCGGCGGTGGCCCTTCCTTCACAAGCTTCTCGGCATCCAGCTTGCCCCAATGCACCTTAGCACGGGCAAGGGCCCTACGGGCACCTTCAATGCAGACGGAGCGCTTGATGACTTCGAGCCTTGGACATGCCTCCACCAGCCGCCGCACCAGCCCAAAATAGCTCCCAAGCGAAGCCTCTCCAGGCCACAGCCGGACCAAAAGGCCCTTCATGGCATGTTCGGCCGCCTTGTGGAGCTCGACCAGCTGCTTCAGCTAGTCGCTCAGGGGTACGGGGTGTCCGGCCTCAGCATACTGAGACCAGAACACCTTCTCGGTCGAGCTGCCCTCCTCGGCTCGATAGAATGCAGCGGCATTGGATACACTCCGGGGAAGATCTGCGAACGCCCCTGGAGAGCTCCGGATTCGGGTAAGTAACAAGTAACTCACGTTTATGTGTTTGCTTTGCATAAAGAATGCCTTACCCGCTGCTATCTTCTTCGCCTCATCCAACTCCTGGAGGGTCTTTTGGGATTCGTCCTTGGCAGAATTGGCATTTTCAATAGCTGCCGCGAGCTCGGACGCTCGCGTCTTTGAGTCAAGCTCCAAACTCTCATGCTTTTTGATGAGAGCCTGGAGCTCTTGCCGTACCTTGCCAACCTCGGCCTCGTATTTCTCCCGCTCGGTGCGCTCCGTGGCCACCCTCTTCTCGGCCTCGGCCAGCGCCTGCTTCAGGGTCGCCACCTTAGACGTGGCCCCTACAATAGCCACGATAGTCCTATCATTTTTTGCAATTGCACCCTTTTTTATACATATTCAAACAAGGTATTTCTTACCTTCCTTCTCCTTGAGCTGCTTCTTGGCACGCCCGAGCTCTTGCTCGGACTTCTCGAGGCTCTGCTTCAGCGTGTCCACTTCCGCAGTTAGTACGGTGGACGCGAGCAGAGAAGCCTGCATACGGATATTGACTCCTTTGTTAGACTCCTGCGAATTTTTGATCCTCAATTCGGCTTTTCTTCGCGAACGCCCAATAGAGCATCAGGGGCTACTGTCTATGCGGTAATATTATTTACACATTATTTACTTACCTCAAAGCCTGTCAAAAGGCTAGTACAAGCTTCAGTCAGTCCGCTCTTGGCGGACTGAACCTTCTGGACCACCGCACTCATAATAGAGCGGTGCTCCTCGTCGATGGAGGCGCCTTGGAGCGCCTCCAACATATTGTCCGGCGCCTCCGGTTGGACGGGGGTCACCGGCGCGGCGGGCTTGCTCCTCTTGGAAGGAGGTCCCCCGCCGGACTCTGGAACCTTTGAAGGTTCTGGAGCAGTGTCCGGCCAGCCGGACTTGGAGCCCTGGGGGGATTCATCCCCTTTACTCCTGGAGTCCGGGAGGTCGCCTTGCGGCGCCTCCAGGACCACCTCCTCCCGGCTTGGAACCTGTTGGGACAACACTTCGGTGTCGTCCGTAGGGCGGGGGGATGAGGCCGTCAGAAGCGAGTTCACATCCGACGAGTCCAGTGAGCCGCTCGATGACGCGTCGAGCCGGTCTTTGGGTGGGCTGCATAAACATATTCGGCGTAAGGGAAAGCTATGCAAATAAATGAATAATGTGAGTTACTCTAGTATCCGGATACTTACGATTTCGCCAGGGGCTTGGCTCTGGGCTGCCACTCCTCTCCGCCGTCGTCGGCGTTGGTGGAGTAGTCCAGAGGAAGGGTTTTCCCCTTCTTGGACCCTCCAGCCTCCCCAGAGAGGGCGACCTTCCTTTTCTTCTCTCCTCCCGCCGAAGGGGGAGAGGTTCCTTCTTCTTCCTCCTCGTCTTCACCGGAGGAATGCGCCTCGGAACCGCCGGATGATGAATCCGACACCTCCTGGCGCCGGGCACTCTTTCGAGTCCCCGTGGCCTTTTTCGCGGCCTTCTTCTCCGGCACCACATAGGGTGCCGGAACCAGTAGCTTCGCCAAGCGAGCGTCCGCTGGGCCTTCGGGCAAGGGAGCCGGACGGTTGATCTGTCCGGACATCACCTGCCAATCCTGTCAAAGGTAAGGGAGCTTAGATCCCACATGGAGTCAAACTATGAAAAACTGATACCCTGTAAAAGAAAAAAAACAACTTACCGCATGAGTGTGACGCTGCATACTGAATCCGCGATCCTCAGTAGCGGATGCGGGGGCCTCGGCGCCCTTGAAAAGCACCTTCCAGGCATCTTCGTATGTCGTGTCGAAGAGCCTGCTCAAAGTTTGGTGCCGCGTCGGGTCGAACTCCCACAGGGTGAAAGCCCGTTGTTGACACGGGAGGATCAGGCGGATGAGCATAACCTGGATTACGTTGACAAGTTTGAGCTTCTTGTCCACCAGGGTTTGGATGCATGTTTGGAGTCCGGTTAGCTCTCCTTTTTTACCCCAAGACAGGCTCGTCTCCTTCCAGGAGGTGAGCCGCGTAGGGTGTCCGGATTGGAACTCGGGGGGTGCGACCCATTTGGCGTCGCGTGGCTCAGTGATGTAAAACCACCCCGATTGCCACCCCTTCAGGGTCTCCACAAAGGAGCCCTCGGGCCATAAGACATTGGCCATCTTGCCAACCATGGCGCCTCCGCACTCCGCCTGGTTGCCGCGCACCACCTTCGGCTTGACGTTGAAAGTCTTGAGCCATAGGCCGAAATGGGGGCGGATGCGGAGGAAAGCCTCGCACACGATGATAAACACCGAGATGTTGAGGACGAAGTTCGGGGCGAGATCGTGGAAATCCATGCCGTAGTAGAACATGAGCCCCCGGACAAATGGGTGAAGAGGAAAGCCCAGTCCGTGGAGGAAATGGGGGAGGAACACCACCCTCTCATGGGGCCTAGGGGTGGGGATGAGCTGCCCCTTTTCGGAAAGCCGGTACACGATGTCGTTAGACAGGTATCCGGCCTTCCTCAGCTTTTTGATATGTACCTCTGTAACGGAGGAGACCATCCACTTGCCTCCTGCTCAGGACATGGCTGGAGAAGATTGAGGTTTGAGTGCGGACTGGGGCGCTGGAGCTCGAGTGCGCAAGAATGGATAGGCAAAGGAGTAAGAAGGCGTAGGTGGAAAGGTGGATCCTTATCCCCGTATATGGGTGGACGCATCTACATGTCCCCACCAGCCTGGTAAAACTCGCCTATCTCCAAGCGACATAACCAATGGCGCGGTTGGGTTACCCACGCCCGTATTGATGAGAATACCGGAATAAGGGGACACGATCTCTGCTTCGACAAGACGTGCCAAGGAAACCGCCTCGCATGACGCGCTGAGGTGGGATAATGAAACGACTCGGATAAAGGCTTAGTCGTGGTGTGTCGCACTACGGAATACGTCAGCAAATTAGATTTGTGTAAATATTGTTCTCTCTATGGCAATATGTGGAAACTTATTTTGCAGAGCCAGACACTATCTTTGTGTTCAAAATCTTCTATGAAGTACTTGGAGGAGGAACCCGCCTTGCAATGCCGAAGACAAACTGCGCGCCGGACTCGTCATCATTGAAGCCTGGTTCAGGGGCTACTGAGGGAGTCCTGGATTAGGGGGTGTTCGGATGGCCGGACTATACCTTCAGCCGGACTCCTGGACTATGAAGATACAAGATTGAAGACTTCGTCCCATGTCCGGAAGGGACTTTCCTTGGTGTGGAAGGCAATCTTGGTGATATGGATATACAGATCTCCTACCATTGTAACTGACTTGGTGTAACCCTAACCCTCTTCGGTGTCTATATAAACCGGAGGGTTTTAGTCCGTAGGACAACATACACATCAACAATCATACCATAGGCTAGCTTCTAGGGTTTAGCCTCTCCGATCTCGTGGTAGATCTACTCTTGTACTACCCATATCATCAATATTAATCAAGCAGGACATAGGGTTTTACCTCCATCGAGAGGGCCCGAACCTGGGTAAAACTTCGTGTCCCTTGCCTCATGTTACCATCCGGCCTAGATGCACAGTTCGGGACCCCCTACCCGAGATCCGCCGGTTTTGACACCGACAACCCCCTTTTATAGGAGCTCTCGAATCCAACCGTTATGTGCTCAGTCCACGCACGAGCGGTACTACCGCTCAGGGGAGCGGTACTACCGCCCGGGAGGTAGAACACGGAGAGCGGAGTGAAACAGAGTGCGAGGCGGAGCCGTATGAGCGGCACTACCGTTGGAGCCAGCGGTACTACCGTTGGTCGCAGCGGTACTACCGCTTGGCCCAGCGGTACTACCGCTGGGACCGCGTGATGTCTACTACACAACCTTCTTCTTGTAGACATTGTTGGGCCTCCAAGTGCAGAGGTTTGTAGAACAGTAGCAAATTTCCCTCAAGTGGATGACCTAAGGTTTATCAATCCGTAGGAGGCGTAGGATGAAGATGGTCTCTCTCAAGCAACCCTGCAACCAAATAACAAGGAGTCTCTTGTGTCCCCAACACACCCAATACAATGGTAAATTGTATAGGTGCACTAGTTCGGCGAAGAGATGGTGATACAAGTGGTATATGGATAGTAGATAATAGTATTTGTAATCTGAAAATATAAAAACAGCAAGGTAACTAATGATAAAAGTGAGCGTAAACGGTATTGCAATGCTAGGAAACAAGGCCTAGGGTTCATACTTTCACTAGTGTAAGTTCCCTCAACAATACTAACATAATTGGATCATAAAACTATCCCTCAACATGCAACAAAGAGTCACTCCAAAGTCACTCATAGTGGAGAACGAACGAAGTGATTATGGTAGGGTACGAAACAACCTCAAAGTTATTCTTTCCAATCAATCCATTGGGCTATTCCTATAAGTGTCACAAACAGCCCTAGAGTTCGTACTAGAATAACACCTTAAGACACAAATCAACCAAAACCCTAATGTCACCTAGATACTCCAATGTCACCTCAAGTATCCATGGGTATGATTATACGATATGCATCACACAATCTCAGATTCATCTATTCAACCAACACAAATGACCTCAAAGAGTGCCCCAAAGTTTCTATCGGAGAATCACGACGAAAACGTGTGCCAACCCCTATGCATAGGTTCCCAATGTCACGAAACCCGAAAGTTGATCACCAAAACATGCATCAAGTGGCACGTGGTATCCCATTGTCACCACAGATATCCACGGCAAGACATACATCAAGTGTTCTCAAGTCTTTAAAGACTCAATCCGATAAGATAACTCCAAAAGGGAAACTCAATTCATTACAAGAGAGAAGAGGGGGAGGAGAAACATAAGATCCAACTATAATAGCAAAGCTTGCGATACATCAAGATCGTGCCAAATCAAGAACACTACTGGTACATACCCTCAGCCCCGAGGGAGAACTACTCCCTCCTCGTCATGGAGAGCACCGGGATGATGAAGATGGTCACCGGAGAAGGATTGCCCCCTCCGGCAGGGTGCCGGAACTGGTCTAGATTGGTTTTTGGTGGCTACGGAGGCTTCTGGCGGCGGAACTCCCGATCTATTGTGCGTTCTGGAAGTTCTAGGGTATATGGAGTTATATAGGCAGAAGAAGCACGTCAGGGGAGCCATGAGGGCCCCACGAGGCAGGAGGGTGCGCCCCAGGGGGGTGGGCGCGCCCCCTACCCTCGTGAGCTCCTCCTTCCTTCCTTGACGTGGGGTCCAAGTCCATCGGGTGGCTTTCGTTCCAAAAATAACTTCTCTAGTTGATTTCGTTTCGTTTCGACTCTGTCTGATATTCCTTTTCTTTAAAACACTGAAATAGGCATAAAACAGCAAATCTGGGTTGGGCCTCCGGTTAATAGGTTAGTCCCGAAAGTAATATAAAAGTGGATAATAAAGCCCATTATTGCCCAAAACAGTAGATAATATAGCATGGAGCAATCAAAAATTATAGATACATTGGAGACGTATCAAGCATCCCCAAGCTTAATTCCTGCTCGTCCTCAAGTAGGTAAATGATAAAAAGATAATTTTTGATGTGGAATGCAAGTTGGCATAATTTTAATGTAATTCTTCTTACTTGTGACATGAATATTCAGATCCATAAGATTCAAGACAAAAGTTCATATTGACATAGAAATAATAATACTTCAAGCATACTAACTAAGCAATCATGTCTTCTCAAAATAACATGGCCAAAGAAGGTTATCCCTACAAAATCATATAGTCTGGCTATGCTCTATCTTCACCAAACAAAATATTTAAATCATGCACAACCCCGATGACAAGCCAAGCAATTGTTTCATACTTTTGATGTTCTCAAACTTTTTCAATCTTCACGCAATACATGAGCATGAGCCATGGACATAGCACTATAGGTGGAATAGAACGGTGGTTGTGGAGAGGACAAAAAGGGAGAAGATAGTCTCACATCGACTAGGCGTATCAACGGGCTATGGAGATGCCCATCAATAGATATCAATGTGAGTGAGTAGGGATTGCCATGCAAGGGATGCACTAGAGCTATAAGTATATGAAAGCTCAACAAAAGAAACTAGTGGGTGTGCATCCAACTCGCTTGCTCACGAAGACCTAGGGCATTTTGAGGAAGCCCGTCATTGGAATATACAAGCCAAGTTCTATAATGAAAGATTCCCACTAGTATAGAAAGTGACAACATAGGAGACTCTCTATCATGAAGATCATGGTGATAATTTGAAGCACAAGTGTGGTAAAAGGATAGTAGCATTGTCCCTTCCCTCTTTTTTTCTCATTTTTATTTGGCCTTTCTTTTTTATGGCCTTTCTCTTTTTCCTTTTTTTTGGGCCTTCTCTTTTTTATGGCCTTTCTTAATTTTTTTATTTTCGTCCGGAGTCTCATCCCAACTTGTGGGGGAATCATAGTCTCCATCATCCTTTCCTCACTGGGACAATGCTCTACTAATGATGATCATCACACTTTTATTTACTTACAACTCAAGAATTACAACTCGATACTTAGAACAAGATATGACTCTATATGAATGCCTCGGCGGTGTACCGGGATGTGCAATGATGAATGAGTGACATGTATGGAAGAATTATGAACGGTGGCTTTGCCACAAATACGATGTCAACTACATGATCATGCGAAGCAATATGACAATGATGAAGCGTGTCATAATAAACGGAACGGTGGAAAGTTGCATGGCAATATATCTCGGAATGGCTATGGAAATGCCATAATAGGTAGGTATGGTGGCTGTTTTGAGGAAGGTATATAGTGGGTGTATGATACCGGTGAAAGGTGCGCGGTACTAGGGAGGCTAGCAATGGTGGAAGGGTGAGAGTGTGTATAAGCTATGGACTCAACATTAGTCATAAAGAACTCACATACTTATTGCAAAAATCTATTAGTTATCAAAACAAAGTACTACGCGCATGCTCCTAGGGGGATAGATTGGTAGGAAAAGACCATCGCTCGTCCCCGACCGCCACTCATAAGGAAGGCAATCAATAAATAAATCATGCTCCGACTTCATCACATAACGGTTCAGCAAACGTGCATGCTACGGGAATCACAAACTTCAACACAGGTATTTCTCAAATTCACAACTACTCAACTAGCATGACTCTAATATTACCATCCTCATATCTCAAAACAATCATCAAGTATCAAACTTCTCTTAGTATTCAACACACTCATAAGAGAATTTTATTATTAATCTTGTATACCTAGCATATTAGGATTTTAAGCAAATTACCATGCTATTTAAGACTCTCAAAATAATCTAAGTGAAGCATGAGAGTTCATCTATTTCTTCAAAATAAAACTACCACCATGCTCTAAAAGATATAAGTGAAGCACTAGAGCAATAACACACTACTCCGAAAGATATAAGTGAAGATCAATGAGTAGTCGAATAATTATGCAACTATGTGAAGACTCTCTAACATTTAATAATTTCAGATCTTGGTAATTTATTCCAATAGAAAGCAAAGCAAAACAAAATGACATCTAAGAATAGCAAACATCATGTGAAGAAGCAAAAACTTAGGATCAACCATTACTAACCGATAGTTGTTGAAGAAGAAAGGTGGGATGCCAACCGGGGAATCCCCAAGCTTAGATGCTTGAGACTTCTTGAAATATTATCTTGGGGTGCCTTGGTCATCCCCAAGCTTGATCTTTTGTGTCTCCTTAATTCCTCTCATATCACGGTCTCCCGAAATCTCAAAAGCTTCATCCACACAAAACTCAACAAGGACTCGTGAGATAAGTTAGTATAAACCATTGCAAAAACCTTATCATAATCTACTGTAGCAAATTACTAAAATTATTATTCAACATTGAATACTAAATGCCTCTTCATATTTAATAGTCCTATCCTCAAATAGAATCATTAAAGAAGCAAACATATGCAAACAATGCAAACATAACAGCAATCTGCCTAAACAGGATAGTCTGTAAAGAATGCTGCAACATCCATACTTCCCTAACTCCAAAAATTATTAAAGAAAATTCCCACTGTAGTAAATTTATCAGATCTTAATATGCAAAAGGTTTCAACATTTTATCACATTCTGACTTTTCTAGGGAATTATTGCAACAGCGGTAAACTTTCTGTTTTCAAACAGCAACATGAAGACTTGTAACATAGGCATAGTAAAGGCTATCAATGCCACTTTTATTGAAATAAAATATGCAAAACATTGTTCTAAATAACAGCAAGAAAATCCTAACAAAATAAATTGACGCTCCAAGCAAAACACATATCATGTGGTAAATAAAAATATAGCTCCAAGTAAAGTTACCGATGAACGAAGACGAAAGAGGGGATGCCTTCCGGGGCATCCCCAAGCTTAGGCTCTTGGTTGTCCTTGAATATTACCTTGGGGTGCCTTGGGCATCCCCAAGCTTAGGCTCTTGCCACTCCTTATTCCATAGTCCATCGAATCCTTACCCAAAACTTGAAAACTTCACAACACAAAACTTAAAGTAGAAAACTCGTAAGCTCCGTTAGTATAAGAAAGTAAATCACCACTTCAAGGTACTGTAATGAACTCATTATTTATTTGTATTGGTGTTAACCCTACTGTATTCCAACTTCTCTATGGTTTATAAACTATTTTACTAGCCATAGATTCATCAAAATAAGCAAACAACCCACGAAAAACAGAATCTGTCAAAAACAGAACAGTCTGTAGTAATCTGAGTCAAACGTATCCTTATGGAACTCATAAAATTCTCAAATAAATTTCTGGACCTGAGGAATTTATCTATTAATCATATTCAAAAAGAATTAACTAAATATCACTCTCCAAATAAAAATGACAGTAGTTCTCGTGAGCGCTAAAGTTTCTATTTTTTGACAGCATGATCAACAAGACTTTCCCCAAGTCTTCCCAAAGGTTCTACTTGGCACAAACACTAATTAAAGACATAAAACAACATCTAAATAGAGGCTAGATGAATTATTTTTTACTAAACAGGAGCAAAAATCAAGGAACAAAAAATAAAGTTGGGTTGCCTCCCAACAAGCGCTATCGTTTAACGCCCTAGCTAGTCATGATGATTTCAATGATGCTCACATAAAAGATAAGAATTGAAATATAAAGAGAGCATCATGAAGAATATGACTAGCATATTTAAGTCTAACATACTTCCTATGCATAGGGATTTTTTGAGCAAACAACTTGTGGGAACAATAATCAACTAGCATAGGACAACAAAACAAGCATAATTTCAAGATTTTAAGCACATAGAGAGGAAACTTGATATTATTGCAATTCCTACAAGCATATATTCCTCCTTCATAATAATTTTCAGTAGCATCATGAATAAATTCAACAATATAACCAGCACCTAAAACATTCTTTTCATGATCTACAAGCATGAAAATTTACTACTCTCCACATAAGCAAATTTCTTCTCATGAATAATAGTGGGAGCAAACTCAACAAAATAAATATCATGTGATTGAAAATTAAGATCAAGATGACAAGTTTCATGATTATCATTATTCTTTAAAGCATACGTGTCATCACAATAATCATCATAGATAGGAGGCATTCTTTGATCATACTAAATTTTTTCATCAAAGCTTGGGGGACAAAAAATATCATCTTCATCAAACATAGCTTCCCCAAGCTTCTGGCTTTGCATATCATTAGCATCATGGATATTCAAAGAATTCGTACTAACAACATTGAGATCATGCTCATCATTCAAATATTTAGTGCCAAACATTTTATAGATTTCTTCTTCTAGCACTTGAGCACAATTATCCTTTCCATCATACTCACAAAAGATATTAAAAAGGTGAAGCGTATGGGACAAGCTCAATTCAATTTTTTTTGTAATTTTCTTTTATAAACTAAACTAATGATAAAACAAGAAACTAAAAGACTCGATTGCAAGATCTAAAGATATACCTTCAAGTGCTAACCTCCCCGGCAACGGCGCCGGAAAAGAGCTTGACGTCTACTACACAACCTTCTTCTTGTAGACGTTGTTGGGCCTCCAAGTGCAGAGGTTTGTAGAACAGTAGCAAATTTCCCTCAAGTGGAAGACCTAAGGTTTATCAATCCGTAGGAGGCGTAGGATGAAGATGGTCTCTCTCAAGCAACCCCGCAACCAAATAATAAGGAGTCTCTTGTGTCCCCAACACACCCAATACAATGGTAAATTGTATAGGTGCACTAGTTCGGCGAAGAGATGGTGATACAAGTGGTATATGGATAGTAGATAATAGTATTTGCAATATGAAAATATAAAAACAGCAAGGTAACTAATGATAAAAGTGAGCGTAAATGGTATTGCAATGCTAGGAAACAAGGCCTAGGGTTCATACTTTCACTAGTGTAAGTTCCCTCAACAATACTAACATAATTGGATCATAAAACTCCAAAATCACTCATAGCGGAGAACGAACGAAGAGATTATGATAGGGTACGAAACCACCTCAAAGTTATTCTTTCCAATCAATCCGTTGGGCTATTCCTATAAGTGTCACAAACAGCCCTAGAGCTCGTACTAGAATAACACCTTGAGATACAAATCAACCAAAACCCTAATGTCACCTAGAAACTCCAATGTCACCTCAAGTATCCGTGGGTATGATTATACGATATGCATCACACAATCTCAGATTCATCTATTCAACCAACACAAAGGCTCTCAAAGAGTGCCCCAAAGTTTCTACCAGAGAATCATGACGAAAACGTGTGCCAACCCCTATGCATAGGTTCCGAATGTCACAAAACCCGCAAGTTGATCACCAAAACATACATCAAGTGGCACGTGGTATCCCATTGTCACCACATATATCCACGGCAAGACATACATCAAGTGTTCTCAAGTCTTTAAAGACTCAATCAGATAAGATAACTCCAAAGGGGAAACTCAATTCATTACAAGAGAGAAGAGGGGGAGGAGAAACATAAGATCGAACTATAATAGCAAAGCTCGCGATACATCAAGATCGTGCCAAATCAAGAACACGAGAGAGAGAGAGAGATCAAACACATAGCTACTGGTACATACCCTTAGCCCCGAGAGAACTACTCCCTCCTCATCATGGAGAGCACCAGGATGATGAAGATGGTCACCGGAGAAGGATTGCCCCCTCCGGCAGGGTGCCGGAACGGGTCTAGATTGGTTTTCGATGGCTACGGAGGCTTCTGGCGGCGGAACTCCCGATCTATTGTGCGTTCTGGAAGATTTAGGGTATATGGAGTTATATAGGCAGAAGAAGCACGTCAGGGGAGCCACGAGGGCCCCACGAGGCAGGGGGGCGCGCCCCTACCCTCGTGAGCTCCTCCTTGCTTCCTTGACGTGGGGTCCAAATCCATCGGGTGGCTTTCGTTCCAAAAATAACTTCTCTAGTTGATTTCGTTCCGTTTCGACTCCCTCTGATATTCCTTTTCTTCAAAACACTGAAATAGGCATAAAACAACAAATCTGGGCTGGGCCTCCGGTTAATAGGTTAGTCCCGAAAGTAATATAAAAGTGGATAATAAAGCCCAATATTGCCCAAAACAGTAGATAATATAGCATGGAGCAATCAAAAATTATAGATACGTTGGAGACGTATCACCGCGCACAACGCCTTACCACGAGCACAGGGAGAAGGAACAGTGAGGAGGGCCATTGAGCGGTACTAGGGGCGGTGGTAGCTGCGGTACTACCGCACATGAGCGGTACTACCGCTCCTACTGCCGCTGAACCCGACATGAGAAAACCACGTCTCGAATCGAGGCGGTACCAACGCGGAACCGGAGCCGTACTACCTCTTATGGCCATGGGTGGTACTACCGCTGTGGGACAGCGGTACTACCGTTTGTGGCGATAAGCGGTACTGTGGCTCCAGCCCAGCGGTACTACCGTTGTGCCATCCTTATGCCACTTCCACAAAAGCAAGTATACTCCACGGAAAACCAGAACTGCCATAACTTCTGCATATGAGCTCCAAATTGAGCAAACTCAAGCTTGTTGGAAACAAGACGACGAGTAGCATCAAAACTATTATAGTAAGAAGAAGCAGGGGAGGTATGCCAACAAATAGAGGAGTGAAACCTCCAACCGAGAAGAATCGGCAAAACCTCCAACATCGAAAACATCATAGAAGATGCATGTGAACTCCATTTTCGATGAACTCGAGCTTGTCATCAAGATGACCATATGCTCCAAAACTCACAAAGAGAAGAACCAAACAAGAACCAATAAAGATGATGCAAGGATGCAATGGTTTGAGCTCTCTACGAACGATACAATCAAGCTACTGATCGAGAGCCCCCCTTGATAGTACGACAATCGATCCTATAACCCAGTCTCCCAACCACCACTATGAGACCGGTAAAATAGAAAACCTATCAAGGGCAAACCTTTGTCTTGCACATAGTCCACTTGAGCTAGATGATGACGATCTTGACTTCCTCAAGTTGGACCACCTTTCTTGATTGTGTTGGCTCGATGAAGACTAGTTGATTGCTCCCCCATACTCCACTATGGGTGAGCCACTCTTCGGCACATCTTCATAAATCCATTGTTACCACAATGGACGACAAGCTTCAAACATTTGATCTCTTCATGACGCTCCACTTGAACTTGCACATCGCAACCTAACCCCACAAAGAACTCTCACGAAAACCATGGGTTAGCAAACAAAGCATAATGGACAATGCTTACCATACCATGGGATCACTTGATCCCTCACGGTACATCTTCTACACTTTGTGGGTTGATCAACTTGATTCACTCTTTGACTTAGTCTTGATTAACCTCTCGCAAGACCAATCTTTAGGTAATTCCTTGAATAGCACCTTAGTCGACACAAACTCTCCTTGAAACCAACACATGTACTCCAAGAAAAGCCTATGGACAAAACCTTCAAATATAACTCAAGGCAACCATTAGTACATAGAGATTGTCATCAATTACCAAAACCAAACATGGGGGCAGCACATGTTCTTTCACCCGCCACGGAGGCCGCACTCTCAGTGGCGATGGAGCCGGATACTGACTTCACCCCTTAAGAGAGCCGTGTTGCTGAACCACTGGATTCGTCTCCGGCCACGGACTCCGAGCCACCTGCATCCGTGCCTATCGAATCCGACTGGGCGCCGATCATGGAGTTCACCTCCGCGGATATCTTTCAGCACTCGTCTTTCGGCGATTTGCTAAATTCATTAAGGTCTCTCTCCTTGTCAGGAGAACCTTGGTCGAACTATGTCTGGCTAGAATGGGATGCGGACGATGAACAAATTCGCTACCCACCCACCACCCACTTAGTAGCCATTGTCGACGATTTAACCGGCATGCTCGACTTTGACTTTGAAGACATCGACAGTATGGACGACGATGCGGGAGACGAACAGGAACCACCGCCCACAGGTCGCTGGACTGCCACCTCATCATATGATATATACATGGTGGACACCCCCAAAGAAGGCAATGGCAACGAGACAGCGCAGGATGACCCCTCCAAGAAGCAACCCAAGCGCCGACGTCAGCGGCGCCACTCTAAGTCCCGCCACAGCAAAAGTAGTGATACCGGCATAAGAGACAATAACACTCCGGATAGTGCCGAAGACAACCACAATCCCCTCCAGCACGATGTAGAGCGGGAGGGTGAACAAGCTAGCCCTCCAAAGCAGGCAGCAGATGAAAAATCGGAGGAGGACAATTACATGCCTCTCTTCGAAGATGAGGTGAGCCTCGGCGACAAAGAATTTATCGTGCCTGAGGATCCCATCGAGGAGGAGCGCTTTAAGCGCCGGCTTGTGGCCACAGCAAATAGCCTGAAGAAAAAGCAACAACAGCTTCAAGCTGATCAAGACTTGCTAGCATATAGATGGACCGAAGTCCTTGCGGCTGAGGAATACGAACTCGAGCGCCCCTCCAAGAATTACCCAAAGCGCAGGTTGCTACCTCACCAAAGGAGTTGGCCTTTCCCGACTTAGGCGTATATAGCGCCCCAAATTCGGCCTTCCGAATACTAGGGGCTTTGCCAAAATTTAAAATTGTAGACTTCTATGGCTAAGTGAGAGTGATAAAGCCTTATAGTTCGATTGCCTCGTTCGTTGTGTTGAACACCACCCTCGAAGGACCCAAAATTGGGATAAAGAGTGCTCAGGTTTATCCCGAACACCCCAGTACCAATTACATGGGGGCAGAAGCCGACGACTAGCCAACTCTCAGATTTTATAAAGGGCCGCACAGAAGGTAATATTTTAAATTAAAAAAGCGTTGCATAGCGCAAATGAACTTGTTTCACATTATAGGATCACATGAGCATGTTCATTCAAAAATTACATCTCTGGCACATTCATCTGCCACAAGGCGAGAACCCTTCAAGACACTCTCATAATACATTTTGGGGCAGCGATGCTCCTTGCCCTCCGGCAGCCCCTCCTTCACCAGCTTCATGGCGTCCAGCTTCGCCCAGTGCACCTTCGCCCGGGCAAAAGCCCAGCGCGCACCCTCGATGCAGACAGACCGCTTTATGACTTGAAGCCGTGGGTAGGCATCCACAAGCTGCCTCACCAGAACGAAGTAGCTACCGGGCAGGGGCTCGCCAGGCCATATCCGGACTATAAGACCCTTCATGGCCTATTCGGCTGCCTTGTGAAGCTCGACCAGTTGCTTCAGCTGGTTGCTCAAGGGCATTGGGTGTTCGGTCCCAGTATACTGAGACCAGAACAACTTTTCCATAGAGCTCCCCTCCTCAGCTCAGTAAAATTCCGCGGCATCCAGCACACTGCGGGGAAGATCTACGAACGCTCCTGGAGAGCTCCGAACTTGGGTAAGTAAAAGGAAAGTTTCCTTCACATGCTTGCTTTGCATAATGAATGCCTTACCCGCTGCTATCTTCTTCACCGCATCCATCTCCTGGAGGGCCTTGTGGGCTTCGGCCTTGGTGCTCCATGCGCTTTCGAGCGCCTTCGCAAGCTCGAACTCTCGTGTCTTAGAGTCAAGCTCCAAGGACTCGTGTTTTTTGGCGAGAGCCTCGAGCTCTTGCTGCACCTCGCCTACCCGGGCTTCTTGCTTTTCCCGCTCTAGGCGCTCCTTGGTCGCTTTGTCTTCGGCCTCGGACAACGCCTTCTTCAGGGTCGCCACCTCGGTCGTGGCCCCTGGAAAATTCATGATGATCCTATTACTTCACACCTGAAGTTCTTTTTAAATATATAGACAAGGTATTGCTTACCTTTGCTCTCCTCGAGCTGCCTCTTGGAAAGGCCGAGCTCATTTTCAGACCGCTCTAGGTCCTACTTCAGTGTAGAGACCTGCGCAGTACGTGCGGCAGCGGCCAGCGGTGAAGCCTGCACATACACATAGACATATTCTGATTAGACTCTTGGGTCATCATTTGATCCTCTATTTGGCCTTTCTTTGTGAACGCCGAACAGAGTATCAGGGGCTACTGTCTATGCGGTAATATTTTCTTATATTTTGATTGCTTACCTCAAAGCCTGTTAGGAGGCTGGCGCAAGCTTCGGTCGGTCCGTTTTTGGCGGACTGAACTTTCTCGATCACCGCACTCATGATAGTGCGATGCTCTTCATCGACGGAAGCGCCACGAAGCGCTTCCAGCAAGTTGTCTGGTGCCTCTAGATGAACAGAGGACACCGGCATGGGCGGCTTGCCCCCCTTAACGGGGGATCGCCTGCCGGAGTCCGGAACCACCGAAGGTTCCGGAGCAGTATTCGGCTAGGGGCCGAACTTGGAGCCCGTGGGAGTCTTGCTCCCTTTGCGCCTAGGGTCCAGAAGGTCGCCTCGAGGCGCCCCCAGGACTACCTCCCCTCAGCTCGATGCCTTTCGGGACAACACCTCGAAGTTGTCCGTAGGGCAAGGGGTGGAGGCTGTCGGAAGTGAATCACTATTCATATCCGACGAGTCCAATGAACCGTCCGATGAATCTACGTCGAGATGAGCTGGGGACGGACTGCATAATCATACACGACGTAATGAGAAACAGTGCTATAAAACATAGCATGAATTACCATGGTGTCCGGATGCTTACAACTTCGCCAGGGGCTTCTCCCTGGGTAACCATTCGTCGCCGCTGTAGGCGGCCATCGTGGAGCAGTCCGGAAGGAGGGTCCTTCCCTTTGGGTCGGCCTTCCTTTTCTTGTCTCCCCCGGCTAGGGGGAGAACTTTCTTCCTCCTCCTCGTTTTCGTGGGAGGAGTGCGCGTCAGAGTCATCGGACGATGAGTCCGATACAACCTTGCACCGGAGACCCTTTCGGGTCCCCGTGGCCTTATTCTTGGTCTTCTTCACCGGCACCTCGTAAGGCGCCGGAGCCAGCATCTCTGTTAGGAGAGCATTGGCAGGATCTTCAGGCAGGGGGCTGGGCAATCGAGCTGCTCCACTGTCTTTATCCAGTCCTGTTAATGACATGGAAGCTTAGATCCCGCACATGATTTAACTGAGGCAAATAAATACCCTGTGAGATATAAAAACTTACCGGGTTGGCATGGCGCTTTGCACTGAGTCCGCGGTCCTCGGTGAGGGAAGGAGGTACCTCAGCGCCCTTGAACAGTGATACGTCTCCAACGTATCTATAATTTTTGATTGCTCCATGCTATATTATCTACTGTTTTGGACTATATTGGGCTTTATTTTCCATTTTTATATTATTTTTGGGACTAACATATTAACCGGAGGCCTATCCCAGAATTGCTGTTTTTTGCCTATTTCAGTGTTTCGGAGAAATAGAATATCAAACGGAATCCAAACGGAATAAAATCTTCGGGAACGTGATTTTCTCACCAAACATGATCCAGGAGACTTGGACCCTACTCCAGGGAGTCAAAGAGGAGGTCACGAGGGTGGGGGGCGCCCCCTGCCTTGTGGGCCCCTCGGTGCTCCACCGACGTACTCCTTCCTCCTATATATACCCACGTACCCCCAAACAATCAGAACAGGAGCCAAAAACCTAATTCCACCGCCGCAACTTTTTGTATCCACGAGATCCCATCTTGGGGCCTGTTCCGAAGCTCCGCCGGAAGAGGGCCGTCATCACGGAGGGCTTCTACATCATCATAGCCTCTCCGATGAAGTGTGAGTAGTTTACCTCAGACCTTCGGGTCCATAGTTTGTAGCTAGATGGCTTCTTCTCTCTCTTTGAATCTCAATACAAAGTTCTCCCCCTCTCTTGTGGTGATCTATTCGATGTAGTCTTCTTTTTGCGGTGTGTTTGTTGAGATCGATGAATTGTGGGTTTATGATCAAGTCTATCTATGATAATATTTGAATCTTCTCTGAATTCTTTTATGTATGATTGGTTATCTTTGCAAGTCTCTTTGAATTATCCGTTTGGTTTGGCCAACTAGATTGGTAGTTCTTGCCATGTGAGAAGTGCTTAGCTTTGGGTTCGATCTTGCGGTGTCCTTACCTAGTGACAGAAGGGGCAGCAAGGCACGTATTGTATCGTTGCCATCAAGGATAACAAGATGGGGTTTATTTCATATTGCATGAATTTATCTCTCTACATCATGTCATCTTGCTTAAGGTGTTACTCTGTTTTTAAGTTAATACTCTAGATGCATGCTGGATAGCGGTCGATGAGTGGAGTAATAGTAGTAGATGCAGAATCGTTTCGGTCTACTTGTCACGGACGTGATGCCTATATACATGATCATGCCTAGATATTCTCATAACTATGCTCAATTCTGTCAATTGCTCAACAGTAATTTGTTCACCCACCGTAGAATACTTATGCTCTTGAGAGAAGCCACTAGTGAAACCTATGGCCCCCGGGTCTATTCTCATCATATCAATCTCCATCACTTTAATCTTGCTTTGCTTTTTACTTTGCTTTTACTTTTTACTTTGCATCTTTATACCAAAAATACCAAAAATACTATATCTATCAGATCTCACTCTCGTAAGTGACCGTGAAGGGATTGACAACCCTGATCGCGTTGGTTGCGAGTAGCTATCGCTTTGTGTAGGTACGAGGGACTTGAGCGTGGCCTCCTACAGGATTGATACCTTGGTTCTCAAAAACTGAGGGAAATACTAACGCTACTCTGCTGCATCATCCCTTCCTCTTCGGGTTAAACCAACGCAAGCTCAAGACGTAGCAAGAAGGATTTCTGGCGCCATTGCCGGGGAGTCTACGCAAAAAGTCAACATACCAAGTACCCATCACAATCCCTATCTCTCGCATTACATTATTTGCCATTTGCCTCTCATTTTCCTCTCCCCCCAATTCACCCTTGCCGTTTTATTTGCCCTCTCTCTCTCTGTCCTCCCTCTCTATTTGCCTCTTTTGCCCGATTGCTTTTTGTTTGCTTGCGTGCTAGTTTTCTTGTTCGTCGCGATGGCTCAAGATACTACCAAATTGTGTGACTTCACCAATACCAATAATAATGATTTCCTTAGCACTCCGATTGCTCCTCTTACCGATGCTGAATCTTGTGAAATTAATGCTGCTTTGTTGAATCTTGTTATGAAAGATCAATTCGCCGGCCTTCCTAGTGAAGATGCCTCTACTCATCTGAATAGCTTCGTTGATTTATGTGATATGCAAAAGAAAAAATATGTCAATAATGATGTCGTTAAATTGAAGCTATTTCCTTTTTCGCTTAGAGATCGTGCTAAAGCTAGTTTTTCGTCTTTGCCTAAGAATAGTATTGATTCATGGAACAAGTGCAAAGATGCTTTTATCTCTAAGTATTTTCCTCCCGCTAAGATCATCTCTCTTAGAAATGATATTATGAATTTTAAACAACTTGATCATGAACATGTTGCACAAGCTTGGGAGAGAATGAAATTAATGATACGTAATTGCCCTACTCATGGTTTGAATTTGTGGATGATTATACAAAATTTTTATGCCGGATTGAATTTTGCTTCTAGAAATCTTTTAGATTCGGCCGCGGGAGGCACTTTATGGAAATCACTTTAGGAGATGCTACTAAACTCCTAGATAATATTATGGTTAATTATTCTCAATGCCATACTGAAAGATCTTCTAATAAAAAAGTGCATGCGATAGAAGAAATCAATGCTTTGAGTGGAAAGATGGATGAACTTATGAAATTATTTGCTACTAAGAGTGTTTCTTCTGATCCTAATGATATGCCTTTGTCTACTTTGATTGAGAATAACAATAAATCTATGGATGTGAATTTTGTTGGTAGGAATAATTTTGGTAACAACGCTTATAGAGGGAATTGTAATCCTAGGCCATATCCTAGTAATCCTTCTAATAATTATGGGAATTCCTACAACAACTCTTATGGAAATTATAATAAGATGCCCTCTGAATTTGAGAATAGTGTTAAAGAATTTATGAATTCACAAAAGAATTTTAATGCTTTGCTTGAGGAGAAATTGCTTAAAGTTGATGATTTGGCTAGAAACGTTGATAGAATTTCTCTTGAGGTTGATTCTTTTAAGCTTAGATCTATTCCTTCTAAGCATGATATCAATGAGTCTCTCAAAGCCATGAGAATTTCCATTGATGAGTGCAAGGAAAGAACCTCTAGGATGCGTGCTTCCAAAGATGCCTTTATTAAAGCGTGTTCCTCCAATTCCCATGAAAATCAAGATGAAGATCTAAAAGTTATTGATGTGTCCCCTATTAAATCTTTGTTTTGCAATATGAATCTTGATGAAACTGAATATGATCTTCCTTTACCTAGAAGGCGTTCTAAAAATTCGGAGTATTTAGATCTTAATGATGAAATTGATGAAAGTGGGATTGAAAGAAATAAAAATCTAGATGTTGCTAAACCCACTATATTGGATTCCAAGGAATTTAATTATGAAAGTTGTTCTTTAATTGATTGTATTTCCTTGTTGCAATCCATGCTAAATTCTCCGCATGCTTATAGTCAAAATAAAGCCTTCACCGAACATATTGTTGATGCCTTGATGCAATCTTATGAAGAAAAACTTGAGTTGAAAGTTTCTATCCCTAGAAAACTCTATGATGAGTGGGAACCAACTATTAAAATTAAAATTAAAGATCATGAGTTTTATGCTTTGTGTGATTTGGGTGCTAGTGTCTCTACTATTCCCAAGACTTTGTGTGATTTACTAGATTTCCGTAATTTTGATGATTGCTCTCTAAACTTGCATCTTGCGGATTCCACTATTAATAAACCTATGGGAATGATTAATGATGTTCTTATTGTTGCAAATAGGAATTATGTGCCTGTAGATTTCATTGTTCTTGATATAGATTGCAATCCTTCTTGCCCTATTATTCTTGGTAGACCTTTCCTTACAACGGTTGGTGCGATTATTGATATGAAGGAAGAGAATATTAGATTTCAATTTCCATTAAAAAGGGGCAAAGAACACTTTCCAAGAAAGAAAATAAAATTACCATATGAAACTATCATGAGAGCCACTTATGGATTGCCTACCAAAGATGGCAATACCTAGATCTATCCTCGCTTTTATGCCTAGCTAGGGGCGTTAAACGATAGCGCTTGTTGGGAGGCAACCCAATTTTATTTTTATTCCTTGATTTTTTCTCCTGCTTAGTAATAAATAAATTATTTAGCCTCTGTTATGGTTGTGTTTTTTGTGTTTAATTAGTGTTTGTGCCAAGTAGAACCGTTGGGAAGACTTGGGGAAAGTCTTGTTGAACTTGCTGTACAAAACAGAAACTATAGCGCTCACGAGAACTGCTGTAATTTTTAGTTGAAGAGTGATATTTAGTTAATTGTTTTTGCAGATGATTAATAGATAAATTTTTCAGGTCCAGCAATTTATTTTAGAATTTTTGGGGTTCCAGATCTTGCGCTAGCTACATATTACTACAGACTATTCTGTTTTTGACAGATTCTGTTTTTCGTGTGTTGTTTGCTTATTTTGATGAATCTATGGCTAGTAAAATAGTTTATAACCCATAGAGAAGTTGGAATACAGTAGGTTTAACACTAATATAAATAAATAATGACTTCATTACAGTACCTTGAAGTGGTCTTTTGTTTTCTTTCGCTAACGGAGCTCACGAGTTTTCTATTTTGAGTTTTGTGTTGTGAAGTTTTCAAGTTTTGGGTGAAATATTTTGATGGATTATGGAACAAGGAGTGGAAAGAGCCTAAGCTTGGGGATGCCCATGGCATCCCCAAGATAATCCAAGGACACCAAAAAGTCAAAGCTTGGGGATGCCCCAGAAGGCATCCCCTCTTTCGTCCACTTCCATCGGTAATTTACTTCGAGCTATATTTTTATTCACCAACATGATATGTGTTTTGCTTGGAGCGTCTTGTATTATTTGTGTCTTTGTGTCTTAGTATGCCACAATCATCCTTTCTGTACACACCTTTTGAGAGAGCCATACATGAATTAAAATTTGTTAGAATACTCTATGTGCTTCACTTATATCTTTTGAGCTAAGTAGTCTTGCTCTATGTGCTTCACTTATATCTTTTGAGCTAGTTAATTTTGCTCTATGTGCTTCACTTATATCTTTTGAGCGTCATAATTTTGCTCTATGTGCTTCACTTAGATCTTTTAGAGCACTATGGTGGATTTATTTTAAAGAAACTATTGATCTCTCATGCTTCACTTAAATTATTTTGAGAGTCTCTTAATAGCATGGTAATTTTCTTAATAATAATATGCTTGGTATTCAAGATTTGTGAAACTTTCTTTTGAGTTTGTTGAATACTAAGAAAAGATTGAAGCATGATAATTGTTTTGAGATATGGAGGTGATAATATTAAAGTCATGCTAGTTGAGTAGTTGTGAATTTAAAGAATACTTGTGTTAAAGTTTGTGATTCCCGTAGCATGCACATATGGTGAACCGTTATGTGACGAAGTCGGAGCATGATTTATTTATTGATTGTCTTCCTTATGAGTGGCGGTCAGGGACGAGCGATGGTCTTTTCGTACCAATCTATCCCCCTAGGAGCATGCGCGTAATACTTTGCTTTGATAACTTCTAGATTTTTGCAATAAGTATATGAGTTCTTTATGACTAATGTTGAGTCCATGGATTATACGCACTCTCACCCTTCCACCTTTGCTAGCCTCTCTAATACCGCACACCTTTCGCCGGTATCATACACCTACCATATACCTTCCTCAAAACAGCCACCATACCTACCTATTATGGCATTTCCATAGCCATTCCGAGATATATTGCCATGCAACTTTCCACCATCTAGTTCATCATGACACATTCATCATTGTTGAAAGGATCGATATGGTTGACTAGAGGGGGGTGAACAGGCAACTAACAATTTTTATATTTTCTTTAACAATTTAAACTTTGCATCAAAGTAGGTTGTCTAGATATGCAACTAAGTGAGCAATCTATATGATGCAACAAGGATAGGAACACAAGCAAGAAAGAGATATGAAACAAATAAGCTTGCTCAAGTAAGGGCACGAGATAACCAAGAGAGGAGACGGTGGAGACGAGGATGTGTTGCCGAAGTTCCTTCCCTTTGAGAGGAAGTACGTCTCTGTTGGAGCGGTGTGGAGGCACAATGCTCCCCAAGAAGCCACTAGGGCCATCGTATTCTCCTCACGCCCTCACACAAAGCGAGATGCCGTGATTCCACTATTGGTGCCCTTGAAGGCGGCGACCGAACCTTTACAAACAAGGTTGGGGCTCTCTCCACAACTTAATTGGAGGCTCCCAACAAAACCACGAAGCTTCACCACAATGGAATATGGCTCCGAGGTGACCTCAACCATCTAGGGTGCTCAAACACCCAAGAGTAACAAAATCCACACAAGAAAGTATGGGGGAAGCAAATATCCTTTGGTGGAAGTGTAGATCTAGGTCTCCTCCCTCAATCCCTAGCAAATCAACAAGTTTGGGTGGCTAGAGAGAGAGATCGGGCAAGAGAGCTTGAGGTGCATTAATGGTGGAGTGAGAGGGGTCAAAGGTGAGTGTGGTAGGTGGGAGAAGCTCCCTTAAATACCAACCCTAAAAATCCAGCCGTTGCTGCGCTTTCAGCCCCGCAGCGGTACAACCGGTCCTTGTCCCGGTACAACTGAGACTCATGGTGTAGCTGCAGAACCCTACCAGGCGGTACAACCAGGCCACTAGGCGGTGGTACCGGTTAAGAGAATGACCGGACCAACCGCCCAGCCACCACACAACTACCGCCTCGAAACAGAGACGAGACTGGTACTTGAGCGGTGCAAGACCGAAACAACTGCATGGCTCTGAGCTCTTGGATGGTGAAGTTCTAAGCGGAAGAACCGCTCAGACCACCGGTGGTACCGGTCAACGAGGATCGACCGGATCAACCGGGCCACCACCGCCCGAGAACCGCATCAGAACAGAGCCTTGAGCGTTACTTGAGCGGTGCATGGCCGGAACCACCGTCCTAGCCTTTGTTGAGCAAGGTGGCGGTACCACCGCCCGGAGGCAGTGGTACAACCGCTCGGTCAAAGCTGGAGAGCGTCAAGATCCAGTAGTACAATCGCTCCAGGGAGCGGTACAACCGCTGGGAAGAGCAGAAACAAGAGGGGAAGACAGGGGGAACTCTCTCTCTCACACACACAACTGAGGAAGACAAGGAAGGGGTGAGGAAAGTGTATGTGAACTGATTCCCCCGGAGCTTCTTAATGAGGATTCCCTCTTGATAGTACGGGTACTCTACGACCAAAGAAAATAAAAATGTAGAGGACACATCTTCGATCTTTTCCTTTGAGAGGCAATAGCAATCCGATGTAAGCCTAAGCATTGAGAACCTGAAACATGTAGCATACGATTAGACCACAAAGGGTTGTCATCATCATCCAAAACACAAAGTAGGGAAATGCCCTTTCAATCTCCCCCTTTTTGGTGGATGATGACAACAACACGATTTGTAAGAGATAAGTCAATGAAATCTAGACGGAACTCCCCCTGAATGTGTGCCCCAACAGGAACTAGCTGTTAGAAAGCGTGGGCACACTTTCAGGACTAGACTCCCCCTAGATGTTATAGACTCACCACTCTGAGCACAAAAGGAGAAACAATATAATACTTAGAGTGCAATAATAACGATAATGGCCGATGAATGGAAATGTAAAAGAAGTAACATAAGTCTCACACATAGCAAGGAACGAAACAAGTCCACGAACAAAAACAAGCAAATCCCCGAGACCTATAGAACTCTCTCCCCCTTTGGCATCAAGACACCAAAAAGGAAAAGAGCGAAGCTAGCGTCCCAAAGCTCAGGCATCCTCCTCTGACTCCTCGGTCGCATCTGGATCCTCATCATCAGAGTCATCATCATCGTCGTGATCAGATTCTTCCATGACATTGTCAGATGCTGCAAACGAGGAGGATGGTTGGGGAAGGGCTTCATCATCAGTCCAGGTGCTATGGGTAGAAATCCAACGCTCCTCTGGGGTGATGCTCTTCTCAGAGCCACTCTGAACCGGCATGTTGAGGTGCCTCATCATTGCAATTTGGCGACGCCGTGCAAGCTTCTCATTGACATGTGCCTCATACATCTTCTTCTGGATGTCAGCCTGGAGACAAAAGGTCTTCTTCACCTTGGCAGTAAGTTTGGCCACCCACGAAGGCTTGGCCCCTGGCTCCAGCTTAAAGTCCTCATCGTCAGAAGTAGCATAGACATCCTCAGGAGCATTTTCAGGGAAGCGAGGCTCGACATGCTTCTTCTTCTTAAGGAGCTTGACCTCATGAACAGTGAGGTTGTCTGGAGAAGTGAGGAGCTCTCCAAGACGACGAACAGCCCACACAGAGTTCAGAAGGCACATGACAAACGGGGCATAGATTGGGACTTTACGGTAGATGACCATGTTGTACATCTCATGCCACATCCAATTTGACACATCAAACGTTGCTCCTGTCCCCACCATGGTCTTCATAGCAACCATCAAATCAACCAGATAACCATGAATCTCATCTTGATTGCCCACCTTGGGCAAGAGCACATTGCGGAACACACGGTGCATGATGTCATAGACCTTCTCCAAATCCTTGGATTCTCCAATAATCCCACGGCCCCGAATGTACAAAGGGGCAAGCTTCTCCTTAAGTATGGACTTAGGGAAATCATGAGGACAAATGCCACCCCTTCCTTCCAGACCGGTATCCTCGTACCCAATAGCATTGCAGAATGCCCTCCAGGGAACATGAAACAACTCATCGCGACACATGAAGGTGAGAGTGCGCGCATCATCTTCCCCAAAATGAACCGTGGCATAGAACTGATGGATGAGTTGAACATCAAAGTCACAGTTGACTGACATGAGCTTGACAAGATCAAACTGCTCGCAGAGAGCCAGCGCCTCACCAAAATACTCCATGTTGTTCCTCCAATGGTCAAGATCAATTGTCCACTGCTTGGCATATCTGTTCTTATTGTGCTCAAAGAGTTCACGAACAATCCGCACATGCATCTCATTCCGGAACTGAACGGTGGTCCAACGGGGAGCAATGGGAACCTCATACGGATTCTTTGATCGGAAGGCTTCCCAATCCTTGGCTTTCCAACGATGCAACAACATAACCACACGTTGCTTAGCAGCTGCAGACTTTTCACGGCGAGTGGGCTTGGTGGGAATCACAACTTCTTCTTCATCATCAGACACAACCGGGCGCAAGGTCCTTCATGCCCTCTTCTTGGTCTTGCGAGGAGCAGAGCGAGAACTAGAGCCACCTGAACACACACACAAAAAGAACACACAAAAACCCAACAAGGATGAGAGGATTGCACCCACTAGCAGAAAAGGAACAAGTTGCAACAATAGAGAAGATAGAACAGTGCTTTGTGGTTGATATACTCTGGTTGTACCGGATCTTCCGCCGGTAGTACCGCTCCAGCGGTTGTACCACCCATAGGGGCGGTAGAACCGCTGACAGTGGCACTACCAGGGAAGATAGATCTAACCGAGGCATACGAATCACACAAGTAGTATTCCGAATTCTAAGTTCTGCAAACAAGACAGGAGGCTAACAAAGATCTCTTCTATACCATAGTTCGAATACTAAGCGCGGAAAGTTAAGTAATGCCTTAGACAAGGAAGAACCCTAGAAAGATCTAGAAGAAAAGAACACGAGGCATTACCACCATCCATGGGAAGAGATTGAGAGGCCTCCACGGAGAGAATCCACGGAGAGCCAAGGATCTGAAGCGCGAGACGCACTCCGGGGCAGGGGTAGAGATGGCCGGCGGCTAGGGCAAAGAGAAGAGGAACGAGGACAAAGGGAAAAGACAACCCTTCAGCCCCGTCGAGTATATATAGGGTCGTAGACATGCCCCGGTAGAACCTCTTAGGGGAGCGGTTGTACCGCTCGTCTGGTACAGACCGGTGGTTGGAGGCAATACTTCCGGTGCCTGGGAGGCAGCGGTAGTACCGCACGGTGTCAACCGGTAGTACCGGACGTAGGTTACCGTGGGTTTGAGCGGTGGAACCGCCCAAGCACCGAATGGAGACTCATTGGGACAGCACAACCCGGTACCAGCGGTAGAACCGCCCATGATACCGGTTGTACCGCCCGACCACCAATGCCCAAGCCAAGATCAAATGAGTGCAATCCGAAGGGAGGAAGAAAGGGGCACAAAACAGGAGAGAAGCAACACCCTAGGAGAACCCAACACAAAGAGCAAAGACAGAAAGAGAGAAAACAACACGAGAACAACAAGGCTAACGCCAACCTCCCGAAGAGAGGACGGTGGCCGAGGCCACCTATGTTTGAGTCAATTGGTATGGCACCGCGAAGAATTATCCTTGGGTCCATGACCAAAACTCGTCTCTGAAGCACAAGTACCATCAAACATGGCTAATGTGAAAGACTCGATCTATTTATGCATAATGGGGGGAGGGAGAGTTCATGGAGAGAACATCACTCCCCCTATGTTCATGCCTACATCTAAACAAGACAACATGTTGAGTACGGTGGGGTGTGCAAGAGTTCAAGCAACATTGCTCGAATTCATGATATTTAGCTCATGCCTTAACTCACGAAATCTTGTTTCATCCAAGGGCTTCGTGAAGATATCTGCAAGGTTATCATGAGTGTTGACATAGTTGAGCTCGATCTCTCCTCGCCTAATGTGATCCCGGATGAAGTGATACCAGATCTCAATATGCTTCGTCTTGAAGTGTTGCACCGGGTTGAGAGAGATCTTGATGGCACTTTCATTATCACACCAAAGAGGCACTTTGTCACAAATGACACCGTAATCCTTTAAAGTTTGCCTCATCCATAAGAGTTGTGCACAACAACTCCCGGCTGCAACATACTCCGCCTCAGTGGACGAGAGAGACACACAACTTTGCTTTTTGGAAGACCAACTTACCAAAGAGCAACCAAGGAATTGGCACCCTCCGTAAGTGGACTTCCTATCCACTTTGTCTCCCGCCCAATCGGAATCCGAGTACCCTACAAGCTTGAAGTTTGATCCTCTTGGGTACCATAAGCCAAAGTTTGGGGCATGAGCCAAATATCGAAAGATTCGTTTGACCGCCACATATTGACTTTCCTTAGGTGTGGCTTGAAACTGTGCACAAATTCCCACACTCAACATGATGTCCAGTCTAGATGCACAAAGGTAAAGCAAGGATCCAATCATGGAATGATATACCTTTTGATCCACCACTTTACCATTGGGATCTAAGTCAAGTTGGCACTTGGTGGGCATTGGAGTGGAGGCCGGCTTGACGTCACTTAGCTTGAATCTCTTGAGCATGTCTTGAGTGTATTTGGATTGATTGATGAAGGTTCCTTCTCTTCTTTGCTTCAATTCGAACCCTAGAAAGAACTTCAATTCTCCCATGGAGGACATCTCGAATTTTGAGGTCATGAGAGCGGAAAATTCCTCATTGAAAGCTTTGTTAGGAGAACCAAACATAATATCATCAACATATAATTGGCACACAAACAACTCCCCTTTGACCTTCTTAGTAAAAAGAGTGGGGTCGATTAGCCCAACCTCAAAACCACAGTCTTGTAGCAACTCGGTAAGGTGGTCATACCACGCACGTGGGGCTTGTTTAAGGCCATAGAGTGCCTTATCGAGTTGATACACATGATCGGGAAAGTAGGGATCCTCGAACCCGGGGGGTTGCTTGACGTAAACCAATTCATTAATAGGACCATTAAGAAAAGCACTCTTCACATCCATTTGTTGTAACTTAAAGTTATGATGAGAAGCATATGCAATCAACATGCGAATGGATTCAAGACGAGCAACGGGAGCAAAGGTTTCACCGTAGTCGATACCCTCGACTTGGGAGTAGCCTTGTGCTACCAAACGAGCCTTGTTGCGAATGATAATCCCATGGGCATCTTGCTTGTTCTTAAATATCCACTTGGTTCCTATGACATTGTGATTCCTAGTTGGTCTTGGCACCAATCTCCACACTTTGTTGCGCTCGAAGTTGTTGAGTTCTTCATGCATGGCATTGAGCCAATCCGGATCTTCTAGCGCTTCATAGACCTTGTGGGGTTCCACACAAGAGACAAACGCGTGATGCTCACAATAATTTGCTAATTGTCTACGAGTGCTTACCCCCTTTCTTAAGCTTCCAAGCACATTCGTCACGAGATGATCCTTGGTGGAGAGCTTGGAAGCAACCTTGGCGGCACGACGCTCTAATTCCTCCTCGGGGGTGAGACGAGGAGTGGTCACTTGATCATCTTGAGCATCATCTTGGGCTTGTTCTTGTTCTTGAACTTGCTTGGAGGAGAGAACTTGACCTTGGACATCACTTGATGTGTCAACACCGTTTTGAGCGTGATCTTGCCCTTGGTCATGTTCTTGAGGATGAGAGCCTTCATGTTGTTCTTTGGAAGTGTGTGGGACTTGGGTTGGTGATGGCTCCACTTGAGTGGAGCTTTGTCCTTCTCCTTCGGCCACAAGGGGTTCCTCAATGGGTAGGATAAAGCCAACACCCATTCTTCTTATGGCTTGGGGAGGAATTTCATCACCTACATCACAAGTGCCACTTTGCTCCACTTGGGAGCCGTTATTCTCATCAAACTCCACGTTACATGTCTCCTCAATAAGTCCCGTCGATTTATTGAGGACACGGTAAGCATGAGAGTTTGTAGCATAGCCAACAAATATGCCCTCATAAGCTCTAGCCTCAAATTTAGACAACCGAACACCTTTCTTGAGAATGAAACACTTACACCCGAATACCCAGAAGTACTTGAGGTTGGGCTTGTTATTGGTGAGTATCTCGTATGGAGTCTTGTTCAAGCCCTTGCGGAGGTAGAGCCGATTGGATGCATGACATGCGGTGTTGATGGCTTCGCCCCAAAAGTTGTACGGAGACTTGAACTCCGCCATGATGGTCCTTGCCGCATCCATTAACGTCCGGTTCTTCCTCTCCGCAACACCATTTTGTTGAGGGGTGTATGGTGCAGAATATTGATGCTTGATTCCCTCATCACTAAGAAATTCATCCAAGGTGTAGTTCTTGAACTCGGTGTCGTTGTCACTTATTATTGTCAAGATCTTTGCATTGTGTTGACGTTGTGCTTCATTTGCAAAGTCAATGACGGTTTGTTGGGTCTCGCTCTTCCTCTTGAAGAAATACACCCACGTGTACCTTGAGTAGTCATCCACAATCACCAAGCAATACTTCCTACCTCCAAGACTATCAAAGGATGGGGGCCCAAAGAGATCCATGTGAAGGAGCTCCAAGGGCCTCTTTGAATAAATGATAGTCGTGGGAGGGTGAGCCTTCTCATGTAGCTTTCCTTCGATACAGGCACTGCAAGCACGACCTTTAGCAAAACTAACATTCGTTAGTCCACGGACATGGTCCCCCTTGAGGAGACTTTGCAAAGATCTCATATTGACATGGGCTAAACGGCGATGCCAAAGCCATCCCATATCAACTTTAGCCATTAGGCATGTCGTGGTCTTAGTGGGTCGCTCCAAAAAGTTAATCACATATAGACTGTTCTCGACATGCCCAACAAAAGCTACTTTAAGAGTCTTGCTCCACAAGAGGGCCACGGTATCGATATCGAAGAACGTGTCAAAGCCCATGATTGCAAGTTGACGAACGGAAAGTAAATTGTATGCAAGGGACTCAACAAGCATGACCTTCTCGATCGTGAGATCATGAGAGATGACCACCTTGCCAAGTCCCAATACATTAGAAGATGAGGTGTCACCCCACTCGACATTGGTGGGCATAGATGGAACTTTGTGCACGTCCACCACCAAGTCCTTGCTTCCGGTCATATGATTTGTAGCTCCGCTATCGAGCAACCATGATCCACCACCGGAAGCAAACACCTACAAGAGACCAATGCTTGGTTTTAGGTACCCATTTTGTAATGGGTCCTTTGATGTTAGTAACAAGGGTCTTAGGAACCCAAATAGACCATTCAATGTACTCATGAAGAGAACCAACAAATTTGGCATAAACATGCCCATCACTAGCACGACATAACACATAAGAAGGGTTAAAATCGCCGGCTTTGTTGAGAGGGGTGACATTGCCCTTCTTAACATTGTTCTTCTTCTTCTCCTCGGGGGCACTCTCTCCCTCCCTCACAAAGGTTTGCATGAGGGGAGGAGGTTGTTTGGTCTTTTCATTCTTTTTCTTGTTCTTGGAGTCGGGCACGTACCCAACCCCTTCCTTGGCCACACCTCCCTTTTGGTTGATCAAGAGATTGTTGAGGTTCTTCTTGCCTTGTATGCAAGTCACAAGACCTCTCTCAAGTTGCTCCTTCAACTTCGCATTTTCCTCAACAAGATGTATATGCTCACAACACGGGTTAGTAGCATTTGCATTATCAATTAAAACCATATGAGGAAAAGTTGCTTTCTCCTTAGTTAGCTTCACTTGGAGTTGATCATGAGACTCCTTGAGACTAGCGTGAATACCCTTCAAGGCCTTGTGGGCCTTGTAAAGTATACCAAACTCCTCTTTGAGTCTAGCAAGATCAACCCCGAGTTTGGCCTTCTTGGAATTTAGCACACAAGAAACAATGAGGACATGATCATAATCTTTCTTTAACTTAGCATGATCAACATTGTGTGACTCCTCAAGAGCCAAACGAAGACCATGCTCTTCCTCAAGAGCATTGGAAAGATCCAAAATCTCATCGGCATAGTCACGACTATGCCCTTCCATCTTAGAGATGGTGTCTTCGTGAGCCTCAATCATGTCATTGGCTTCACCAAGTTGTTCCAAGAGAGCAACAAAGTGCTTCTTGGATTTTCCCTTGAGTTTGCCCATAAAGGCCTCAAACTCATTAGCCTCCACATTAGCTCCCTCAAGTTCATTAATGCTATCCATCGGGGAAGGATGATTAATGAAGGTAGTTTTGATGTTGGAGGTTACCTTGTTGGTGGATTTAGCCATGAGGCACTTGGCGGTGATGCTCTCATTGGGTGAGTCGAAGAGAGACACCCGTGACGTTGTTGCAATGGCAACGGAGGCCATGGCAACCGACTCATCATCTTCATCATCGTCATCATCCTCATTGTACTCTTCTTGCACAACCAAAGCCTTGGGAGGAGTCTTCTTGGTGAAGTTGTTCTTGTTGGGGAACGACTTGGCCTTGTCCTTTCGGATGAGCTTGCCACCATTGTCTTCCCTCTTCTCATACAGGCATTCCGCAACGAAATGACTCACGTTGCTTGCCCCTTGTGCCACTCGAGTTGTTTTTGCTAAAGTTTGGCCTCGAGTTTTTCTTGCTCCAAAATTGCCTTGAAGCAAGTGCCATGTGTTCATGATATGCATACTTCGTATCATCGGGGTTGCTCTCCTCTTCTTCCTCTTCTTCTTCTTCAATGGTGAGCTTGACCTTCAATGCAAGATTAGGCCTCTTTGCCCTTAGGGAACGAAGCACCGCATTGTTGGCGGTCTTGTCCAGAATGTTCATGGCCACAAACTCATCCAACACTTCGCTTGAGGTCAAAGTGTGGAAGTCCGGTCTTTGACGAATGATGGAGGACATGGCCTTGTGATAGGGCATCATTTCCTTGAGGAATTTGCGCTTGATCCAATTGTCATCCGTGTCCTTGCTCTCGTGATCTCGTAGTGAGACCGCGAGTTTGGTTACTCTCCGATAAAGCTCACGAGGTTCTTCATCTTCTTTCATTGCAAACTCATCGGCCTCATCTTGTACCACTTCATAGTTGGAGTGTTGAATGCTTGCACTTCCCCGGTAGAGAGAGACAACACAATGCCATGCATCCTTGGCCAAGGCGAAGGGACAAAGATGAGGTAGGTCTTTGGGTGGAATTGCATCTTGAATGATGAAGAGAGCATTCTCATTGAATTGATTGTTTGCGGCTTCTCAAGGAGTGAAGTTGCTTGGATCATGTGGATAGAAACCTTCTTCAATGATTCTCCAAAGGTTAGTGTTCACATGATTTAAATGACGTTTAAAGCGGTAAACCCAAGAATCAAAGTCCTCATTTTTCACAATCTTAGGAGGAGGACCGGCATGATTCAAATGAGTGGAAGGAATCGGTCCACCATAAACAAGTGGTGGTTCCACATGGGCAAAGATGTTGGTGCCATTCTTACCACAGAAGAAGGAACCTTTTCACTACTAGCTTCCCCCTTGTCGGGGGTAGCATCCGTCACCTTGTTGGCGGGATCACCCACTTTCAAAGGTGCGGTGGATAGTTTAAGCCCCTCAAGAAATTTAGTAAACATGCTCTCAAATTCGGTCGTCATGGAGGTTTTCAATGTCTCCAATGCCACATTGAACTCCTCATGAGAGACCGAGGTTCCCCCATCGCCCATCGATGAGACCGGATTCACACCGGAGTGTTCCTCCACACCATCTACGGTATCAACCATACTCTTTGGACGGTAAAGTCCTTAATAAAGAGATGAGGCTCTGATACCAATTGAAAGGATCGATATGGTTGACTAGAGGGGGGGGTGAATAGGCAACTAACAATTTTTAGCTTTTCTTTAACAATTTAAACTTTGCATCAAAGTAGGTTGTCTAGATATGCAACTAAGTGAGCAACCTATATGATGCAACAAGGATAGGAACACAAGCAAGCAAGAGATATGAAACAAATAAGGTTGCTCAAGTAAGGGCACGAGATAACCAAGAGTGGAGACGGTGGAGACGAGGATGTGTTGCTGAAGTTCCTTCCCTTTGAGAGGAAGTACGTCTCCGTTGGAGCGGTGTGGAGGCACAATGCTCCCCAATAAGCTACTAGGGCCACTGTATTCTCCTCACGCCCTCACACAAAGCGAGATGCCGTGATTCCACTATTGGTGCCCTTGAAGGCGGCGACCGAACCTTTACAAACAAGGTAGGGGCTCTCTCCACAACTTAATTGGAGGCTCCCAACAAAACCATGAAGCTTCACCACAATGGAATATGGCTCCGAGGTGACCTCAACCGTCTAGGGTGCTCAAACACCCAAGAGTAACAAAATCCACACAAGAAAGTATGGGGGAAGCAAATATCCTTTGGTGGAAGTGTAGATCTAGGTCTCCTCCTTCAATCCCTAGCAAATCAACAAGTTTGGGTGGCTAGAGAGAGAGATCGGGCAAGAGAGCTTGAGGTGCATTAATGGTGGAGTGAGAGGGATCAAAGGTGAGTGTGGTAGGTGGGAGAAGCTCTCTTAAATACCAACCCTAAAAATCCAGCCGTTGCTGCGCTTTCAGCCCCGCAGCGGTACAACCGGTCCTTGTCCCGGTACAACCGAGACTCACGGTGTAGCTGCAGAACCCTACCAGGCAGTACAACCGGGCCACTAGGCGGTGGTACCGGTTAAGAGAATGACCGGACCAACCGCCCAGCCACCGCACAACTACCGCCTCGAAACAGAGACGAGACCGGTACTTGAGCGGTGCAAGACCGGAACAACCGCATGGCTCTGAGCTCTTGGACGGCGAAGTTCTGAGTGGAAGAACCGCTCAGACCACCGGTGGTACCGGTCAACGAGGATCGACCGGATCAACCGGGCCACCACCGCCCGAGAACCGCATCAGAACAGAGCCTTGAGCGGTACTTGAGCGGTGCATGGCCGGAACCACCGTCCTAGCCTTTGTTGAGCAAGGTGGCGGTACCACCGCCCGGAGGCAGTGGTACAACCGCTCGGTCAAAGCTGGAGAGCATCAAGGTCCAGCGGTACAACCGCTCCAAGGAGTGGTACAACCGCTGGGAAGAGCAGAAACAAGAGGGAAAGACAGGGGGAACTCTCTCTCACAACTGAGGAAGACAAGGAAGGGGTGAGGAAAGTGTACGTGAACTGATTCTCCCAGAGCTTCCTAATGAGGATTCCCTCTTGATAGTATGGGTACTCTACGACCAAAGAAAATAAAAGCGTAGAGGACACGTCTTCGATCTTTTCCTTCGAGAGGCAATAGCAATCCGATGTAAGCCTAAGCATTGAGAACCTGAAACATATAGCATACGATTAGACCACAAAGGGTTGTCATCATCATCCAAAACATAAAGTAGGGAAATGCCCTTTCAATTGTCATATTGCTTAGCATGATCATGTAGTTGACATAGTATTTGTGGCAAAGCCACCGTTCATAATTTCTTCATACTTGTCACTCTTGATTCATTGCATATCCCGGTACACCGCCGGAGGCATCCATATAGAGTCATACTTTGTTTTAGAATGAAGTTGTAATCACTGAGTTGTAAATAAATAAAAGTGTGATGATCATCATTCAATAGAGCATTGTCCCAAATAAAAAAAGAGAAAGGCCAAAGAAAAAAAAGGCCCAAAAAAGGAAAATAAATAAAAAGGGACAATGCTACTATCCTTTTTTCCACACTTGTGCTTCAAAGTACCACCATGATATAGCGAGTCTCATATATTGTGCTTCAAAGTAGCACCATGTTCTTCATATAGAGAGTCTCATATGTTGTCACTTTCATATACTAGTGGGAATTTTTCATTATAGAACTTGGCTTGTATATTCCAATGATGGGCTTCCTCAAAATTGCCCCAGGTCTTCGTGAGCAAGCAAGTTGGATGCACATCCACTTAGTTTCTTTTGTTGAGCTTTCATACATTTATACCTCTAGTGCATCCGTTGCAAGGCAATCCCTACTCACTCACATTGATATCTATTGATGGGCATCTCCATAGCCCGTTGATACGCCTAGTTGATGTGAGACTATCTTCCCCTCCTTTTTGTCTTCTCCACAACCACCCTTCTATTCCACCTATAGTGCTATATCCACGACTCACGCTCATGTATTGCGTGAAGATTGAAAAAGTTAGAGTATGAAACAATTGCTTGGCTTGTCATCGGGGTTGTGCATGATTTAAATACTTTGTGTGGTGAAGATGGAGCATAGCCAGACTATATGATTTTGTAGGGATAACTTTCTTTGGCCATGTTATTTTGAGAAGACATAATTATGCCAAGTAGCACTTCGCACCAAAAATTCTCAAAATAACATCAAAATTACCGATGGAAGTGGACGAAAGTTTATATTTCCATGTTATTTTGAGAAGTTTATATTAGCTTGAAGTATTATTATTTTTATGTCAATATAAACTTTTGTCTTGAATCTTTCTAATCTGAATATTCATACCACAATTAAGAAGATTTGCATTGAAATTATGCCAAGTAGCACTCCGCATCAAAAATTCTCTTTTTATCATTTACCTACTCGAGGACGAGAAGGAATTAAGCTTGGGGATGCCTGATACGTCTCTAACGTATCTATAATTTTTGATTGCTCCATGCTATATTATCTACTGTTTTGGACTATATTGGGCTTTATTTTCCACTTTTATATTATTTTTGGGACTAACCTATTAAACGGAGGCCCAACCCAGAATTGCTGTTTTTTTTGCCTATTTTAGTGTTTCGGAGAAACAGAATATCAAACAGAGTCCAAACGGAATAAAATCTTCGGGAACATGATTTTCTCACCGAACATGATCCAGGAGACTTGGACCCTACTCCAGGGAGTCAAAGAGGAGGTCACGAGGGTGGGGGCGCCCCCCCTAGGACGCGCCCCCTGCCTCGTGGGCCCCTCGGTGCTCCACCGACATACTCCTTCCTCCTATATATACCTACGTACCCCCAAATGATCAGAACAGGAGCCAAAAACCTAATTCCACCGCCGCAACTTTCTGTATCCACGAGATCCCATCTTGGGGCCTGTTCCGATGCTCCGCCGGAAGAGGGCCATCATCACGGAGGGCTTCTACATCATCATAGCCTCTCTGATGAAGTGTGAGTAGTTTACCTCAGACCTTCGGGTCCATAGTTAGTAGCTAGATGGCTTCTTCTCTCTCTTTGAATCTCAATACAAAGTTCTCCCCCTCTCTTGTTGAGATCTATTATGTAATCTTCTTTTTGCGGTGTGTTTGTTGAGACCGATGAATTGTGGGTTTATGATCAAGTCTATCTATGAATAATATTTGAATCTTCTCTGAATTCTTTTATGTATGATTGCTTATCTTTGCAAGTCTGTTAGAATTATCCGTTTGGTTTGGCCAACTAGATTGGTAGTTCTTGCCATGGGAGAAGTGCTTAGCTTTGGGTTCGATCTTGTGGTGTCCTTACCCAGTGATAGAAGGGGCAGCAAGGCACGTATTGTATCGTTGCCATCGAGGATAACAAGATGGGGTTTATTTCATATTGCATGAATTTATCTCTCTACATCATGTCATCTTGCTTAAGGCGTTACTCTATTTTTAACTTAATACTCTAGATGCATGCTGGATAGCGGTCGATGAGTGGAGTAATAGTAGTAGATGCAAAATCGTTTCAGTCTACTTGTCACGGACGTGATGCCTATATACATGATCATGCCTAGATATTCTCATAACTATGCTCAATTCTGTCAATTGCTCAACAGTAATTTGTTCACCCACCATAGAATACTTATGCTCTTGAGAGAAGCCACCAGTGAAACCTATGGCCCCCGGGTCTATTCTCATCATATCAATCTCCATCACTTTAATCTTGGTTTGCTTTTTTACTCTGCTTTTACTTTTTACTTCGCATCTTTATACCAAAAATATTATATCTATCAGATCTCACTCTCGTAAGTGACCGTGAAGGGATTGACAGCCCCTAATCGCGTTGGTTGCGAGTAGCTATCGCTTTGTGCAGATACGAGGGACTTGAGCGTGGCCTCCTACTGGATTGATACCTTGGTTCTCAAAAACTGAGGGAAATACTTACACTACTCTGCTTCATCATCCCTTCCTCTTCGGGGAAAACCAACACAAGCTCAAGACGTAGCAAACAGCACCCTCCAGACATCCTTGTGCGTCGTGTCGTAGAGCTCTCACAGCGTCGGGTGCTTGGCCGGGTTGAACTCCCACAAATTGAATGCCCATTCACACGGGAGAATCCGGCAGAAGAGCATGACCTGGACCACATTGACGAGCTTGATTTTCTTGCTCATCATGTTCCTGATGCAGGTCTGGAATCCGGTCAGCTCTACCGAAGAACCCCGGGATAGGCCCTTCTCTTTCGAGGAAGTGAGCCGCGTGGGGATTCCGGATCAAAATTTGGGGGCCGCCACCCAGTTGGTGTCATGCGGCTCGGTGATGTAGAACCACCCCGATTGCCACCCCTTTATGGTCTCCACATAGGAGCCTTCAAGCTAGGTGACGTTAGGCATTTTGCCCACCATGGCGCCTCCGCACTCTGCTTGCTGGCCAACCACCACCTTTGGTTTGACATTGAAGGTCTTCAGCCACAGGCCGAAATGGGGCCTGATACGGAGGAAGGCCTCGCACTCGACAATAAACACCAAGATGTTGAGGATGAAATTGGGGGCCAGATCATGAAAATCCAGCCCGTAGTAGAACATGAGACCGCGGACAAATGGGTGGAGAGGAAATCCCAGTCTGCGGATGAAGTGGGTAAGAAAAACTACCCTCTCATGGGGTTCGGGCATAGGGATGATCTGCCCTGCATCTGGCAGCCGGTGCGCGATATCCACGGCCAGATATCCGGCTTCCCGTAACTTTGTGATGTTCTCCTCCGTGATGGAGGAGACCATCCACTTGCCTCCCGCTCTGGACATGCCTGGAGTGGTTTGAGAAGAAAGACGTGAACTTGGGCGCTGGAGCTCGAGTGTGCGAGAATGGGTAAGCAAGGAGGAAGAAGGCGTGGGTAAAAAGAGTGAATCCTAATCCCTTTATAAGGGCGGAAGAGGCGATGCGCCTCCCCACTTGCCTGGTAAAATAGCTTATTCCCCAAGCGCCGTAATTGATGGTGCGGTTGGATTACCCACGTCCGTATTGATGAGAATCCCGTAATGAGGGGGACACGATCTCTGCTTTGACAAGACGTGTCAAGAAAACCGCCTCACGATATGTGCGGTGCTGGTTGAGAAAAACGATTCGAATAGTGACCGGGCATGACGTGATGTCATGCTGTCAAAACGTGTCAGCAGATTAGGTTTTTGGAAAAGTTATTCTCTCTACGGTGGTATGTGGAACTTGTTTTGCAGAGCCGAACACTATCCTTGTGTTCAAAATCTTCCATGGAGTATTCGGAGGAGGAACCCGCCTTGCAATGCCGAAGACGAAACTGCGCGCCGGATGATGTCTACTACACAACCTTCTTCTTGTAGACGTTGTTGGGCCTCCAACTGCAGAGGTTTGTAGGACAGTAGCAAATTTCCCTCAAGTGGATGGCCTAAGGTTTATCAATCCGTAGGAGGCGTAGGATGAAGATGGTCTCTCTCAAGCAACGCTGCAACCAAATAACAAAGAGTCTCTTGTGTCGCCAACACACCCAATACAATGGTAAATTGTATAGGTCCACTAGTTCAGTGAAGAGATGGTGAAACAAGTGGTATATGGATGGTAGATAAAGGTATTTGTAATCTGAAATTATAAAAACAGCAAGGTAACTAATGATAAAAGTGAGCGTAAACGGTATTGCAATGCGTTGAAATAAGGCCTAGGGTTCATACTTTCACTAGTGTAAGTCCTCTCAACAATAATAACATAATTGGATCACATAACTATCCCTCAACATGCAACAAAGAGTCACTCCAAAGTCACTAATAGCAGAGAACGAACGAAGAGATTATGGTAGGGTATGAAACCACCTCAAATTTATTCTTTCCAATCAATCCGTTGGGCTATTCCTATAAGTGTCACAAACAGCCCTAGAGTTCGTACTAGAATAACACCTTAAGACACAAATCAACCAAAACCCTAATGTCACCTAGATACTCCAATGTCACCTCAAGTATCCGTGGGTATGATTATACGATATGCGTCACACAATCTCAGATTCATCTATTCAACCAACACAAAGGACCTCAAAGAGTGCCCCAAAGTTTCTACCGGAGAATCACGACGAAAACGTGTGCCAACCCCTATGCATAGGTTCATGGGCAGAACCCGCAAGTTGATCACCAAAACATACATCAAGTGAATCACGTGGTATCCCATTGTCACCACAGATACGCACGGCAAGACATACATCAAGTGTTCTCAAATCTTTAAAGACTCAATCCGATAAGATAACTTCGAAGGGGAAACTCAATCCATTATAAGAGAGTAGAGGGGGAGAAGAAACATAAGATCCAACTATAATAGCAAAGCTCGTGATACATCAAGATTGTGCCAAATCAAGAACACGAGAGAGAGAGAGAGATCAAACACATAGCTACTGGTACATACCCTCAGCCCCGAGGGAGAACTACTCCCTCCTCGTCATGGAGAGCACTGGGATGATGAAGATGGCCACCGGAGAGGGATTGCCCCCTCCGGCAGGGTGCCGGAACGGGTCTAGATTGGCTTTCAGTGGCTATGGAGGCTTCTGGCAGCGGAACTCCCGATCTATTGTGCTCCCAGATGTTTTTAGGGTATATGGAGATATATAGGCGGAAGAAGTACGTTAGGGGGCAACGAGGGGCCCACAAGGGTGGAGGGTGCGCCCCCCTACCTCATGGCCTCCTTGAAGCTTCCCTTACATGCAGTTCAAGTCTTCTGGGCTTCTTTCCTTCCAAAAATGAGTTCCGTGAAGTTTCAGGTCAATTGGACTCCGTTTGATTTTCCCTTTCTTCGAAACCCTAAAACAAGGTAAAAACAGAAACTTGCACTCGGCTCTGGGTTAATAGGTTAGTCCCAAAAATGATATAAAAGTGTATAATAAAGCACATAAACATCCAAAATAGTAGATAATATATCATGGAGCAATCAAAAATTATAGATACGTTGGAGACGTATCAGCACCCCCAAGCTTAATTCCTGCTCGTCCTCGAGTAGGTAAATGATAAAAACAGAATTTTTGATGCGAAGTGCTACTTGGCATAATTTCAATGTAATTCTTCTTAATTGTGGCATGAATATTCAGATCCATAAGATTCAAGACAAAAGTTTAATATTGACATAAAAATAATAATAATACAAGCATACTAACTAAGCAATTATGTCTCTTCAAAATAACATGGCCAAAGAAAGTTCCCTACAAAATCATATAGTCTGGCTATGCTCCATCTTCACCGCACAACATATTTAAATCATGCACAACCCCGATGACAAGCCAAGCAATTGTTTCATACTTTTGATGTTCTCAAACTTTTTCAATCTTCACGCAATACATGAACGTGAGCCATGGACATAGCACTATAGGTGGAATAGAATGGTGGTTGTGGAGAAGACAAAAAGGAGAAGATAGTCTCACATCAACTAGGTGTATCAATGGGCTATGGAGATGCCCATCAATAGATATCCAATGTGAGTGAGTAGGGATTGCCATGCAACGGATGCACTAGAGCTATAAGTGTATGAAAGCTCAACAAAAGAAACTAGTGGGTGTGCATCCAACTTGCTTGCTCACGAAGACCTAGGGCATTTTGAGGAAGCCCATCATTGGAATATACAAGCCAAGTTCTATAATGAAAGATTCCCACTAGTATATGAAAGTGACAACATAGGAGACTCTCTATCATGAAGATCATGGTGCTACTTTGAAGCACAAGTGTGGTAAAAGGATAGTAGCATTGCCCCTTCTCTCTTTTTCTCTCATTTTTTTATTTTTTTATTTTTTATTTGGGCCTTCTCTTTTTTTATGGCCTCTTTTTTTTATTTGGGCTTCTTTGGCCTCTTTTTTTCGACCGGAGTCTCATCCCGACTTGTGGGGGAATCATAGTCTCCATCATCCTTTCCTCACTGGGACAATGCTCTAGTAATGATGATCATCACACATTTATTTTCTTACAACTCAAGATTTGCAACTCGATAGTTAGAACAAGATATGACTCTATATGAATGCCTCCGGCGGTGTACCGGGATGTGCAATGATGCATGAGTGACATGTATGAATGAATTATGAATGGTGGCTTTGCCACAAATACAATGTCAACTACATGATCATGCTAAGCAATATGACAATGATGAAGCGTGTCATAATAAACGGAATGGTGGAAAGTTGCATGGCAATATATCTCGAAATGGCTATGGAAATGCCATAATAGGTAGGTATGGTGGCTGTTTTGAGGAAGGTATATGGTGGGTTTAAGGTACCGGCGAAAGGTGCGCGGTACTAGAGAGGCTAGCAAGGGTGGAAGGGTGAGAGTGCGTATAATCCATGGACTCAACATTGGTCATAAAGAACTCATATACTTATTGCAAAAATCTACAAGTTATCAAAGCAAAGTATTACTCGCATGCTCCTAGGGGGGTAGATTGGTAGGAAAAGACCATCGCTCGTCCCCGGCAACCACTCATAAGGAAGACAATCAATAAATAAATCATGCTCCGACTTCATCACATAACGGTTCACCATACGTGCATGCTACGGGAATCACAAGCTTCAACACAAGTATTTCTCAAATTCACAACTACTCAACTACCATGAATTTAATATCACCATCTCCATATCTCAAAACAATTATGAAGTATCAAACTTATCATAGTATTCAACACACTCATAAGAGAATTTTTATTATTCTTGAATACCTAGCATATTAGGATTTTAAGAAAATTACCATGCTATTTAAGACTCTCAAAATAATCTAAGTGAAGCATGAGAGTTCATCTATTTCTTCAAAATAAAACTACCACCATGCTCTAAAAGATATAAGTGAAGCACTAGAGCAAATAACAAACTACTCCGAAAGATATAAGTGAAGATCAATGAGTAGTCGAATAATTATGCAACTATGTGAAGACTCTCTAACATTTAATAATTACAGATCTTGGTATTTTATTCAAACAGCAAGCAAAGCAAAAGAAAATGACATCTAAGAATAGCAAACATCATGTGAAGAAGGAAAAACTTAGGATCAACTGATACTAACCGATAGTTGTTGAAGAAGAAAGGTGGGATGCCAATCGGGGCATCCCCAAGCTTAGACGCTTGAGACTTCTTGAAATATTATCTTTGGGTGCCTTGGGCATCCCCAAGCTTGAGATTTTGTGTCTCCTTAATTCCTCTCATATAACGGTCTCCCTAAATCTCAAAAGCTTTATCCACACAAAAATCAACAAGGACTCGTGAGATAAGTTAGTATGAACCATTGCCAAAACCTTATCATACTCTACTGTAGCAAATCACTAAAATTATTATTCAACATTGCATACTAAAGTCCTCTGCATATTTAATAGTCCTATCCTCAAATAGAATCATTAAAGAAGCAAACATATGCAAACATAACAGCAATCTGCCTAAACAGGATAGTCTATAAAGAATGCTGCAACATCCATACTTCCCTAACTCCCAAAATTATGAAAGAAAATTCCCAATGTAGTAAATGTATCAGAGCTTAATATGCAAAAGGTTTCAACATTTTATCACATTCTGACTTTTCTAGGGAATTATTGCAACAGCGGTAAACTTTCTGTTTTCAAACAGCAACATGTATACTTGTAACATAGGCATAGTAAAGGCTATCAATGCCACTTTTATTGAAATAAAAGATGCAAAACATTGTTCTAAATAACAGCAAGCAAATTCTAACAAAATAAATGACGCTCCAAGCAAAACACATATCATGCGGCGAATAAAAATATAGCTCCAGGTAAAGTTACCGATGAACGAAGACGAAGGAGGGGATGCCTTCCGGGGCATCCCCAAGCTTAGGCTCTTGGTTGTCCTTGAATATTACCTTGGGGTGCCTTGGGAATCCCCAAGCTTAGGCTCTTGCCACTCCTCATTCCATAGTCCATCGAATCCTTACCCAAAACTTGAAAACTTCACAACACAAAACTTAACAGAAAACTCGTAAGCTCCGTTAGTATAAGAAAAAAAATCACCACTTCAAGGTACTGTAATGAACTAATTCTTTATTTATATTGGTGTTAAACCTACTGTATTCCAACTTATTTATGGTTTATAAACTATTTTACTAGCCATAGATTCATCAAAATAAGTAAACAACACATGAAAAACAGAATCTGTCAAAAACAGAACAGTCTTTAGTAATCTGGATCAAACGTATACTTATGGAACTCATAAAATTCTAAAATAAATTGATGGACCTGAGGAATTTATCTATTAATCATCTGAAAAAAGAATTAACTAAATAGCACTCTCCAAATAAACATGGCAGCAATTCTCATGAGCGCTAAAGTTTCTGTTTTTTACAGCATGATCAACAAGACTTTCCCCAAGTCTTCCTGAAGGTTCTACTTGGCACAAACACTAATTAAAAGCATAAAACCACATCTAAACAGAGTCTAGATGAATTATTTATTACTAAACAGGAACAAAAGGCAAGGAACTAAAATAAAATTGGGTTGCCTCCCAACAAGCGCTATCGTTTAACGCCCCTAGCTAGGCATGGTGATTTCAACGATGCTCACATAAAGGATAAGAATTGTAACATAAAGAGAGCATCATGAAGAATATGACTAGCACATTTAAGTCTAACCCGATTCCTATGCATAGGGATTTTGTGAGCAAACAACTTGTGGGAACAAGAATCAACTTGCATAGGAAGGTAAAACAAGCATAATTTCAAAACTTTAAGCACATAGAGAGGAAACTTGATATTATTGCAACTCCTACAAGCATATATTCCTCCCTCATAATAATTTTCAGTAGCATCATGAATGAATTCAACAATATAACCAGCACCTAAAGCATTCTTTTCATGATCTTTAAGCATAGAAATTTTATTACTCTCCACACAAGCAAAATTCTTCTCATTAATAGTAGTGGGAGCAAACTCAACAAAGTAACTATCATGTGAGGCATAATCCAATTGAAAACTAAAATCATGATGACAAGTTTCATGGATATCATTATTTTTATAGCATACAAGTCATCACAATAATCATCATATATAGCAACTTTGTTCTCATAATCAATTGGAACCTCTTTCGGAATAGTGGAATCATTACTAAATAAAGTCATGACCTCTCCAAATCCACTTTCATCAATATAATCATCATAAATAGGAGGCATTCTTTCACCATAATAAATTTTCTCATCAAAACTTGGGGGACAAAAAATATCATCTTCATCAAGCATAGCTTCCCCAAGCTTGTGGCTTTGCATATCATTAGCATCATGGATATTCAAGAAATTCATACTAAAAACATTGCAATCATGCTCATCATTCAAATATTTAGTGCCAAACATTTTATAGATTTCTTCTTCTAGCACTTGAGCACAATTATCCTTTCCATCATACTCACGAAAGATATTAAAAAGGTGAAGCGTATGAGACAAACTCAATTCCATATTTTTTTAGTTTTCTTTTATAAACTAAACTAGTGATAAAACAAGAAACTAAAAGACTCGATTGCAAGATCTAAAGATATACCTTCAAGTACTCACCTCCCCGGCAACAGCACCAGAAAAGAGCTTGATGTCTACTACACAACCTTCTTCTTGTAGACGTTGTTGGGCCTCCAAGTGCAGAGTTTTGTAGGACAGTAGCAAATTTCCCTCAAGTGGATGACCTAAGGTTTATCAATCCATAGGAGGCGTAGGATGAAGATGGTCTCTCTCAAGCAACCCTGCAACCAAATAACAAAGAGTCTCTTGTGTCCCTAACACACCCAATACAATGGTAAATTGTATAGGTGCACTAGTTCGGCGAAGAGATGGTGAAACAAGTGGTATATGGATGGTAGATAAAGGTATTTGTAATCTGAAATTATAAAAACAGCAAGGTATCTAATGATAAAAGTGAGTGTAAACGGTATTGCAATGTGTTGAAACAAGGCCTAGGGTTCATACTTTCACTAGTGTAAGTCCTCTCAACAATAATAACATAATTGGATCACATAACTATCCCTCAACATGCAACAAAGAGTCACTCCAAAGTCACTAATAGCGGAGAACGAATGAAGAGATTATGGTAGGGTACGAAACCACCTCAAAGTTATTCTTTCCAATCAATCCGTTGGGCTATTCCTATAAGTGTCACAAACAGCCCTAGAGTTCGTACTAGAATAATACCTTAAGACACAAATCAACCAAAACCCTAATGTCACCTAGATACTCCAATGTCACCTCAAGTATCTGTGGGTATGATTATATGATATGTGTCACACAATCTCAGATTCATCTATTCAACCAACACAAAGGACCTCAAAGAGTGCCCCAAAGTTTCTACCGGAGAATCACGATGAAAACGTGTGCCAACCCCTATGCATAGGTTCATGGGCGGAACCCGCAAGTTGATCACCAAAACATACATCAAGTGAATCACGTGGTATCCCATTGTCACCACAGATATGCACGGCAAGACATACATCAAGTGTTCTCAAATCTTTAAAGACTCAATCCGATAAGATAACTTCGAAGGGGAAACTCAATCCATTACAAGAGAGTAGAGGGGGAGAAGAAACATAAGATCCAACTATAATAGCAAAGCTCGCGATACATCAAGATCGTGCCAAATCAAGAACACGAGAGAGAGAGAGAGAGAGAGAGAGAGAGAGATCAAACACATAGCTACTGGTACATAGGATGATGAAGATGGCCACCGGAGAGGGATTGTCCCCTCCGGCAGGGTGCTGGAACGGGTCTAGATTGGCTTTCGGTGGCTACGGAGGCTTCTGGCGGCGGAACTCCCGATCTATTGTGCTCCCAGATGTTTTTAGGGTATATGGAGATATATAGGCGGAAGAAGTATGTCAGGGGGGCCACGAGGGGCCCACGAGGGTGGAGGGCGCGCCCCCCTACCTCGTGGCCTCCTCGAAGCTTCCCTTACGTGCACTTCAAGTCTTCTGGGCTTCTTTCCTTCCAAAAATGAGTTCCGTGAAGTTTCAGGTCAATTGGACTCCGTTTGATTTTCCCTTTCTTCGAAACCCTAAAACAAGGTAAAAACAGAAACTGGCACTGGGCTCTGGGTTAATAGGTTAGTCCCAAAAATGATATAAAAGTGTATAATAAAGCCCATAAACATCCAAAACAGTAGATAATATAGCATGGAGCAATCAAAAATTATAGATACGTTGGAGACGTATCACCGGACTCATCATCATTGAAGCCTGGTTCAGGGGCTACTGAGGGAGTCCTGGATTAGGGGGTCTCCGGACAGCCGGACTGTTGGACTATGAAGATACAAGATTGAAGACTTTGTCCCGTGTCCGGATGGGACTTTCCTTGGCGTGGAAGGCAAGCTTGGCAATACGGATATGTAGATCTCCTCCCTTGTAACCGACTCTGTGTAACCCTAGCCCCCTCCAGTGTCTATATAAACCGGAGGGTTTAGTCCGTAGGACAACATACAATCATACCATAGGCTAGCTTCTAGGGTTTAGCCTCTACGATCTCGTGGTAGATCAACTCTTGTAATACTCATATCATCAAGAACAATCAAGCAGGACGTAGGGTATTACCTCCATCAAGAGGGCCCGAACCTGGGTAAACATCGTGTCCCCTGCCTCCTATTACCATCCGCCTTAGACGCACAGTTTGGGACCCCCTACCCGAGATCCGTCGATTTTGACACTGACAATGGGCTACTGAGGGAGTCCTGGATTAGGGGGTCCTCGGACAGCCGGACTATATACTTTGGCCGTACTGTTGGAATATGAAGATACAATATTGAAGACTTCGTCCCGTGTCCAGGTGGGACTCTCCTTTGCGTGGAAGGCAAGCTTGGCAATTCGGATATGTAGATCTCCTCCCTTGTAACTGATTCTGTGTAACCCTAGCCCCCTCCGGTGTCTATATAAACCAGAGGGTTTAGTCCGTAGGACAAGAAACAATCAGAATCATAGGCTAGCTTCTAGGGTTTAGCCTCTACGATCTCGTGGTAGATCAACTCTTGTAATACTCATATCATCAAGATCAATCAAGCGGGACGTAGGGTATTACCTCCATCGAGAGGGCCCGAACCTGGGTAAACATTGTGTCCCCTGCCTCCTGTTACCATCCGCCTTAGACGCACAGTTCGGGACCCCCCTACGCAAGATCCGCCGGTTTTGACACCGACAATCACCATGATCCTGTGTGTGCGTAGGATTTTTTTTGAAATTACTACGTTCCCCAACAGTGGCATCCGAGCCTGTTTTTATGCATAGATGTTATATGCACGAGTAGAACACAAGTGAGTTGTGGGCGATACAAGTCATACTGCTTACCAACATGTCATACTTTGGTTCGGCGGTATTGTTGGATGAAGCGGCCCGGACCGACATTACACGTACGCTTACACAAGACTGGTTCTACCGACGTGCTTTGCACACAGGTGGCTGGCGGGTGTCAGTTTCTCCAACTTTAGTTGAATCGAATGTGGCTATGCCCGGTCCTTGTGAAGGTTAAAACAACACTAACTTGACGAACTATCGTTGTGGTTTTGATGCGTAGGTAAGAACGGTTCTTGCTCAGCCCATAGCAGCCACGTAAAATTTGCAACAACAAAGTAGAGGACGTCTAACTTGTTTTTGCAGGGCATGTTGTGATGTGATATGGTCAATACATGATGCTATATTTATTGTATGAGATGATCATGTTTTGTAACAGAGTTATCGGCAACTGGCAGGAGCCATATGGTTGTCGCTTTATTGTATGCCCTGTAATTTCTTTACTTTATCACTAAGCGGTAGCGATAGTCGTAGAAGCAATAGTTGGCGAGATGACAATGATGCTACGATGGAGATCAAGGTGTCGCGCCGGTGACGATGGTGATCATGTCGGTGCTTCAGAGATGGAGATCACAAGCACAAAATGATGATGGCCATATCATATCATGTATATTGATTGTATGTGATGTTCATCTTATATGCATCTTATTTTTCTTTGATTGACGGTAGCATTATAAGATGATCTCTCACTAAATTTCAAGATAAAAGTGTTCTCCCTGAGTATGGACCGTTGCCAAAGTTCTTCGTGCCAAGACACCACGTGATGATCGGGTGTGATAAGCTCTACGTCCATCTACAACGGGTGCAAGCCAGTTTTGCACACGCAGAATACTCGGGTTAAACTTGACGAGCCTAGCATATGCAGATATGGCCTCGGAACACCGAGACCGAAAGGTCGAGCGTGAATCATATAGTAGATATGATCAACATAGTGATGTTCACCATTGAAAACTACTCCATCTCATGTGATATCGGACATGGTTTAGTTCATTTGGATCACGTGATCACTTAGATGATTAGAGGGATGTCTATCTAAGTGGGAGTTCTTAAGTAATATGATTAATTGAACTTAAATTTCTCATGAACTTAGTACCTGATAGTATTTTGCTTGTCTATGTTGATTGTAGATAGATGGCCCGTGCTATTGTTCCGTTGAATTTTAATGTGTTCCTTGAGAAAGCAAAGTTGAAAGATGATGATAGAAATTACACGAACTGGGTCCATAACTTGAGGATTATCCTCATTGCTGCACAGAAGAATTACGTCCTGGAAGCACCGCTGGGTGACAGGCCTGCTGCAGACGTTAAGAACGTCTGGCAGAGTAAAGCTGATGACTACTCGATAGTTCTGTGTACCATGCTTTACGGCTTAGAATCGGGACTTCAATGACGTTTTGAACGTCATGGAGCATATGAGATGTTCTAGGAGTTGAAGTTGATATTTCAAGCAAATGCCCGGATTGAGAGATATGAAGTCTCCAATAAGTTCTATAGCTGCGAGATGGAGGAGAATAGTTCTATCAGTGAACATATACTCAAAATGTCTGGGTATCATAATCACTTGACTCAACTGGGAGTTAATCTTCCTATTGATGGTGTCATTGACAAAGTTCTCCAATCACTGCCACCAAGCTACAAAAGCTTCGTGATGAACTATAATATGCAAGGGATGAACAAGAAAATTCCCGAGCTCTTCGCAATGCTAAAGGCAGCGGAGGTAGAAATCAAGAAGGAGCATCCAGTGTTGATGGTCAACAAGACCACCAGTTTCAAGAAAAAGGGCAAAGGGAAGAAGAAGGGGAACTTCAAGAAGAACAGCAAACAAGTTGCTGCTTAGGAGAAGAAACCCAAGTCTGGACCTAAGCCTAAGACTGAGTGCTTCTACTACAAACAGACTGGTCACTGGAAGCGGAACTGCCCCAAGTATTTGGCGGATAAGAAGGATGGCAAGGTGAACAAAGGTATATGTGATATACATGTTATTGATGTGTACCTTACCAGAACTCGCAGTAGCACCTGGGTATTTGATACTGGTTCTGTTGCTAACATTTGCAACTCAAAACAGGGACTACGGATTAAGGGAAGACTAGCTAAGGACGAGGTGACGATGCGCATGGGAAATGGTTCCAAAGTCGATGTGATCGCCGTCGGCACGCTACCTCTACATCTACCTTCGGGATTAGTTTTAGACCTAAATAATTGTTATTTGGTGCTAGCGTTAAGCATGACCATTATATCTGGATCTTGTTTTATGCGAGATGGTTATTCATTTAAATCTGAGAATAATGGTTGTTCTATTTATATGAGTAATATCTTTCATGGTCATGCACCCTTAAAGAGTGGTCTATTTTTGTTGAATCTCGATAGTAGTGATACGCATATTCATAATGTTGAAGCCAAAAGATGTAGAGTTGATAATGATAGTGCAACTTATTTATGGCACTACCATTTGGGTCATATTGGTATAAAGTGCATGAAGAAACTCCATACTGATGGACTTTTGGAACCACTTGATTATGAATCACTTGGTACTTGCGAACCATGCCTTATGGGCAATATGACTAAAACGCCGTTCTCCGGGACTATGGAGCAAAAGATTTGTTGGAAATCATACATACTGATGTATGTGGTCCGATGAATATTGAGGCTCGCGGCGGGTATCGTTATTTTCTCACCTTCACATATGATTTAAGCAGATATGGGTATATCTACTTAATGAAACATAAGTATGAAACATTTGAAAAGTTCAAAGAATTTTAGAGTGAAATGGAAAATCATCGTAACAAGAAAATAAAGTTTCTACGATCTAATCGTGGAGGAGAATATTTGAGTTATGAGTTTGGCCTACATTTGAAACAATGCAGAATAGTTTCGCAACTCACGCCACCCGGAACACCATAGTGTAATGGTGTGTCCAAACGTCGTAATCGTACTTTACTAGATATGGTGCGATCTATGATGTTTCTTACTGATTTACCGCTATCATTTTGGGGTTATGCTTTAGAGACGGCTGCATTCACGTTAAATAGGGCACCATCAAAATCTGTTAAGACGACACCTTATGAATTATGGTTTGGCAAGAAACCAAAGTTGTCGTTTCTTAAAGTTTGGGGTTGCGATGCTTATGTGAAAAAGCTTCAACCTGGTAAGCTCGAACCCAAATTGGAGAAATGTGTCTTCATAGGATACCCAAAGGAAACTATTGGGTACACCTTGTATCACAGATCCGAAGGCAAGGCATTCGTTTCTAAGAATGGATCCTTTCTAGAGAAGGAGTTTCTCTCGAAAGAAGTGAGTGGGAGGAAAGTAGAACTTGATGAGGTAACCGTACCTCCTCCCTTATTGGAAAGTAGTTCATCACAGAAATCAATTCCCGTGACACCTACACCAATTAGTGAGGAAGCTAATGATGATGATCATGAAACTTCAGATCAAGTTACTACCGAACCTCGTAGGTCAACCAGAGCAAGATCGGCACCAGAGTGGTACGGTAATCCTGTTTTGGAAGTCATGTTACTTGACCATGATGAACCTACGAACTATGAGGAAGCGATGATGAGCCCAGATTCCATAAAATGGCTTGAAGCCATGAAATCTGAGATGGGATACATGTATGAGAACAAAGTGTGGACTTTGGTTGACTTGCCCGATGATCGGCACGCCATCGAAAATAAATGGATCTTCAAGAAGAAGACATACGCTGATGGTAATGTTACTTTCTACAAAGCTCGACTTGTTGCGAAAGGTTTTCGACAAGTTCAAGGAGTTGAATACGATGAGACCTTCTCACCAGTAGCGATGCTTAAGTCTGTCCGAATCATGTTAGCTATTGCCGCATTTTATGATTATGAAATTTCGCAAATGGATGTAAAGACTGCATTCCTGAATGGATTTTTGGAAGAAGAGTTGTATATGATGCAACCTGAAGGTTTTATCGATCCAAAAGGTACTAACAAGGTGTGCAAGCTCCAGCGATCGATTTATGGACTGGTGCAAGCCTCTCGGAGTTGGAATAAACGTTTTGATAGTGTGATGAAAGCATATGGTCTTATACAGACTTTTGGAGAAGCCTGTATTTACAAGAAAGTGAGTGGGAGCTCTGTAGCATTTCTAATATTATATGTGGATGACATATTGTTGATTGGAAATGATATATAATTTTTGGATAGCATAAAAGGATACTTGAGCAAGAGTTTTTCAATGAAAGACCTCGGTGAAGCTGCTTATATATTGGGCATCAAGATCTATAGAGATAGATCAAGACGCTTAATTGGACTTTCACAAAGAACATACCTTGACAAAGTTTTGAAGAAGTTCAAAATGGATCAGGCAAAGAAAGGGTTCTTGCCTGTGTTACAAGGTGTGAAGTTGAGTAAGACTCAATGCCCGACCACTACAGAAGATAGAGAGAAAATGAAAGATGTTCCCTGTGCTTCAGCCATAGGCTCTATCATGTATGCAATGTTGTGTACTAGACCTAATGTGTGCCATGCTATTAGTTTAGCAGGGAGGTACCAAAATAATCCAGGAGTGGATCAGTGGACAGCGGTCAAGAACATCCTGAAATACCTGAAAAGGACTAAGGATATGTTTCTCCTTTATGGAGGTGACAAAGAGATCATTGTAAATGGTTAAGTTGATGCAAGCTTTGACACTGATCCGGACGATTCTAAATTGCAAATCGGATACGTGTTCATATTGAACGGTGGAGCTGTCAGTTGGAGCAGTTCTAAACAGAGCGTCGTGGCGGGATCTACATGTGAAGTGGAGTACATTGCTGCTTCGGAAGCAGCGAATGAAGGAGTCTGGATGAAGGAGTTCATATCCGATCTAGGTGTCGTACCTAGTGCATTGGGTCCAATGAAAATCTTTTGTGAAAATACTGGTGCAATTGCCTTGGCAAAGGAATCCATATTTCACAAGAGAACCAAACACATCAAGAGACGCTTCAACTCCATCTGGGATCAAGTCCAGATGGGAGACATAGAGATTTGCAAGATACATACGGATCTGAATGTTGCAAACCCGTTGACTAAGCCTCTTCCATGAGCAAAACATGATCAGCCCCAAGGCTCCATGGGTGTTAGAATCATTACCGTGTAATCTAGATTATTGACTCTAGTGCAAGTGGGAGACTGAAGGAAATATGCCCTAGAGGCCATAATAAAGTTATTATTTATTTCCTTATATCATGATAAATGTTTATTACTCATGTTAGAATTGTATTAACTGGAAACATGATACATGTGTGAATACATAGACAAACAGAGTGTCACTAGTATGCCTCTACTTGACTAGCTCGTTTATCAAAGATGGTTATGTTTCCTAACCATAGACATGAGTTGTCATTTGATTAACGAGATCACATCATTAGGAGAATGATGTGATTGACTTGACCCATTCCGTTATCTTAGCACTTAATCGTTAGTATGTTGCTATTGCTTTCTTCATGACTTATACATGTTCCTATGACTATGAGATTATGCAACTCCCATTTACCGGAGGAACACTTTGTGTGCTACCAAACGTCACAACGTAACTGGGTGATTATAAAGGTGCTCTACAGGTGTCTTCGAAGGTACTTGTTGAGTTGGCGTATTTCGAGATTAGGATTTGTCACTCCGATTGTCGGAGAGCTATCTCTGGGCCCACTCGGTAATGCACATTGCTATAAGCCTTGCAAGCAATGTAACTAATGAGTTGGTTGCGGGATGATGTATTACGGAATGAGTAAAGAGACTTTCCGGTAACGAGATTGAACTAGGTATTGAGATACCGACGATCGAATCTCGGGCAAGTAACATACCGATGACAAAGGGAACAACATGTGTTGTTATGCGGTTTGACCGATAAAGATCTTCGTAGAATATGTAGGAACCAATATGAGCATCCAGGTTCCACTATTGGTTATTGACCGGAGACGTGTCTCGGTCATGTCTACATAGTTCTCAAACCCGTAGGGTCCGCACGCTTAAAGTTCGGTGCTGATCGATATTATGAGTTTTTGTGTTTTGATGTACTAAATGTAGTTCGGGGTCCCGAATATGATCACGGACATGACGAGGAGTCTCGAAATGGCCGAGACGTAAAGATCGATATATTGGATGACTATATTTGGATACCGGAATGGTTCCGGGAGAGATCGGGAATATACCAGAGTACAGGGAGGTTATGGGAACCCCCCGGGAGGTATGTGGGCCTTATTGGGCTTTAGTGGAAAGGAGGGGAAAGGAGCAAGGGAGGTGGCGCCCCACCCCCCAAGCCCAATCCGAATTGGGAGGGGGCAGCCCCCCTTTCCTTCCTCTTCCTTCCCTCTCCTACTCCAAGTTGGAAAGGGGGGAATCCTACTCCCGGTGGGAGTAGGACTCCCCTTGGCACGCCTCTCCCTAGCCGGCCGCCCCCTCCCCCTTGCTCCCTTATATACGGGGGCAGGGCGCACCCCATAGACACAACAATTGATCATTGATCTCTTAGCCGTGTGCGGTTCCCCCCACCACCATAATCCACCTTGATCATATCATAGCGGTGCTTAGGAGAAGCCCTGCGTCGGCAGCAGCATCATCACCGTCACCATGCCGTCGTGCTGATGAAACTCTCCTGTGAAGCTTTGCTGGATCGGAGCTCGCGAGACGTCATTGAGTTGAACGTGTGCAGAACTCGGAGGTGTCGTGCGTTCGGTACTTGGATCGGTCGGATCCTGAAGACGTACGACTACATCAACCGCGTTGTGCTAACGCTTACGCATTCGGTCTACGAGGGTACATAGACATACTCTCCCCTCTTGTTGCTATGCATCACCATGATCATGTGTGTGCGTAGGAATTTTTTTGAAATTACTACATTCCCCAACAGTTTCCCCTACCGTCACTGGGATCGAGCACCGCAAGATTGAACCCAAAGCTAAGCACTTCTCCCATTGCAAGAAAGATCAATCTAGTAGGCCAAACCAAAGTGGTAATTAGAAGAGACTTGCAAAGATAACCAATCATACATAAAAGTATTCAGAGAAGATTCAAATATTGTCCATAGATAATCTTGATCATAAACCCACAATTCTTCGGATCTCGACAAACACACCGCAAAAGAATATTACATCGAATAGATCTCCAAGAGAATCGAGGAGAACTTTGTATTGAGATCCAAAGAGAGAGAAGAAGCCATCTAGCTAATAACTATGGACCCGAAGTGTGATGGCCTGGCTTATTAGGGATGATAGACTACTCATATCAATAAGGAATTCCTTCTTTTCTGGGAGCCCATTCGGACAGAACTCCAAAGTTAAGCATGCTCAGCTTGGAGTAGTGTCAGGATGGGTGATCGACCGGGAAGTTGCTCCCGGTGCGCACGAGTGAGGACAAAGTGCACAGAAAAGACTAGTATTGATATGTGGGGCCAGTCTAGATCCCGCCAGGAGTAACGACCATCGGCGGGTGTGTCTGGGACGTTACAAGTTGGTATCAGAGCCGACCCTCGCGGTTACACAGATGTTTGCGGAGAGGTGCACGGTCATGTTGTTCATGACGTTTGTGACCCGTCGTGGCACACAACATGGTAAATGTATCGGACTATATGCACAGACGTATGTGCCAAGAGGGAACGTTCATGTGGCCCGACGAGGACGTCGGTTCCTCTGAGTGGGGGTGTATGTGATGGCCTGGCTTATTAGGGATGATAGACTACTCATATCAATAAGGAATTCCTTCTTTTCTGGGAGCCCATTCGGACAGAACTCCAAAGTTAAGCGTGCTCAGCCTGGAGTAGTGTCAGGATGGGTGATCGACCGGGAAGTTGCTCCCGGGTGCGCACGAGTGAGGACAAAGTGCGCCGAAAAGATTAGTATTGGTATGTGGGGCCAGTCTAGATCCCGCCAGGAGTAACGACCACCGGCGTGTGTGTCTGGGGCGTTACAAGTTGGTATCAGAGCCGACCCTCGCGGTTACATGGATGTTTGCGGACAGGTGTGCGGTCATGTTGTTCATGACGTTTGTGACCCGTCGTGGCACACATCATGGTACATGTATCGGACTGGATGCACAGACGTATGTGCCAAGAGGGAACGTTCCTGTGGCCCGACGAGGATGTCGGTTCCTCTGAGTGGGGGTGTATGTGATGGCCTAGCTTATTAAGGATGATAGACTACTCATATCAATAAGGAATTCCTTCTTTTCCGGGAGCCCATTCGGACAGAACTCCAAAGTTAAGCGTGCTCAGCTTGGAGTAGTGTCAGGATGGGTGACCGACCGGTAAGTTGCTCCCGGGTGCGCACGAGTGAGGACAAAGTGCGCAGAAAAGACTAGTATTGATATGTGGGGCCAGTCTAGATCCCGCCAGGAGTAACGACCATCGGCGGGTGTGTCCGGGGCGTTACAAGTTGGTATCAGAGTCGACCCTCGCGGTTACACGAATGTTTCAGGATGGGTGTGCGGTCATGTTGTTCATGACGTTTGTGACCCGTCGTGGCACACAGCATGGTACATGTATCGGACTGCATGCACAAACGTATGTGCCAAGAGGGAACGTTCCTGTGGCCCGACGAGGACGTCGGTTCCTCTGAGTGGGGGTGTATGTGATGGCCTGGCTTATTAGGGATGATAGACTACTCATATCAATAAGGAATTCCTTCTTTTCCGGGAGGCCATTCGGACAAAACTCCAAAGTTAAGCATGCTCAGCTTGGAGTAGTGTCAGGATGGGTGATCGACCGAGAAGTTGCTCCCGGGTGCGCACAAGTGAGGACAAAGTGCACAGAAAAGACTAGTATTGATCTATGGGGCCAGTCTAGATCCCTCCAGGAGTAACGACCACCGGCGGGTGTGTCCGGGCGTTACACGAAGGTCTGAGATAAACTACTCACACATCATCGGAGAGACTATGGTGTTGATGTAGAAGCCCTCTGTGATCAGTGCCCCTTCCGGCGGAGTGCCGGAAAAGGCCCCAAGATGGGATCTCATGGGTACAGAAGGTTGCGGCGGTGGAATTAGGTTTTCGTGGTGCCCTCTGATGTTTTTAGGGTACGTAGGTATATATAAGAGGAAGAAGTAGGTCGGTGGAGCCACGAGGGGCCCATGAGGGTGGAGGGCGCACCCAGGGGGTAGGCACGCCCCCTGCCTCGTGGCCTCCTTGTTGGTTGCTTGACGTCCACTCCAAGTCCTCTGGATCATGTTTTGTTCCAAATCACGCTCCCGAAGGTTTCATTCCATTTGGACTCTGTTTGATATTCTTTTTCTGTGAAACACTGAAATAGTCAAAAAACAGTATTCAATGCACTAATATGAAAGTTTTTATTATTCCTAAAAGCAAATTACCATGCTGTTCCAAAGGACTCTCAAAATAATATAAGTGAAGCATGAGATATCAATTATTTCTATAAAATAAAACCACCACCGTGCTCTAAAAGATATAAGTGAAGCACTAGAGCAAAAACTATATAGCTCAAAAGATATAAGTGAAGCACATAGAGTATTCTAATAAATTCTGATTCATGTGTGTCTCTCTCAAAATGTGTGTACAGCAAGGATGATTGTGGTAAACTAAAAAGCAAAGACTCAAATCATACAAGACGCTCCAAGTAAAACACATATCATGTGGTGAATAAAAATATAGCTCCAAGTAAAGTTACCGATGGACGAAGACAAAAGAGGGGATGCCTTCCGGGGCATCCCCAAGCTTAGGATTTTGGTTGTCCTTGGATTTTACCTTGGGGTGCCTTGGGCATCCCCAATCTTAGGCTCTTTCCACTCCTTGTTCCATAATCCATCAAATCCTTACCCCAAACTTGAAAGCTTCACAACACAAAACTCAAATAGAAAATCTCATGAGCTCCGTTAGTAAAAGAAAACAAACTACCACTTCAAGTTACTGTAATGAACTCATTCTTTATTTATATTGGTGTTAAACCTAATATATTCCCACTTCTCTATGGTTCATAAACTCTATTACTATCCATAGATTCATCAAAATAAGCAAACAACACACGAAAAACAGAATCTGACAAAAACAGAACAATCTGTAGTAATCTGTAGGTTTAGAATACTTATGGAACTCCAAAAATTCTAAAATAAATTTATGGAAGTGAGGAATTTATCTATTAATTATCTTCAAAAATAATTAACTAAATATCACTCTTCAATAAAAAATGGCAGCAATTCTCGTGAGCGCTAAAGTTTCTGTTTTTTACAGCAAGATCACAAAGACTTTCCCAAAGTCTTTCTAAAGGTTCTACTTGGCACAAACACTAATTAAAAGCATAAAACCACATCTAAACATAGGCTAGATGAATTATTTATTACTAAACAGGAACAAAAAAACAAGAAACAAAAATAAAATTGGGTTGCCTCACAAGAAGCGCTATCGTTTAACGCCCCTAGCTAGGCATTGATAATTTCAATGATGCTCACATGAAAGACAAGAATTGAAGCACAAAGAGAGCATCATTAAACACGTGACAAACACATCTAAGTCTAACATACTTCCTATGCATAAGCATCTTATAGACAAACAAATTATCATAACAAGCAAAAACTAGCATATGTAAGAAAGCGGAAAGAAACAATAGTAATCTCATCATAACAAGAGGTAATTTAGTAACATGAAAATTGCTGCAATCATATTTTCCTCTCTCATAATAATTACATGTGGGATCAAAAGAAAATTCAACAAAATAGCTATCACATAAAATATTTTCAACACGATCCACATGCATGCAAAGTTGACACTCTTCCAAAATAGTGGGATTAACATTAACTAAAGTCATGACCTCTCCAAACCCACTTTTATCGAAAATTGCATAAGATTGAACATTCTCCAAATACGTGGGATCTAAAGTTGACACTCTTCCAAACCCACTTTCAATATTGCAAACATTATTATCAATCTTATATTCATCATGGGGCTTAGATAAATTTTCAAGATCATAAGAAGAATCACCCCAATCATGATCATTGCAACAAGTAGTGGACTTAGCAAAACTAGCATCCCCAAGCTTAGGATTTTGCACATTATTAGCACAATTGACATTCACAGAATTTATAATAGCATCATTGCAATCATGTTTTTTATTCAAAGATATATCGTGAATCACTTTATAAAGCACTTCATCACAATTTTCAGATTCACGGATTTCAAGCAAAACTCCATAAAGATAATCTAGTGCACTCAACTCAATAGCAATTGGTTCATCATAATTGGATCCTTTAAAAATATTAGCAAGAGGATGAGGATCCATAACAATATATATTTAGCAAGCAAAGATGAAAGGATCGATATAGTTGACTAGAGGGGGGTGAATAGGCAACTAACAATTTTTAGCTTTTCTTTACCAAATTAAACTTTGCATCAAAGTAGGTTGTCTAGATGTGCAACTAGGTGAGCAACCTATATGATGCAACACATACAAGCACACCATCAAGCAAGGAAAGTAACACAAGTAAGCTTGCAAAAGTAAAGGGACGAGAAGACCAAGAGTGGAGCCGGTGAAGACGAGGATGTGTTACCGAAGTTCCTTCCTTTTGAGGGGAAGTACGTCTCCGTTGGAGCGGTGTGGAGGCACAATGCTCCCCAAGAAGCCACTAAGGCCACCGTATTCTCCTCACGCCCTCACACAATGTGAGATGTCGTGATTCCACTATTGGTGCCCTTGAAGGCGGCGACCGAACCTTTACAAACAAGGTTGGGGCTCTCTCCACAACTTAATTGGAGGCTCCCAACGAAACCATGAAGCTTCACCACAATGGAATATGGCTCCGAGGTGACCTCAACCGTCTAGGGTGCTCAAACACCCAAGAGTAACAAAATCCACACAAGAAAGTATGGGAAAGCAAATATCCTTTGGTGGAAGTGTATATCTAGGTCTCCACCTTCAATCCCTAGAAAATCAACAAGTTTGAGTGGCTAGAGAGAGAGATCGGGCAAGAGAGCTTGAAGTGCATTAATGGTGGACTGAGAGAGGTCAAAGGTGAGAGTGGTAGGTGGGAGAAGCTCCCTTATATAGCAACCCTAAATTCCAGCCGTTACTGCGTTTTTTGCACTGCAGCGGTACAACCGGTCCTCGTCCCGGTACAACCGGGACTCACGGTGTATCTGCAGAACCCTACCAAGCGGTACAACCGGACCTGCAGGCGGTAGTACTGGTTAAGAAAAATAACCGAACTAACCGCCTAGCCACCGCACAACCACCGCATCAAAACAGAAGCTTGACCGGTACTTGGGCGGTGCCTGGACAGAACAACCGCATGGCCTTGAGCTCTTGGGCGGCTAAGTTCTAAGCGGAAGAACCGCTCGGACCACCGGTGGTACCGGTCATCGAGGAACGACCGGACCAACCGGGCCACTACCACCCAAGAACCGCATCAAAATAGAAGCTCGAGCGGTACTTGAGCGGTGCATGGCCAGAACCACCGCCCTAGCTTTTGCAGAGCATGGTGGCGGTACCACCGCCCGGAGGCAGCGGTACAACCGCTCAATCAAAGCTGATGAGCATGAAGACCCAGCGGTACAACCGCTCCAGGGAGCGGTACAACCGCTGGGCAGAAACGGTGAGCAGGAATAGATAAGGGAAGAGATAAGGGAAACTCTCTCCCTCTCTCTCTCACACACACCTGAGAAAGACAAAGGAGGGGTGATGAAGGTGTACGTGAAAAGATTCCCCCGATTCTTTTTGGGATTCCCTCTTGATAGTACGGGTTCCCTACGACCAAAGAGATAAAAAGCATAGGGGACTCCATCTTCGATCTTTTCCTACAAGAGAGAATAGCTTTCCGATGTAGGACTAAGTGTCAAGAACCTGAAACATTTAGCCCAAGATTAGACCAACAAAAGGGTTGTCATCATCATCCAAAACATAAAGTAGGGAAATGCCCTTTCAATCTCCCCCTTTTTGGTGGATGATGACAACAACAAGATTTGCAAGAGAGAAGTCTATGAAATCTAGTCAGAACTCCCCCTAGATGTCTGCCCCAATAAGAACAAGCTGTTAGAAAGCATGGGCACACTTTTAGGGCTAGACTCCACCTAGATTTTATAGACTCACCACTCTAAGCACAAAATATGAGACAACATAACGGATAGATAGCAATAAAAAGAGTAGCATAAGTCTCACACACAACAAGGAACCACGAACAAAGTTCAACACTAAAGAGAAACACGAGGAAATGAGAAACCCAACGCATGCAAATCCCGAGACCTATAGAACCCTCTCCCCCTTTGGCATCAAGACACCAAAAATGAAAAGAGCGAAGCTAGCGTCCCAAAGCTCAGTAGCCCTCCTCTGACTCCTCGGTCGCATCTGGATCCTCATCAGCAGAGTCATCATTGTCGTCGTGATCGGATTCCCCCATGGCATTGCCAGCAGCAGCAAAAGAGGTGGATGGCTGGGGAGGGGCCTCATCATCAGTCCAGGTGTTGTGGGTTGAAATCCAACGCTCCTATGGGGTGATGCTCTTCTCAGAGCCACTCTGAACCGGCATATTGAGGTGCTTCATTATTGCAATTTGGCGACACCGTGCAAGCTTCTCATTGACATGTGCCGCATACATCTTCTTCTGGATGTCAGTCTAGAGACAAAAGGTCTTCTTCACCTTGGCAGTGAGCTTGGCCACCCAAGTGGGCTTGGCCCCTGGCTCTATCTCAAAGTCCTCATTGTCAGAAGGAGCATAGACATCCTCAGGAGCATTGGCAGGGAAGCGGGGCTCGGTGTGCTTCTTCTTCTTAAGAAGCTTGACCTCATGAACAGTGAGATTGTCTGGAGAAGTGATGTAACACCCCGGATATGATTTTCCCAATATGTACTCCAACTCTTGCCATTTCCGGCGTTAAATTATTTTATTTTCCGGGTTCAGGTTTTGTCTCCGTGTGTTGTTATCGTTGTCATGCATCTCATATCATGTCATCATGTGCATTGCATTTGCATACGTGTTCATCTCATGCATTCGAGCATTTTCCCCGTTGTCCGTTTTGCATTCCGGCGCTTCGTTCTCCTCCGGTGGTCATTTCTACCTTTCTTTCGTGTGTGGGGATTAAACATTTCCAGATTGGACCGAGACTTGTCAAGCGGCCTTGGTTTACTACCGGTAGACCGCCTGTCAAGTTTCGTACCATTTGGACTTCGTTTGATACTCCAACGGTTAACCGAGGGACCGAAAAGGCCTCGTGTGTGTTGCAGCCCAACACCCCTCCAAGTTGTCCCAAAACCCACCAAAACCCTCTCCATAATCTAGAGCGTTCGATCACGATCATGTGGCCGAAAACCACACCTCATTTGGACTCTCCTAGCTCCCCCTATGCCTATATATAGGTCTCTCCCCGAAATTCCGGGTCTTCTCCCCCCGAAACCCTAAACTCCGCGCTCCGCCGACCGGACATGTCCATTTCCGGCCGAACGAAGCCGCCGCCGCCGTCCGCACCAACCGGCGCTTGACACATGTCCCGCGGGTCCCCAGTTTGCCGCCGGCCCGCCCGGGCCCAAGGCCGGCCCCCTCCTCCCGCGACCGGGCCCGAGCCGCTGCGCCCCGCCCGTCGCTTCCTTCTCCAACGCCGGCGGCCGAGCCACCTCACCATCCGACGCCTCCGGCCACCGCGGCCATCGTCCGAGTAGCGCGCCGCCAGCGCCCGGCGTCTCCTCCGCGACCCCCCTCGTCGCCCCCTCGCCGCCCGGTGACGGATCCGGCCGCCCCGCCGCCGGACCTCGCCGCCCCGACCAGGATCCGGCTGTCCCTGCGCCCTTACACCTCGCCGGAGCTACAGTTCATCGCCGGAGACCTCGATTCGTGCGCTGGGGACAAACCCTAGATCTGGACTCGGTTGACTTTCCCCCTCTCCCCTTATTTTTTTGCATTTTTCATCGTGCTATAACTCCTCATCCGTAGCTCCGTTTTGGGCATATAGCATATCAAAATGTTCATCTCAGAGAGTACATCATTTCATCTCATTGCATCATTTTCATTTGAGTTCATCTTGATGCCCGAAATGCTGTTATAAGAATGCTATTTGAGATAATTGTCAGATCTGCTACTCCAATTAGATATTTGTCATTTTTGCCATGATTATTGTGTGCATGATATGCCCCTGAGCTCTACATGAGTTTTGTTATATGTTTTGCCATCTATCCAGAGGTGCAACCCATGTATTTTTTGATGTGTGTGGTGACTAGCACAAGCTTGCAAAGTGGAGCATTCGTTAATGCTGATTTCAGGGACTTAGCATTTCCACTAAGTCCTTGAGCTGTTTATCTCATTATGCCTTATGTTCTTGTTGTTTCCTAGTGATCCGTGCCTCTTTTGAGGATGATCAATAAGGATGTTTTGTTAATCTTGTAGTGCTATATCCATCCATATCTTTGTTTGCAATTATGGAGCACCCTAGATTGAGTCAATCGAGCTCTACGTTTGTCATTTCATGAATCTGGGCAGATTGTCTACTTGTTAGCAATTTTGCCGAGGATGTTGTAGTTGACCCGTGCATGCTATGTTATTGTTCTTGCCATGTCTAGCTTGTATAATGTGTATTCTTGATGTGTGTATGCTTAGATTATCATGACTTGCTCTGTAGTGAGTGCATCGAGCTCGTAAACATGCCTACTTGATATCTCTTTCAGCATGCTCCAGTTTTCACTAAGTCTGAGAAACTGATTATGTTTTTGCCATGTTCACATGCTTGCAAATGTATTTTCTGATCCCTTTTGGCTCAAGGTTACTAAGGGACTTTTGTTAAGCTCTTTGAGTAGCTCCATGCCATGCTTTACTTTGCCATGTTCAGGTTCTGTAGTATATTGTTTTCGTGCTCCAAAGAGTGCTATCTGATCTGAAATTCCAGACAAGTGTTAATTTCACTAAGTCTGAGATCTGTTTACCAAATGCATTTTTGCCATGCTTGTTTGAACCTGTTAATGGATGAATTGGGCGTAGCTCAGTGCTAGTCTTTTGTTAAGCATCATGAATGTATCCCTGCCATATATTTTGTTGCCATGTTTGAGTGTTGTAGCATGTTCATCTTGTTGCATTTAGTTGGCTACTTGCTGTAAATCGCAGAACGTGGTCATATTTGAATTGCTTGCCATTTCCAAACCGTAACTCTGATTCCGGCATTCTTTATATCGTTTTCAAGCGATTTCATCTCATATTTCTAGTGGCACACTTGGATTTCCATGTTGAGGCCAGGTTCATGCTTTCCTTGTCAAATCTTGCATATGCATCGCATTTTGCATCCCGCATAACATACCATCTTTGCATCATATTGTTTGAGCCTTGCACGTGGTTGATTGTGCCCATGTTGCTTGTTTGTCTTGTTTGGGTAGAGCCGGGAGACGAGTTCGCTAACGAGGAGCCTGTTGAGTTTGGTTTCGATGATCCAGTCAACTCTGACAACTTTGCAGGCAAGATGATCATACCCTCGAAATCACTACTATCTTTGCTTTGCTAGATGCTCGCTCTTTTTCTATGCCTATGCTATGATGCCTACCACTTGCTTATCATGCCTCCCAAATTGCCATGTCAAACCTCTAACCCACCATGTCCTAGCAAACCGTTGATTGGCTATGTTACCGCTTTGCTCAGCCCCTCTTATAGCGTTGCTAGTTGCAGGTGAAGATTGGAGATCGTTCCTTGTTGGAGCATTATTTACTTGTTGGGATATCATTATATTGCCTTGTTATCTTAATGCATCTATATACTTGGTAAAGGGTGGAAGGCTCGGCCTCTCGCCTAGTGTTTTGTTCCACTCTTGCCGCCCTAGTTTCCGTCATATCGGTGTTATGTTCCCGGATTTTGCGTTCCTTACGCGGTTGGGTGATAATGGGAACCCCTTGATAGTTCGCCTTGATTAAAGCTTTTCCAGCAACGCCCAACCTTGGTTTTACCATTTTCCACCTAGCCTCTTTTTCCCTTGGGTTTCCGGAGACCGAGGGTCATCTTATTTTAAACCCCCCCCCCCGGGCCAGTGCTCCTCTGGGTGTTGGTCCAACCGAGCGATGTCCGGGGCTACCAGGGGCAACTCTGGGCTGGCCTACCCGACGTCTGGCTCATCTGAGTGTGCCCTGAGAACAAGATATGTGCAGCTCCTATCGGGATTTGTCAGCACATTCAGGCGGTGTTGCTGGATTTGTTTTAACTTGTCGAAGTGTCTTGTAGAATCGGGATACCGAGTCTGATCGGAATGTCTCGGGAGAAGGTCTATTCCTTCGTTGACCGTGAGAGCTTATCATGGGCTAAGTTGGGACTCCCCTGCAGGGATTTGAACTTTCGAAAGCCGTGCCCGCAGTTATGGGCAGATGGGAATTTGTTAATGTCCGGTTGTAGATAACTTGAACCTTAACTTAATTAAAATGAATCAATCGTGTGAGTTACCGTGATGGTCTCTTCTCGGCGGAGTCCGGGAAGTGAACACGGTGTTGGAGTAATGCTTTCCACAGGTTGCCCTCTAGTTATTCGTTCGCGCTTCGCCTTTCTCTTCTCGCTCTCTTCTTGCGAACAGGATAGCCACCATATATGCTAGTCGCTTGCTGCAGCTCCACATACTTTACCTTGCCTTACCTATAAGCTTAAATAGTCTTGATCGCGAGGGTGCGAGATTGCTGAGTCCCTGTGGCTCACAGATTACTTCCAAACCAGATGCAGGGCCTGATGATTCCGTTCCAGATGACGCGCTTGAGCTCAAGTGGGAGTTCGACGAGGACTCACGCCGATACTACGTGTCTTTCCCTGACGATCAGTAGTGGTGCCCAGTTGGGGTGATCGGGACCGTGTCGCATGTTGGGTTACCTTTTATTTTGGCGCCGTAGTCGGGCCATGAGTGTTTGAATGTTGTAATGCTATTTATGTATTTTGATTGACGTGGCGAGTGTAAGCCAACTATGTATCTCCCCTTTTATTATCTATATTACATGGGATGTTGTGATGATTGCCTAACTTGCGACATAGCTTTCAATGCGGTTATGTCTCTAAGTCGTGCCTCAACACGTGGGAGCTATAGCCGCATCGAGGGCGTTACAAGTGAGGAGCTCTCTAGGACGACAAACAGCCCACATAGAGTTCAGAAAAGCACATGACAAACGGAGCGTAGATTGGGACCTTACGGTAGATGACCATGGTGTACATTTCATGCCACAGCCAATTGGACACATCAAACGTTGCACCAGTCCCCACCATGGTCTTCATAGCAACCATCAAGTCAACCAGATAGCCATGAGTCTCATCTTGGTTGCCCACCTTGGGCAAGAGCACGAATGCCACCCCTTCCTTCTAGACCGGTATCATCATACCCAATAGCATTGCAGAAAGCCCTCCAGGGAACTTGAAAGAGCTCATCACGACACATGAAAGTGAGAGTGCGTGCGTCATCTTCTCCAAAGTGAACCGTGGCATAGAACTGATGGATGAGTTGAACATCAAAGTCACAGTTGACTGACATGAGCTTGACAAGATCAAATTCCTCGCAGAGAGCCAATGCGTCACCAAAATACTCCAAGTTGCTCCTCCAATGGTCAAGATCGATGGTCCACTGCTTGGCATACCTGTTCTTGTTGTGCTCAAAGAGTTCATGTACAATTTGTACTTGCATCTCATTCTGGAACTGAACAGTGGTCCAACGAGGAGCAATGGGAACCTCATAAGGATTCTTCGAGCGGTAGGCTTCCCAATCCTTGGCTTTCCAGCGATGCAATGGCAGTACCACACGTTGCTTTGCAGCGGCAAACTTTTCACGACGAGTGGGCTTGGTGGGAATCACAACCTCTTCTTCGTCATCAGACACAACCGGACGCAAGGTCTGCCGTTCCCTCTTCTTGGTCTTGCGAGGAGCAGAGCGAGAACTAGAGCCACCGTCATCCATGGGGAGAGATCAGGAAGGAGGAGGCCTCCTTGGAGAGGATCCATGGAGACCCCACAGATCCGAAGCGCGAGAAGGACTCCGGGGCAGAGGCAATGGCGGCCGGTGGCTAGGGCACAAGATGGGAAGGGCTGGGGAAGGAAGAAAAGAAACCCCCACCAGCCCCGAGGGGTATATATAGACCCAAAGTTGCACGGTGGTTGTACCGCTCAAGGGAGCGGTTGTACCACTTCCTGGTACGAGCCAGTGGTTACGGGCGGTACTTCCGTCACCAAGAGGTAGTGGTAGTACCGCCGTAACCAACCGGTAGAACCGGCCAGACGGGCACCCTAGTGGTTGAGCGGTGGAACCGCTCAGCCACCGCTGGGAGACCGCCTGGAGAGCACCAGCGGTTGAACCGCCCGTGACCCCGGTTGTACCGCCCGGACACCATCACCAAAGCCAAGGACAAGAGTGTGCAATGAGACTAGAAGGCTTGAGGAAGGGAAGGCTTGGGATAGAGAAGGCACGGGGAAAAAGGTGGGTCTCCAAGAAAAACAAAAAGAAAAAGAAAGGGAACCACACTTGGAGACCCCAACACCTAGCGCCTAAGAAAACAAACTAAGGCACGAATAAGAAGAACTAACACAAGGCACAACACGAACAAGGGGGTAGGAGGCCGTAGCCCCCTATGTATGAGTCAATTGGTATGGCACCGCGAAGAATTATCCTTGGGCCCATGACCAAAACTCGTCTTTGAAGCACAAGTACCATCACAAATGGCTAATGTGGAAGAGTTGTTCAATTTATGCATAATGGGGGGAGGGAGAATTCATCGAGAGAACAACACTCCCCATATGTCCATGCCTGCATCTAAATAAGATAACAAGTTGAGTATGGTCGGGTGTGCAAGGGTTCAAGTAGCATTGCTCGAATCAATGATATTTAGCTCATGCCTTAACTCGTGAAATCTTGCTTCATCCAACGGCTTCGTGAAAATATCTGCAAGGTTATCATGAGTGTTGACATAGTTGAGCTCGATCTCCCCTCGCCTAATGTGATCCCGGATGAAGTGATACCGAATCTCGATATGCTTCGTCTTGAAGTGTTGCACCGGGTTGAGAGAAATCTTGATGGCACTTTCATTGTCACACCAAAGAGGCACTTTGTCACAGATGACACCGTAATCCTTTAAGGTTTGCCTCATCCACCAGAGTTGTGCACAACAACTACCGGCCGCTACATACTCCTCTTCGGTAGACGAGAGAGACACACAACTTTGCTTTTTGGAAGACCAACTTACCAAAGAGCAACCAAGGAATTGGCACCCTCCGGAAGTGGACTTCCTATCCACTTTGTCTCCCGCCCAATCGGAATCCGAATATCCTACAAGCTTGAAGTTCGCTCCTCTTGGGTACCATAAGCCAAAGTTTGGGGTATGAGCCAAATATCGAAAGATTCATTTGACCGCCACATAGTGACTTTCCTTAGGTGCGGCTTGAAACTGTGCACAGATTCCCACACTCAACATGATATCCAGTCTAGATGCACAAAGGTAAAGCAAGGAGCCAATCATGGAGCGATATACCTTTTGATCCACCGCTTTACCATTGGGATCTATGTCAAGTTGGCACTTGGTGGGCATTGGAGTGGAAGCCGGCTTGACATCACTTAGCTTGAATCTCTTGAGCATGTCTTGAGTGTATTTGGCTTGGTTGATGAAGGTTCCTTCTCTTCTTTGCTTCACTTCGAACCCTAGAAAGAACTTCAACTCTCCCATGGAAGACATCTGGAACTTTGAGGTCATGAGAGCGGCAAATTCCTCATTGAAAGCTTTGTTAGGGGAACCAAAGATAATATCATCAACATATAATTGGCATACAAACAACTCCCCTTTGACCTTCTTAGTAAAAAGAGTGGGGTCGATTAGCCCAACTTCAAAACCACGGTCTTGTAACAACTCGCTAAGGTGGTCATACCACACACGTGGGGCTTGTTTAAGGCCATAGAGTGCCTTATCGAGTTGATACACATGATCGGGAAAGTAGGGATCCTCGAACCTGGGGGGTTGCTTGACATAAACCAATTCATTAATAGGACCATTAAGAAAAGCACTCTTCACATCCATTTGTTGCAACTTAAAGTTATGATGAGAAGCATATGCAATCAACATGCAAATGGATTCAAGACGAGCAACGGGAGCAAAGGTTTCACCGTAGTCGATACCCTCGACTTGGGAGTAGCCTTGTGCTACCAAGCGAGCCTTGTTGCGAATGATAATCCCATGGACATCTTGCTTGTTCTTAAATATCCACTTGGTTCCAATGACATTGTGGTTCCCCGACGGTCTTGGCACCAATCTCCACACTTTGTTGCGCTCGAAGTTGTTGAGTTCTTCATGCATGGCATTGAGCCAATCTGGATCTTCGAGCGCCTCATAGACCTTGTGGGGTTCGACACAAGAGGCAAACGCGTGATGTTCACAATAGTTTGCTAATTGTCTATGAGTGCTTACCCCCTTTATTAAGCTTCCAAGCACATTCGTCATGAGATGATCCTTGGTGGAGAACTTGGAAGCAACCTTGGTGGCACGACGCTCCAATTCCTCCTCGGGGGTGAGATGAGGAGTGGTCACTTGATCATCTTGAGTGTCGTCTTGAGCTTGTTCTCATCCTTGAACTTGCTCGGAGGAGAGAACTTGACCTTGGGCATCACTAGGTGTGTCAACACCGTCTTGAGCATGATCTTGCCCTTGGTCTTGTTCTTGAGGATGAGGGCTTTCACGTTGTTCTTCGGAAGCGTGTGGGCCTTGGGTTGATGATGGCTCCACTTGAGTGGAGCATTGTCCTTCTCCTTCGGCCACAAGGGGTTCCTCAATGGGTAGGATAAAACCAACACCCATTCTTCTTATGGCTTGAGGAGGAATTTCATCACCTACATCACAAGTGCCACTTTGCTCCACTTGGGAGCCATTATTCTCATCAAACTCCACGTTACACGTCTCCTCAATAAGTCCCGTGGATTTATTGAGGACACGGTAAGCATGAGAGTTTGTAGCATAACCAACAAATATGCCCTCATATGCTCTAGCCTCAAATTTAGACAACCGAGCACCTTTCTTGAGAATGAAACACTTACACCCGAACACCCGAAAGTACTTGAGGTTGGGCTTGTTACCGGTGAGAATCTCATATGGAGTTTTGTTCAAGCCCTTGCGAAGGTAGAGCCGATTGGATGCATGGCACACGGTGTTGATGGCTTCGGCCCAAAAGTTGTATGGAGACTTGAACTCCGCCATCATGGTCCTTGCCGCATCCATCAACGTCCGGTTCTTCCTCTCCGCAACACCGTTTTGTTGAGGGGTGTAAGGTGCGGAATATTGATGCTTGATTCCCTCATCACTAAGAAACTCATCCAAGGTGTAGTTCTTGAACTCGGTGCCGTTGTCACTTCTTATTGTCAAGATCTTTGCATTGTGTTGATGTTGTGCTTCATTTGCAAAGTCAATGATGGTTTGTTGGGTCTCGCTCTTCCTCTTGAAGAAATACACCGAAGTGTATCTTGAGTAGTCATCCACAATCACCAAGCAATACTTCCTACCCCCAAGACTATCAAAGGATGGAGGCCCAAAGAGATCCAAGTGAAGGAGCTCCAAAGGCCTCTTTGAGTAAATGATAGTCGTGGGAGGGTGAGCCTTCTCATGTAGCTTTCCTTCAATACAAGCACTGCAAGCATGATCTTTAGCAAAGCTAACATTCGTTAGTCCACGGACATGGTCCCCCTTGAGAAGACTTTGCAAAGATCTCATATTGATATGGGCTAAACGGCGATGCCAAAGCCATCCCACATCAACTTTAGCCATTAGGCATGTCGCGGTCATAGTGGGTCGCTCCAAAAATTTAATCACATATAGACTGTTCTCGACATGCCCAACAAAGGCTACTTTAAGAGTCTTGCTCCACAAGAGGGCCACAGTATCAATATCAAAGAAAGTGGCAAAGCCCATGATTGCAAGTTGACGAACGGAAAGTAAATTGTATGCAAGGGACTCAACAAGCATGACCTTCTTGATCGTGAGATCATGAGAGATGACTACCTTGCCAAGTCCCAATACCTTAGAAGATGAGGCGTCACCCCACTCGACATTGGTGGGCATAGATGGAATCTTGTGCACGTCCACCACCAAGTCCTTGCTTCCGGTCATATGATTTGTGGCTCCCCTATCGAGCAACCATGATCCCCCACCGGAAGCAAACACCTACAAGAGATCAATGCTTGGATTTAGGTACCCATCTTGTAATGGGTCCTTTGATGTTAGTAACAAAGGTCTTTGGAACCCAAATAGACCAGTCAATGTACTCATGAGAAGAACCAACAAATTTGGCATAGACATGCCCCCACCGGAAGCAAACACCTACAAGAGATCAATGCTTGGTTTTAGGTACCCATCTTGTAATGGGTCCTTTGATGTTAGTAACAAAGGTCTTCGGAACCCAAATAGACCAGTCAATGTACTCATGAGAAGAACCAACAAATTTGGCATAGACATGCCCATCACTAGCACGACATAACACATAAGAAGGATTAAAGTCGCCGGCTTTGATGGAAGGCGTGGCATTGCCCTTTTTGACACCACCACCCTTTGCATTATTCTTATTCTCCTTGGAAGCACTCTCTCCCTCCTTCACAAATGTTTGCATGAGAGGAGGAGGTCATTTGGTCTTGTCATTCTTCTTCTTGTTCTTGAACTCGGGCACGTACCCAATCCCTTCCTTGGCAAAAACTCCTTTTTGGTTGGTCAAGAGGTCGTTGAGGTTCTTCTTGCCTTGTATGCAAGACGCAATACCTTTCTCAAGTTGCACCTTTAGCTTAGCGTTCTCCTCAACAAGATGCACATGCTCACAACACGGGTTAGTAGCATTTGCATTATCAAATAACATCATACGAGGAAAAGTGGCTTTTTCCTTGGTTAGCTTTACTTGAAGTTGATCATGAGACTCTTTGAGACTAGCAAGATCAACCTCAAGTTCGGCCTTCTCGGAGTTTAGCACACGAGAAACAATGAGAACATGATCAAAATCTTTCTTTAACTTAGCATGATCAACGTTGTGTGACTCCTCAAGAGCCAAACGAAGACCACGCTCTTCCTCAAGAGCATTGGAAAGATCTGAGATCTCATCGGCATAGTCACGACTATGCCCTTCCATCTTAGAGATGGTATCTTCGTGAGTCTCGATCATGTCATTGGCTTCACCAAGTTGTTCCAAGAGAGCAACAAAGTGCTTCTTGGATTTACCCTTGAGTTTGCCCATAAAGGCCTCAAACTCATTCTCCTCCACATTAGCTTCCTCATGTTCATTAATGCTATCCATCGAAGAAGGATGATTAATGATAGTAGTTTTGATGTTGGGGGTTACCTTGTTGGTGGCTGTGAGTGTCAAAACCGGCGGATCTCGGGTAGGGGGGTCCCGAACTGTGCGTCTAGGCCGGATGGTAACAAGAGGCAGGGGACACAATGTTTTACCCAGGTTCGGGCCCTCTTGATGGAGGTAAAACCCTACGTCCTGCTTGATTAATATTGATGATATGGGTAGTACAAGACTAGATCTACCACGAGATCAGAGAGGCTAAACCCTAGAAGCTAGCCTATGGTATGATTGTATGTTGTCCTACGGACTAAAACCCTCCGTTTTATATAGACACCGGAGAGGGTTAGGTTTACACAAGGTCGGTTACAAAGGAGGAGATATCCATATCCATATTTCCTAGCTTGCCTTCCACGCTAAGTAGAGTCCTATCCGGACACGAGACGAAGTCTTCAATCTTGTATCTTCATAGTCTAACAGTCCGGCCGTCCAGAGACCCCCTAATCCAGGACTCCCTCAGTAGCCCCTGAACCAGGCTTCAATGACGATGAGTCCGGCGCGCAGTATTTTCTTCGGCATTGCAAGGCGGGTTCCTCCTCCGAATACACCACAGAAGAATTTGAATACAAGGATAGTGTCCGACCCTACAAAATAAGTTCCACATACCACCGTAGAGAGAATAATATTTTCGCAAATCTAATTTGCTGACTTGTTTTGGCAGCACGACGTTATGTCATGGCCCGGTGATTATTCAAACCGTTTTTCTTCAACCAGCTCCACACATAACGCGAGGCGGTTTCTTGACACGTCTTGTCAAAGCAGAGATCGTGTTCCCCCAATTACGGGATTCTCATTAATACGGTCGTGGGTAACCCAACTGTGTCTAGGACTCCTAGATTATAGGTAAGTCCCAAACGGCTATGGAGAGGATGCTTGATATTCACCCTCTTTATAAAGGGACAAGGTTTTTGCTTTTTCCCTCTCGTGCTCAATCGAACCCCTCCCCTGCCTCGAGTTCTAACACCCAAAGCCTAGGTCAGGTGCTCCGGATCTTCAATCATGTCCAGATCCAGCCTTCAAGGCCGGTGGATGCCCTCCTCCGCCACGGAAGAGGATATCAAGAAGTTGAGGGAGGCCAGATACCTGACCGCTGAGGTTTCGCATTGGCTGCCTGCTCGAGGGCAGGTTGTCCCCACTCCCGAACCTGACGAGAACGTCGTGTTCGTCTCCCACTTCCTCCGAGGCCTAGGCCTCACTCTGGATCCCTTTGTCAGGGGTTTGATGTTCTATTACGGGCTAGATTTCCACGATCTAGCTCCGGACTCCTTTCTCCACATCTCGACATTTATTGTCGTGTGTGAGGCCTTCCTCCGCATTACCCCTCACTTTGGCCTGTGGCTCAAGACCTTTGAAGTGAAGCCGAAGATGATCGAGGGGCAACATGCAGTGTGCGGAGGCGCGTCAATAGGCAAGATGGCAGGAGCTCCGTGGCCGAAAGGTTCCTTTCCAAAGGTGTCCGAATTATGGCAACATGAGTGGTTTTACGTCACGGCTCCCAGAAGTGCCAAGTGGGCGGCTGCCCCCGCTTTCCGCTCGGGCCCCCCACCACAACTGATGTCATGGATTAGCAAAGGTCTGAGCCGGGGTCTAGCCAAGGACGTGCCTATACTGCAAAGCCGCATTCAAGATCTCTTCGGGGGAGATTTTAATTTGGTTGTGGTAATGCAAGTTATGCTGGTTCGTCGAGTCCAGCCTTGCAAACGCCGGCCCCTTCGCTTATGGGAGTTCAACCCAGAAGGACCGCGTGCCATTCAAAGTTTCCTCGGCCTGACGCACGAGGAGATGTTCAAGTCATTCTTCGGACCTCAAATAGAGTGTCCGGATACTACCGAGGACGTGGTCCTGAGCAGTAACCGCGCCGCCGAACAAGTAAGAAATCCTCTAGCCGAACACACCGTCTTTTATTCATGAAGTTATTTCTGAGAGATCGTTCTTTGACCAGGACTGGCTAACAAAGGCGAAGATGATTCGGTGTCCGGCCCCCCTCCCTGAGGGTTTGGAAAATCCGCTTTTGGAAAAGATGCTCGAGCTCACACCTTGCCCGGAGCCCTCGAAGGAAGATACAGGGGGAATAATATGGGCGGAAGCGGGCCCCCATCGCTGCCAGTTCCAACCGAGGGAATGAGCGCCTCCATAAAGGAGGATAACAGGGGGAGGAAGAGGACTGCTTCTGAGGATCCGGAAGCCGAGGCCTCCAAACGGGAGAAGAAGTCTCCAACAGAGGGTCCTGCCTCGGGGGGTGCTCTTGCCGCACAAAGTCCGCGGGGGGATCAGCCCTCGAACGAGTCGTAAGTGATCCAAAAAATACTTTAATAGTGAAGGTATACCATCTTTCTTCTGAGAAAATAACCGCCGCATATATCTTGCAGTTCGGGTCTTAGCCCCTCTCAGTTGAGCTCGTCTTCGGGGGATCTTCTTCCGGAGATGATGGAGAGCGAAACGCCTCCCCCGGACTCCTCTGCTCAAGAAGCGGGCGACCCTGAAGTGTCGTCACGGAGGGCCTCCCGGATCTGTTGGGGATCGTAGCAGAAATTCAAAATTTTCTACGCATCACCAAGATCAATCTATGGAGTAATCTAGCAACGAGGGGAAGGGTAGTGCATCTACATACCCTTGTAGATCATTAAGAGGAAGCATTCAAGTGAACGGGGTTGATGGAGTCGTACTCGTCGTGATCCAAATCACCGATGATCCTAGTGCCGAACGGACGACACCTCCGCATTCAACACACGTACAACCCGGTGACGTCTCCTATGCCTTGATCCAGCAAGGGGAGAAGGAGAGGTTGGGGAAAGCTCCATCCAGCAGCAGCATGATGGCATGGTGGTGAAGGAGGAGCGTGGTAATCCTGCAGGGCTTTGCCAAGCACTGTAGGAGAAGAGGAGGACTTGGGAGAGGGGGAGGGCTGCGCCAGAACTTGGGTGCGGCTGCCCTCCCACCTCCCACATATATATAGGGGCAAGGGAGAGGGGGGCCGGCCCCCTCAGATCCAATCTGAGGAGGGGGCGACGGCCAAGGGGGGTTGCCTTGCCCCCCAAGGCAAGGGGGGCGCCCCCCCTTTAGGGTTCCCCCAAACCCTAGGCGCATGGGCCCTAGGGGGGAGGCGCCCAGCCCACTAAGGGGCTGGTCCCTTCCCCACACACAGCCCATAAGGCCCTCCGGGGCAGGTGGACCCTCCCGGTGGACCCCCGGAACCCCTCCAGTGGTCCCGGTACAATACCGGTAACCCCCGAATTATTCCGGTGACCGTATGATGACTTCCCATATATAAATCTTTACCTCCGGACCATTTCGGAACTCCTCGTGACGTCCGGCATCTCATCCGGGACTCCGAACAACATTCAGTAACCACGTATATCTATTCCCTATAACCCTAGCATCATCGAACCTTAAGTGTGTAGACCCTACGGGCTCAGGAGTCATGCAGACATGGCCAAGACAACTCTCCGGTCAATAACCAACAGCGGGATCTGGATACCCATGTTGGCTCCCACATGCTCCACGATGATCTCATCGGATGAACCACGATGTCAAGGATTCAATCAATCCCGTATACAATTCCCTTTGTCTATCGGTATGATACTTGCCCGAGATTCGATCGTCGGTATCCCGATACCTTGTTCAATCTCGTTACCGGCAAGTCTCTTTACTCGTTCCGTAACACATCATCCCGTGATCAACTCCTTGATCACATTGTGCACATTATGATGATGTCCTACTGAGTGGGCCCGGAGATACCTCTCCGTTTACACGGAGTGACAAATCCCAGTCTTGATTCGTGCCAACCCAACAGACACTTTCGGAGATACCTGTAGTGAACCTTTATAGCCACCCAGTTACGTTGTGACGTTTGGTACACCCAAAGCATTCCTACGGTATCCGGGAGTTGCACAATCTCATGGTCTAAGGAAATGATACTTGACATTAGAAAAGCTTTAGCATACAAACTACACGATCTTTGTGCTAGGCTTAGGATTGGGTCTTGTCCATCACATCATTCTCCTAATGATGTGATCCCGTTATCAACGACATCCAATGTCCATGGTCAGGAAACCGTAACCATCTATTGATCAACGAGCTAGTCAACTAGAGGCTTACTAGGGACATGGTGTTGTCTATGTATCCACACATGTATCTGAGTTTCCTATCAATACAATTCTAGCATGGATAATAAACGATTATCATGAACAATGAAATATAATAATAATAACTAATTTATTATTGCCTCTAGGGAATATTTCCAACAGTCTCCCACTTGCACTAGTGTCAATAATCTAGTTCACATCGCCATGTGATTAACACTCACAGGTCACATCGCCATGTGACCAACATCCAAGAGTCTACTAGACTCAATGATCTAGTTCACATCACTATGTGATAAACACTCAAACAGTTCTGGGTTTGATCATGTTATGCTTGTGAGAGAGGTTGTAGTCAACGGGTCTTGCCATATTCAGATCCCTATGTATTTTGCAAAACTTTATATTGTAGATGCTGCTACCACGTTCCACTTGGAGCTATTCCAAATTATTGCTCCATTGTACGTATCCGGTATCTCTACTCAGAGCTATCCGGATAGGTGTTAAGCTTGCATCGACGTAACTCTTTATGTCGAACTCTTTATCACCTCCATAACCGAGAAACATTTCCTTATTCCTCTAAGGATAATTTTGACTGCTATCTAGTGATCCAGTCCTAGATCACCTTTGTACCTTCTTGCCATACATGTGGCAAGGCACACATCAGGTGCGGTACTCAGCATGGCATACCATATAGAGCCTATGACAAGAGCATAGGGGACGACCTTCGTCCTTCCTCTTTCTTCTGCCGTGGTCAATCTTTGAGTCTTATTCAACTTCACACCATACAACACAGGTAAGAACCCCTTCTTTGACTGATCTATTTTGAACTCCTTCAAAAACATGTCAAGGTGTGCGTTCTTTGAAAGTATCATCAGGCGTCTTGATCTATCTCTATAGATCTTGATGCCCAATTTGTAAGCAGCTTTATCCAGGTCTTCCTTTGAAAAACACTCTTCAAACAACTGTTTATGCTTTCCAGAAATTCTACATTATTTTGGATCTTACAATATGTCATCCACATATACTTATCAGAAATGTTGTAGTGCTCCCACTCACTTTCTTGTAAATACAAGTTTCTAGCAAACATTGTATAAACCTAAAAGCTTTGATCACTCCATCAAAGCATGTATTCTGACTCCGAGATGCTTGCTCTAGTCCATAGAAGGATTGCTGGAGCAAGCATACCTTTTAGCATCCTTAGGATCGACAAAACCTTTTATTGTATCACATACAAACTTTTCTTACGGAAACTGGTAAGAAAACTTGTTTTGGCATCCATCTGTCAGATTTCATAATCGAAAAATACAGCTAATGCTAACATGATTCCGACGGACTTAAGCATCGCTACGGGTGAGAAATTCTCATCGTAGTCAACTCCTTGAACTTGTGAAAAGACTCTTTCCCACAAGTCGCACTTCATAGACGGTAACATTACCGTCCATGTCCGTCTTATTTTTAAAGATCCATTTATTCTCAATGGCTTGCCGATCATTGGCCAAGTCCACCAAAGTCCATACTTTGTTCTGAAACATGGATCCTATCTCGGATTTCATGGCTTCTAACCATTTTTCAGAATATGGGCCCACCATCGCTTCTCCATAGCTCGTAGGTTTATTGTTGTCTAACAACATGATATCTAAGACAGGATTACCGTACCACTTAGGAGTAGTACATATCCTTGTCGACCTACGAGGTTCGATAGCAACTTGATCTGAAGCTTTATGATCACTATCATTAACTTCCTATTCAACAGACGTAGGTGCCACAGAAAACATCTTTCTGTGTTGCATCACTCTCTGGTTGAAGCAAAGGTTCGACAACCTCATCAAGTTCTATCTTCCTCCCACTCAATTCTTTTGAGAGAAACTCCTTCTCGAGAAAGGACCCGTTCTTAGCGACAAACAATTTGCCCTCAGATCTGAGATAGAAGGTGTACCCAACTATCACCTTTGGGTATCCTATGAAGATGTGTTTGTCCACTTTGGGTTCGAGCTTCTCTGGCTGAAGCCTTAAGCATCCCAGCCCCAAACATTAAGAAACGACAACTTTGGTTTCTTGCCAAACCAATGTTCACACGACATCGTCTCAACGGACTTAGATGGTGTCCTATCTAAAGTGAATGCAGCTGTCTCTAACGCATAACCTCAAAATGAAAATGGTAGATTGGTAAGAGACATCATAGATCGCTCCATATCTCATAGGGTTCGATTACGACGTCCGGACACACCATAACCCAGTAGTGTTCCAGGTGGCTTCAACTGTGAAACAATTCCACAATGTCTTAAGTGTTTGCCAAACTCATAACTCAAATATTCTCATTGATCAGATCGTAGGAATTTGTTCTTCTTGGTATGATGATTCTTAACTTCACTCTGAAATCGCTTGAACTTTTCAAACGTTTCAGACTTGTGCTTCATTAAGTAGATATACCTATATCTACCCAAATCGTCAGTGAAGATGAGAAAATAGCGATATCCACCGCGCTTCAATTCTCATTGGATCACACGCATCAGCATGCATGATTTCCAACAAGTCACTTGCCCGTTTCATTGTACCTGAAAACAGGGTCTTAGTCATCCTGCCCATGAGGCATGGCTCGCATGTGTCAAGTGATTCAAAATCAAGTGACTCCAAACATCCATCAATATGGAGTTTCTTCATGCATCTTACGCCAATATGACCTAAGCGGCAGTGCCACAAGAAAGTGGTACTATCATTATTAACTCTACATCTTTTGGCGTGAACATGTGTATTACCACGACCGAGATTCAATGAACCATTCACATAGGATGCATGACCATGAAAGGTATCATTCATGTAAACAGAATAACCATCATTCTCTAACTTAAATGAATGACCGTATTGCAATGAACATGATCTAATCATATTCATGCTCAACGTAGACACTTGATAACATTTATCTAGGTTCAATACTAATCCCTAAGGTAGATGGAGCGTGCGATGGTGATCTCATCAACTTTGGAAACACTTCCAACACACATCGTAACCTCGCCCTCAGCCAGTCTCCGTTTAGTCCGTAGCTTTTGCTTCAAGTCACCAATAATAGCAACTGAACCGGTATCCAATACCCAGGTGCTACTGGGAGTACTAGTGAGGTACACATTAATAACACGTATATACTTTGTTGAAGTTGCTAGCCTTCTTATCTACCATGCATTTGGGGTAATTCCGCTACCAGTGCCCATTCCCCTTACAATAGAACCACTTGGTCTCGGGTTTGGATTCAACCTTGGGTTCCTTCACTGGAGCGGCAATTGGTTTGCCATCCATGAAGTTTCCCTTCTAGCCCTTGCCCTTCTTGAAACCAGTGGTCTTGTTAAACCATCAACACTTATGCTCCTTCTTGATTTCTACCTTTTGCGGTCTTAAACACCGCGAACAGCTCCGGGATCAACTCCATCCCTTGCATGTCATAGTTCATCACGAAGATCTAGTAGCTTAGTGATAGTGGCTAGAGAACTCTATCAATCACTATCTTAGCTGGAAGTTTAACTCCCACTTGATTTAAGTGATTGTAGCACCCAGACATTCTGAGAACATGCTCACTAGCTGAGCTATTCTCCTCCATCTTGTTGGCAAAAGAACTTGTCAGAGGTCTCACACCTCTCAACACGGGCATGAGCCTGAAATCCCAATTTCAGCTCTTGGAACATCTCATATGTTCTATGGCGTTCAAAACGTCATTGGAATCCCGATTCTAAGCCGTAAAGTATGGTGCACTAAACTATCAAGTAGTCATTAGGATGTGTCTGTCAGGTGTTCACAACATCCACAGACGACGTTGTATGGGTTTTGCACATCGAGCGGTGCATCAAAGACGTAAGCCTTCTGTGTAGCACTGAGGACACTCCTCGAACTACGGGCCTAGTCCACATCATTGCTTACAATATCTTTCAACTTATTCTTTCTCTAGGAACGTATTGAAACAGGGAGCTACAACATGAGCTATTTATCTACAACATATTTGCAAAGACAATTTAGACTATGTTCATGATAATTGAGTTCATCTAATCAAATTATTTAATGAACTCCCACTCAGATAGACATCCCTCTAGTCATCTAAGTGAAACATGATCCGAATCGACTAGGCCGTGTCCGATCATCACGTGAGACGGACTAGTCATCAACGGTGAACATCTCATGTTGATCGTATCTTCTATACGACTCATGTTCGACCTTTCGGTCTTCCGTGTTCCGAGGCCATGTCTGTACATGCTAGGCTCATCAAGTCAACCTAAGTGTATTGCGTGTGTAAATCTGGCTTACACCCGTTGTATTCGAACGTTAGAATCTATCACACCCGATCATCACGTGGTGCTTCGAAACAACGAACCTTCGCAACGATGCACAGTTAGGGGGAACACTTTCTTGAAATTTTAGTGAGGGATCATCTTATTTAAGCTACCGTCGTTCTAAGCAAATAAGATGTAAAACATGATAAACATCACATGCAATCAAATAGTGACATGATATGGCCAATATCATTTTGCTCCTTTTGATCTCCATCTTCAGGGCTCCATGATCATCGTTGTCACCGGCATGACACCCTGATCTCCATCATCATGATCTCCATCATTGTGTCTTCTTGAAGTTTTCTCGTCATCAATTACTTCTACTACTATGGCTAACGCTTTAGCAATAAAGTAAAGTAATTACATGACGTTTATGTTGACACGCAGGTCATAAATAAATTAAGACAACTCCTATGGCTCCTGCCGGTTGTCATACTCATTGACATGCAAGTCGTGATTCCTATTACAAGAACATGATCAATCTCATACGTCACATATATCATTCATCACATCCTTTTGGCCATATCACATCACAAGGCATATGCTGCAAAAACAAGTTAGAAATCCTCTAATTGTTGTTGCAAGTTTTTACGTGGCTGTTATAGGTTTCTAGCAAGAACGTTTCTTACCTACGCCAAAACCACAACATGATATGCCAATTTCTATTTACCCTTCATAAGGACCCTTTTCATCGAATCCGATCCAACTAAAGTGGGAGAGACAGGCACCCGCTAGCCACCTTATGCAACTAGTGCATGTCAGTCGGTGGAACCAGTCTCACGTAAGCGTACGTGTAAGGTCGGTCCGGGCCGCTTCATCCCACGATGCCGCCGAATCAAGATAAGACTAGTAACGGCAAGCAAATTGGCAATATCGACGCCCACAACTGCTTTGTGTTCTACTCGTGCATAGAAACTACGCATAGACCTAGCTCATGATGCCACTGTTGGGGATCGTAGCAGAAATTCAAAATTTTCTACGCATCACCAAGATCAATCTATGGAGTAATCTAGCAACGAGGGGAAGGGTAGTGCATCTACATACCCTTGTAGATCGTTAAGCGGAAGCGTTCAAGTGAACGGGGTTGATGGAGTCGTACTCGTCGTGATCCAAATCACCGATGATCCTAGTGCCGAACGGACGGCACCTCCGCGTTCAACACACGTACAACCCGGTGACGTCTCCTACGCCTTGATCCAGCAAGGGGAGAAGGAGAGGTTGGGGAAGGCTCCATCCAGCAGCAGCACGACGGCATGGTGGTGAAGGAGGAGCGTGGTAATCCTGCAGGGCTTCGCCAAGCACCGTAGGAGAAGAGGAGGACTTGGGAGAGGGGGAGGGCTGCACCAGAACTTGGGTGCGGCTGCCCTCCCACCTCCCACATATATATAGGGGCAAGGGAGAGGGGGGCGGCCCCCTCAGATCCAATCTGAGGAGGGGGCGGCGGCCAAGGGGGGTTGCCTGGCCCCCCAAGGCAAGGGGGGCGCCCCCCTTTAGGGTTCCCCCAAACCCTAGGCGCATGGGCCCTAGGGGGGAGGCGCCCAGCCCACTAAGGGGCTGGTCCCTTCTCCACACACAGCCCATAAGGCCCTCCAGGGCAGGTGGACCCTCCCGGTGGACCCCCGGAACCCCTCCAGTGGTCCCGGTACAATACCGGTAACCCCCGAATTATTCCGGTGACCATATGATGACTTACCATATATAAATCTTTACCTCCGGACCATTCCGGAACTCCTCGTGACGTCTGGGATCTCATCTGGGACTCCGAACAACATTCGGTAATCACGTATATCTATTCCCTATAACCCTAGCGTCATCGAACCTTAAGTGTGTAGACCCTACGGGCTCGGGAGTCATGCAGACATGGCCGAGACAACTCTCCGGTCAATAACCAACAGCGGGATCTGGATACCCATGTTGGCTCCCACATGCTCCACGATGATCTCATCGGATAAACCACGGTGTCAAGGATTCAATCAATCCTGTATACAATTCCCTTTGTCTATCTGTACGATACTTTCCCGAGATTCGATCGTCGGTATCCCGATACCTTGTTCAATCTCATTACCGGCAAGTCTCTTTACTCGTTCCGTAACACATCATCCCGTGATCAACTCACATTGTGCACATTATGATGATGTCCTGCCGAGTGGGCCCAGAGATACCTCTCCATTTACACGGAGTGACAAATCCCAGTCTCGATTCGTGCCAACCCAACAGACACTTTCGGAGATACCTGTAGTGAACCTTTATAGCCACCCAGTTACGTTGTGACGTTTGGTACACCCAAAGCATTCCTACAGTATCCGGGAGTTGCACAATCTCATGGTCTAAGGAAATGATACTTGACATTAGAAAAGCTTTAGCATACGAACTACACGATCTTTGTGCTAGGCTTAGGATTGGGTCTTGTCCATCACATCATTCTCCTAATGATGTGATCCCGTTATCAACGACATCCAATGTCCATGGTCAGGAAACCGTAACCATCTATTGATCAACGAGCTAGTCAACTAGAGGCTTACTAGGGACATGGTGTTGTCTATGTATCCACACATGTATCTGAGTTTCCTATCGATAAAATTCTAGCATGGATAATAAACGATTATCATGAACAATGAAATATAATAATAATAACTAATTTATTATTGCCTCTAGGGCATATTTCCAACAGGATCCAGTGAGGCTAGAAGATAAACCCATAGACCCCCGAAGTCCCCAGTGTTCGGCTCTCGAAGAGAGCAAACAAAAGAGTCCGGCACCGTCTGGTATGCGGTCGGATGTTCTGAGGGAGCTGGTGGGGCGAGCAGCCATCTCAGAAGAACACCGTATGCTGATGGGTACGGTGATGGAGAGAATTTGGTCCACCGAAAGCGGATTACATGAAGCCTTTATGAGTCTACTGACAGGCTTTGAGGTACGTGAGATAATATGTGATAGTACCACACATGTTAGGTGTGCCCTGTGTAGATAGTAGCCCCTGAGACTCTGGTTGTCGTCGAGAACAGCGGCGAACATAGGATCATAGTCCCAGGCAATAACCAGACTGCCTTTATGTGCAGGTGGTGGAAGCTCCGGTGGCTAGCCGGACTAGTGAGTTTGCCGAATTAAAACGGCAACTGGATGTGGCAGACACCGACATCGAGCTTGTTAACAAGCGACTTGATGAATCATAGGGTAAGTAATGTTTTCTAGTGAATGTCACAAATAAGAGCAGCATGATGCCAGTATCGTTAATATGATGTGACTGCAGACGGAGCTGCCACCGTGGAGACCCTTCGGGCGGAGCTCGCCTGAGCCAAGGAACAAGCGAGGGTTAGTATTGCAGCTGCTTTGAAGGCGGCCGAGGAGTTAAGAGCCGAGAAGGCCGCCCATTGCGAAAGCAAAGAAAAGATGGCCAAGATGGCCACAGAATTAAAAGGCACTGCCGACCGTTGCCAGTTCCTTGAAGAGGAGAACCGAGTGAAGGCAGCGGACCTGGAGAAGCCACTATGGCGACCAAAGACAGTCACTCTGCTATGAGGGCGAAGAAGGAGGAGCTGCGAAGCCGGGGATATTGCGGCTGGGAAGCCCTTTCTGCTACGAAGGAAGTTCGGAGATCCGCGGTATGCCCCTCTGGATCGGCTGTGGAGTTCGGCAGACGCATATATGGACTTGGCGGCGAGCGCTGTCGATGCGGTCGAATACTTCCAAGATCAATCAGGTCATGAAGTGGACAAGCTATTCTGGTCGCCATTCAACGTTCCAGAGCACCCGCTTCCCTTGACTGATCAGCTAGCCCAATGGGCCGAACTTAATAGGTTGTCCGAACTCGCCATGAGGTCTATTGTAGATCAGTTGTGGCCGGAGAAGGCAAAGCCGAACAGCTATTTCAGCTTAGTGCAACAGTTCCTTGGCGTGGTGACGCGCATCAAAGCGATGAAGAGGTCGACGTGTATAGAAGGATCGTGGATGGCCTTTGCCCGTGTCAAGGCATACTGGGCAGAGATGGATGCTACCACTTTTACGGCGCAAGGTTCGGCCATGGGCCGAGTAGCTACCGAGCACTATTTTGAAGAGGTTCTTGAGGGTGCTCGTTTGATAGAGTCCCGGTGCTCGAAGAATATTATGTTTGAATGACATGTATTCCCATTGTAAACACAATGTTTTTATGAAATATAGTAAGGTTGTATTTATACTTTTGCCGGAAAGTAACATGATGCCTCCTGTGCGGTCGTTTATGTATATATGTATATAACCTGAAAGATTGTAGTCGTTGGCTTCAACCCCCACGCATATAATGCGGAGGTGCTCGCAAAAAACGCGTGTTCACACTTAACCCAACGTCTTGGTCCTATTAAGGAGGTGATAGCGCAGCGAACGAGGCAACCAGACTATAATGCTTTAATACTTTCACTTAGCCATAGGAGTTTGACAGTGGGGCTACTAGATAGCCCCTGGTGGCTCCGCACTCTCCCGATCTCGGGGTGCGTACATGCCTGGCCGGAAAACAGCCCTTCGTTAAGGCGGTGGAATTCTAACATTCCGGTAGGTCATCGAGTGGTTGACCAGTCTCACGCTATATCATGACAGTCAGTTTTCGGCTTTCTCTACTGAGGTGCTCGTCCGGATGAACCAGGGCACAATTGCAGTAGTTCTCCTGGTGCTACCTTAGCCGATAAAGCGAAACATAAGGCACCAAAACACAGGAGCCGGGCAAACCCAACATTTGACCAAAGACAATGATTCGGAGCTGATGCATATAAGGCCAAACTCGCAACGCCGAACACTCCCTAAGGTATTCGGTCTTTATGGTATAGATCGGGCCTAAATAGTGCCCTTTGTAAGAAGCCCCTTGTGTCTAGGTACGTGCATTACTCTGACGTGGCCACATGCCAAGACGTCAGCATCCTTCTCAATTGTACTGAGAATTCGAGGGATGTGTATCAACAAGAGACAGTAAAAAAGGTTTACGCAGGGTCTTAATCTAAAAAGAATCCTTGGAGCGGGTCCCTGCTGCACGTCTGCGCCTGTATCTCCGTTGTGCCGTATCCTGGACGGGTGTAGCACGATGATCATCTGTAAAAGAGGGGAACTTAGGTGAAAAAGTTGTCATGCAAAAAGATAGTTTTTAAAGAAACCATGTATAACTAGAAATGAGTAGAAATTGCCACTTGTCTGCGTGCGTTGAGCCCCTTGTATTTGTAATAGGGGTGTGGCCATCAATCCGGTACAAATTACATATAGTAGCGTCGGACTCGTCTAACCGTGTCCGTGGTCTTGGCGACCTATCAAATGCTTTAGTTGGTGAGGCCGTTTTTAGTGTGCGGCTGCCAAGGCAGTCGCATTCTCTTCGGCGCGCAAAGATCTCTTAATACTTCCGTTCACTGTAATGATGCCATGTGGACTGGGCATCTTGAGCGTGAGGGAAGCGTAATGCGGTATTGCATTAAAGCGAGCAAAAGCTTCGCGTCCAAGTAGTGCTTGATAACCGCATTGGAACGGAGCAATGTGGAAGGTTAAATGTTCGCTACGGGAGTTATCGGGGAAGCCGAATATAACCTTTAGTAGCAAGGAGCCCGTGCAATGAGCCCCTAGGCCTGGCGTTACTCCTTTAAAGGTAGTGTTGCTATGGAAATTTTCGTTGGGTCTATCCCCATTTCGCGGATTGTATCCTGGTATATCAGGTTTAAATTGCTGCCACTGTCCATCAGGACTCGTGCAAAGTGGTATCCGTCAATTATTGGGTCTAATACCAGGGGAGCCCATCCTGCCCACCGGATACTTGCTGAGTAATCACGATGGTCGAAAGTGACTGGTTGAGACGACCAGTGGTAGGGTTTCGCGGTGATAGGCCCTTGGGCATATTTATCTGGAAGGGCCGCTTTGCTTCCCTTGATCACGTGTAATACGTTGACTATTTTGACTTCTGATGGAAACTTCTTTTGTTCCCCAGTGTCTTGCTTGAGAGGCTCATCCTCATCTTCGCTTGGTGTATCCTCCCCCTTGTGTACGGCGTTGAGCTTGCCGGACTGCTTGAAGACCCAACATTCTCTGTGGGTATGATTAGCGGATTTACCAGGGGTGCTATGGATCTGACATACCTGGTCCAGAATTTTGTTCAGGCTGGACAGTTCATCTCTAGCGCCTTTAGAGGGCAGCTTTTGTTGACCTGGCCGAGAGCTTCGGAATCCGGCGTTTACCGCCGTGCTCTTCGGGCTGTCTTCTTTATTACGACGCTTATTATTTTTGCTGCGTCGTGGTTTCCTGTTTTCATCTCTAACTTCGAATGTGCTTGGGTCGCTGGTGCTGCATCTGGCTAGTCAGCTGTCCTCACCCGCGCAAAAGCGGGTCATGAGGCTTGTTAATGCTGCCATTGTTCTCAGCTTTTCTTGGCCGAGGTGTCTGGCAAGCCATTCATCGCGGACGCTATGCTTAAAAGCTGCCAAGGCTTCGGCGTCCGGGCAGTCAACTATTTGGTTCTTCTTAGTAAGAAACCTGTTCCAAAGCTTTCGGGCTGACTCTCCGGGCTGTTGAGTTATATGACTCAAATCGTCCGCATCCGGGGGTCGGACATAAGTCCCTTGAAAATTTGCCCGAAAAGCGTCTTCGAGCTCTTCCCAGCTTCCAATGGAGTTTTCGGGGAGGCTTTTAAGCCAGTGCCGAGCTGGCCCTTTGAGCTTGAGGGGTAAGTACTTGATGGCGTGGAGATCATCTCCTCGAGCCATATGGATATGGAGGATATAGTCCTCAATCCAAACCCCAGGGTCTGTTGTTCCGTCGTATGCCTCTATGTTTACGGGTTTGAATCCCTCTGGAAATTCATGGTCCAGCACCTCATCGGTGAAACATAGGGGGTGTGCGGCACCCCTGTATCTGGGTGTACCGCGTTGTTCCGATGTTTGTTGTGTTACATCATATGTTGGGGCGCACTTGCATGGTCCATAGATGGATCTGGTTGTGTCGTCCTTTTGGTGCGAGCCCTCGTGTGGATCGCGTATTGGCTTGTGAGTGGTGTTGTTTGCCGCTCCATGTTGGCCGTGAGGTCGTCTATCCGGCCAGGTGGTCATTTTGATTTTTGGTTGTGGGGGATCTAGGGCCTCCTCATCGAATTCGGGTAGCAACTTCCGCTTTGGGTAGCTCTTGGTGGGGCGATTACCACCATACTTCGCTGCTGTGTTGAGTACTTTACTCCATCTGATTTGGAGTGTGTCCTGCGCAGCCTTGAGCCTTTGCTTCTGCTTTTTCGGACTCCTCGCGGTGGCAACAAGCCTTTGACGGGCATTCTGCTGCTCCGTGTGCCTGCCCGGCGTTATGTCATCCGGACTATTATCTTTGACAGAATTGGTTTGTACGGTTTGATTCTCCGTATTGCCGTGGTCCGGCAGTGGTTCGCCCTGCTCCAACGCTGGGTCTGTATGATCGTTATTTCTGCCGAGGCGGGATTTGGGGCGGCGCTTACGCCGCTGCTTTGACTGCTTCTCAAGGGGACAAGCCTTCGTTGCGTCCTTCCGTTCCTTGTCGTCGTCTTCTTTTGGTGTGTCCACCATGTATACGTCATATGATGAGGTGGACGTCCAGCGCCCTGTGGGCAGTGGTTCCTCTTCACCTCCCGCATCATCGTTCATACCGTCGATGTCTTCGGAGTCGAAGTCGAGCATGTCGGTTGAGTCATCGACAGTGGCTACCAAGTGGGTGGTGGGTGGGCCTCAAATTTCTTCGTCGTCTGCATCCCATTCCTGCCGAACATAGTTCGGCCAGGATTCTCCTAACAAGGAGAGAGACCTTAATGAGTTCAGTATGTCGCTAAAGGGCGAGTGCTGAAAAATATCCACGGAGGTAAACTCCATGATCGGTGCCCAATCAGATTCGATAGCAACGAGTGCAGGCGGTTCGGAGTCTGTGGCCGGAGAAGGATCCGGCAGTTTAACAACACAGCTCTCGTGCAAGGCAAGGTCAATGTTCGGCTTGATCGCCGCTGAGGGTAAGGCCTCCGTGGCGGGGTCCATCCACCCGTTCGCGGAAGGCGCAACTGGCTCCGAATTAAGGGTCGGAGCGGCTGCTGGTGCGATCTCCTTAACACTGTCCGATGGGAGAGCTAAGTCATGCTCATCGTGACCGCGTGGCGCACAAGGCAGAGGCTTGAATCCATCGAAGATCAAATCTCCACGGACATCGGTCATGTAGTTTAAGCTTCCCAACCTGACCTGGTGGCCAGGGGCGTAACTTTCCATCTGCTCCAGATGGCCAAGTGAATTGGCCCGCAGTGCAATGCCGCCGAGCACGAAGATCTGTCCGGGGAGAAAAGTCTCACCCTGGACCGCATCGCTATCGATGATAGTAGGAGCCATCAAGCCTAACGGCGACGACACAGAGGAACTCTCACTGAAAGCACCAATGTCAGTGTCAAAACCGGCGTATCTCGGGTAGGGGGGTCCCGAACTGTGCGTCTAGGCCGGATGGTAACAGGAGGCAGGGGACACAATGTTTTACCCAGGTTCGGGCCCTCTTGATGGAGGTAAAACCCTACGTCTTGCTTGATTAATATTGATGATATGGGTAGTACAAGAGTAAATCTACCACGAGATCAGAGAGGCTAAACCCTAGAAGCTAGCCTATGGTATGATTGTATGTTGTCCTACGGACTAAAACCCTCCAGTTTATATAGACACCGGAGAGGGTTAGGGTTACACAAGGTCGGTTACAAAGGAGGAGATATCCATATCCGTATTACCTAGCTTGCCTTCCACGCCAAGTAGAGTCCTATCCGGACATGAGACGAAGTCTTCAATCTTGTATCTTTATAGTCTAACAGTCCGGCCGAAGGATATAGTCCGGCTGTTCGGAGACCCCCTAATCCAGGACTCCCTCAGTGGCTTTAGCCATGAGGCACTTGGCGGTGATGCTCTCATTGGGTGAGTCGAAGAGAGACCCCCGTGGAGTCGTTGCAATGGCAACTGAGGCCATGGCAGCCGACTCATCATCTTCATCATCGTCATCATCCTCATTGTACTCTTATTGTACCACCAATGCCTTGGGAGGAGTCTTCTTGGTGAATTGGCTCTTGTTGGGGAATGACTTGGCCTTGTCCTTTCGGATGAGCTTTCCACCATTGTCTTCCCTCTTCTCATACGGGCACTCCGCAACAAAATGACTCACATTTCCACAATTGTAGCAAGTCCTTACACGTTGCTTGCTCTTCGTGCCGCTTGTGTTGTTTTTGCTAAAGTTTGGCCTTGAGTTTTTCTTGCTCCAAAATTGCCTCGAAGCAAGTGCCACGTGTTCATGACATGCATACTTTGTATCTTCGGGGTTGCTCTCCTCTTCTTCCTCTTCTTCTTCTTCAACGCAGACCTTGGCCTTCAAAGCAAGGTTGGGCTTCTTTGCCCTTTGAGAACGAAGCACCGCATTGTCGGTGGTCTTGTCCAAGATGTTCATGGCCACAAACTCATCCAACACTTTGCTTGAGGTCAAAATGTGGAAGTCCGGCCTTTGACGAATGACGGAGGACATGGCCTTGTGGTAAGGCATCATTGCCTTGAGGAATTTGCGCTTGATCCAATTGTCATCCGTGTCCTTGCTCCCGTGATCTCGGAGTGAGACCGCGAGTTTGGTTACTCTCCGATAAAGCTCACGAGGTTCTTCATCTTCTTTCATTGCGAACTCATCGGCTTCATCTTGCACCACTTCATAGTTGGAGCGTTGAATACTTGCGCTCCCCCGGTAGAGTGAGACAACACAAAGCCATGCGTCTTTGGCCAAGGCGAAGGGCCGAAGATGAGGTAGATCTTTGGGTGGAATTGCATCTTGAATGATGAAGAGAGCATTCTCATTGAATTGGTTATCCGCGGCTTCTCGAGGAGTGAAGTTGCTTGGATCATGCGGATGGAAATCTTCTTCAATGATTCTCCAAAGATTAGTGTTCACATGATTTAAATGACGCTTAAAGCGGTAAACCCAAGAATCAAAGTCCTCATTTTTTACAATCTTAGGGGGAGGACCAGCATGATTTAAATGAGTGGAAGGAACCGGTCCACCATAAACAAGTGGTGGTTCCACATGAGCACAGATGTCGGTGCCATTTTTACCACTAGAAGAAGGAGCCTTTTCACTACTAGCTTCCCCCCTTGTCGGAGATAGCATCTTTCACCTTGTCGGTGGGATCACCCACTTTCAATGGTGTGGTGGATAGTTTGAGCCCTTCAAGGAATTTAGTAAACATGCTTTCAACCTCGGTCGTCATGGAGGTTTTCAATGTCTCCAAGGCCGCATTGAACTCCTCACGAGAGACCGAGGTTCCCCCATCGCCCGTAGACGAGATCGGATTCACACCGGAGTGTTCCTCCATACCATCTACGGTATCAACCATACTCTTCGGACGGTAAAGTCCTTAATAAAGAGACGAGGCTCTGATACCAATTGAAAGGATCGATATAGTTGACTAGAGGGGGTGAATAGGCAACTAAATTTTTTTAGCTTTTCTTTACCAAATTAAACTTTGCATCAAAGTAGGTTGTCTAGATGTGCAACTAGGTGAGCAACCTATATGATGCAACACATACAAGCACACAATCAAGCAAGGAAAGTAACACAAGTAAGCTTGCAAAAGTAAAGGGACGAGAAGACCAAGAGTGGAGCCGGTGAAGACAAGGATGTGTTACCGAAGTTCCTTCCTTTTGAGGGGAAGTACGTCTCCGTTGGAGCGGTGTGGAGGCACAATGCTCCCCAAGAAGCCACTAAGGCCACCGTATTCTCCTCACGCCCTCACACAATGTGAGATGCCGTGATTCCACTATTGGTGCCCTTTAAGGCGGCGACCGAACCTTTACAAACAAGGTTGGGGCTCTCTCCACAACTTAATTGGAGGCTCCTAACAAAACCACGAAGCTTCACCACAATGGAATATGGCTCCGAGGTGACCTCAACCATCTAGGGTGCTCAAACACCCAAGAGTAACAAAATCCACACAAGAAAGTATGGGGGAAGCAAATATCCTTTGGTGGAAGTGTAGATCTAGGTCTCCTCCTTCAATCCCTGGCAAATCAACAAGTTTGAGTGGCTAGAGAGAGAGATCGGGCAAGAGAGCTTGAAGTGCGTTAATGGTGGAGTGAGAGAGGTCAAAGGTGAGAGTGGTATGTGGGAGAAGCTCCCTTATATAGCAACCCTAAATTCCAGCCGTTACCGCGTTTTTTGCACTGCAGCGGTACAACCGGTCCTCGTCCCGGTACAACCAGGACTCACGGTGTATCTACAGAACCCTACCAAGCGATACAACCGGACCTGCAGGCGGTAGTACCGGCTAAGAAAAATAACCGGACTAACCGCCTAGCCACCGCACAACCACCGCATCAAAACAGAAGCTTGACCGGTACTTGGGCGGTGCCTAGCCGGAACAATGGCATGGCCTTGAGCTCTTGGGCGGCTAAGTTCTAAGCGGAAGAACCGCTCAGACCACCGGTGGTACCGGTCATCGAGGAACGACTAGACCAACCGGGCCACTACCACCCAAGAACCGCATCAAAACAGAAGCTCAAGCGGTACTTGAGCGGTGCATGGCCGGAACCACCGCCCTAGCTTTTGCAGAGCATGGTGGCGGTACCACCGCCTGAAGGCAGCGGTACAACCGCTCGATCAAAGCTGATGAGCGTCAAGACCTAGCGATACAACTGCTCCAGGGAGCGGTACAACCGCTGGGCGGAAACAGTGAGCAGGAATCGATAAGGGAAGAGATAAGGGAAACTCTCTCTCACACACACCTAAGAAAGACAAAGGGGGGGGGGGTGATGAAGGTGTACATGAAAAGATTCCCCCAGTTATTTCTAATGAGGATTCCCTCTTGATAGTACGAGTTCCTTACGACCAAAGAGATAAAAAGCATAGGGGACTCCGTCTTCGATCTTTTCCTACAAGATAGAATAGCTTTCCGATGTAGGCCTAAGCGTCAAGAACCTGAAACATTTAGCACAAGATTAGACCAACAAAAGGGTTGTCATCATCATCCAAAACATGAAGTAGGGAAATGCCCTTTCAGAAGATGCAAGCTAATAGAAGGCACATGGTAACACGAGCAAACAGAAGGACGAACGGAAGAGGGCGAATAAAATGGCAAAGGTGAAGTGGGGAGAGGAAAATGAGAGGCAAATGGCAAATAATGTAATGCGAGGGATAAGAGTTTGGGATGGGTACTTGGTATGTCTTGACTTGTGCATAGATCTCCCCGGCAACGGCGCCAGAAATCCTTCTTGCTACCTCTTGAGCATGCGTTGGTTTTCCCTTGAAGAGGAAAGCGTGATGCAGCAAAGCAGCGTAAGTATTTCCCTCAGTTTTTGAGAACCAATGTATCAATCCAGTAGGAGACCACGCGCGAGTCACCTCATACCTACACAAACAAATAAGAACCTCGCAACCAACGCGATAAAGGGGTTGTCAATCCCTTCACGGCCACTTACAAGAGTGAGCTATGATAGAGATGATAATAATAAGATAAATATTTTTGGTATTTTTATGATATAAATTGAAAGTAAAGATTGCAAAATAAAATAGATTGGAAACTTGTATGATGGAAAATAGACCCGATGGCCATAGGTTTCACTAGTGGCTTCTCTCAAGATAGCATAAGTATTATGGTGGGTGAACAAATTACTGCCGAGCAATTGATAGAATTGAGCATATTATGAGAATATCTAGGTATGATCATGTATACAGGCATCACGTCCGTGACAAGTAGACCGACTCCTGCCTGCATCTACTACTATTACTCCACACATCGACCGCTATCCAGCATGCATCTAGAGTATTAAGTTCATAAGAACGGAGTAGTGCTTTAAGCAAGATGACATGATGTAGAGGGATAAAATCATGCAATATGATATAAACCCCATATTTTTATCCTCGATGGCAACAATACAATACATGTCGTTCCCCCTACTGTCACTCGGATCGAGCACCGCAAGATTGAACCCAAAGCTAAGCACTTCTCCCATTGTAAGAAAGATCAATCTAGTAGGCCAAACCAAAGTGATAATTCGAAGAGACTTGCAAAGATAACCAATCATACATAAAAGAATTCAGAGAAGATTCAAATATTGTTCATAGATAATCTTGATCATAAACTCACAATTCATCGGATCTTGACAAACACACCGCAAAATAAGGTCACATCGAATAGATCTCCAAGAGAATCGAGGAGAACTTTGTATTGAGATCCAAAGAGAGAGAAGAAGCCATCTAGCTAATAACTATGGACCCGAAGGTATGAGGTAAACTACTCACACATCATCGGAGTGGCTATGGTGTTGATGTAGAAGCCCTCCATGATCAATGCCCCCTCCGGCGGAGCGTCGGAAAAGGCCCCAAGATGGGATCTCACGAGTACAGAAGGTTGCGGCGGTGGAATTAGGTTTTCGTGGCACCCTCTGATGTTTTGAGGGTACATAGGTATATATAGGAGGAAGAAGTAGGTCGGTGGAGCCACGAGGGGTCCACGAGGGTGGAGGGCGCGCCCCCTGCCTCGTGGCCTCCTTGTTGGTTGCTTGACGTCCACTCCAAGTTCTCTGGATCACGTCTGTTCCAAAAATCATGCTCCCGAAGGTTTCATTCCATTTGGGCTCCGTTTGATATTCTTTTTTTTTGAAACACTGAAATAGGCAAGAAAAACAGCAATTTGGGCTGAGCCTCCGGTTAATAAGTTAGTCCCAAAAATAATATAAAAGTGTATAAATAAGCCCATTAAACATCCAAAACATAATATATAATGGCATAGAACAATCAAAAATTATAGATATGTTGGAGACGTATCAATTGCCTCGGAGGGCTGAGGATGAACTAGTACAGTGGATGGGCAGCCTCAGGAGGTGAGGTGTTATTGAGCTCGATGAGCTGGTGGTTGAGAGGGTGATCTGAATGATCCGTCCCCTTCTACGGTGGTGGCTAAGTCCTATTTATAGTGGTCTTGGTCCTCTTCCCAAATGTTTTAGGCGGGAAGGGATCCCACAATGGCCAAGTTTGAAGGGGGGCAACTAGTACAAGCTATCCTGACAAAAGTAGTCTTCGCCTGCCAAAGGCTCTGGTGGTGACGTTGCTGTGGGCTCTACGATGACCTCCGTCCTGCCGTCCTGCTGGTCTTGGTCTTGTTGCACAGATATGAAAACCTTTGCCTGATGCCTCGGGACCCCGCGCCCGCGCTTGCCTCCTTAGCACTAAAGAGAAAACTGGTACACTGCGCCCGCTGGCGCCTGCCTGGCCTTGGTCGTCATGGCTCACGTCACGCGAGCCTCGCGAGGTGCCCCTTGCATAGATATCTCCGCTCCTTGGGAGCCAGCCTAGTGAGGCTGCCCCCAGGGAGGTCTTGGTGTCATCCGCCTCATGAGGCTTGGCCCCTCGCGAGGGTCTTGAGTTGTTGCCGCCGAAGATGGGCCGTTGATGGAGCCACGCCACAGGCCGGAGCCAGACAAGTCTTGGTACTCCCGTTTCCAGGACACCCGACATTGACACCTAGAGGGAGAGGGCATCGGGCGTGTCACCTAGCGGCGGCGGTGCGATGATGTGGTTGGCTGTGGAAGGGGATGCATTTCCTGAATATCTATGATGCCAAGATTTGGGTGGATGACGGGAGAGCTATATCACCTCACTCAACCTCCAAATATCGAGGTTCACAGGCTCGATTTGGAGCAACCTTCAAAACGTATGGAGATGGAATGCAGAATGACGATTATGCTAGACCCTTTTTCGACTGAAATCGTTATATCATCGACAATTACGGTGTTTGGGGGCCGAGAGTGCTCTTAGAGCATCTCTAGCCAAGCTTCTAAAAGATCTTAACTCGTCGAAAGATTCCCTTTCTAGGAGTTAAGCCACAGATGATCGACCTCTCAAAATCTTTAACCCCTAAAATATTTGATGAGATGCATCGGCCGCCTCTCAAATTTAAGAGAGCGAATGCAAGTCGTAGCAGGTGATCCGCTCGTCGGTCTCTCTCCTGCTCGGTCGCCTCCATGATCGCGCCGCCGCCGTTGCATTCCTTGCCTCCGATGGCCACCTTGCAACCCGGCTGATCTCCGTCCACCAAATTCCGGCAAGAATCTAGCGATATTTCGGCGAACTTTCCTTCGAATTATCATTGTCCCAAGCAACTTCCGTGCTACTCCCTGTTGTCCCCTGCCACTGTCGCGCTACTCCCCGTCGTCCCGGCCGGGGCCACACTCGTCCCCTCCATCTCCGACCATGGGCGGAGCCAGTGGTGGAGGACGAACAAAAGTTGAGGTAGTGCAGGTTTTGGTTACTCGCCACCAGCAACTCCGCCACGCCGATGTGACGCCTTGCACCCTGCCTGCACGGGACAAATCAAGGTAGGGCAGCTGCCAACCCTTTGCCCTATCTGTCCTTCGCCACCGGGCGGAGCATCACAACACAGTACAGACCAACGAAAGCACGCACATATGAGCTCCTATATGATTGTGGGTCGACATCGCCTATTCCAGTGAATCGTTGCGTTTGGACCATGCCATCAAACCACACGGAGAATGAACAGTAGAAAAACCAGTTAGATGAATAATTATCCAAACCTTGGCCTGTGAATGAATTTTACCGGTTTCCTTGACTCCTTTCTTGCACGCATACGTTGCGCTCAGTGATCCTCTATCAAATTGCTTTTGCATGTCCTCTGCCCTAGCCCTAGCTAGCTTCTGGACATCATCTACCATCTAGAAATCATGGGTGGCCGCGTGGAAGGAAGAAGGAAGAAGGAAGAAGAAAGTAGACCAGGGATAGAGACTTTCATGTAAAGTTTTGTATGTTTGGAGAGTTAGCTCCGCATTGTTTTAACTCTCATGTTTAGAGCATTTTTAATAAAAGATGTAGATGCAAAAATAACTAATTTTTGTATCTCCGAGGCTCAAAAATCCTTTTCCAAAAGATGATGCAGATGTAAAAGGTTTTATATCTCAGCCTCCCGGAGATCTGAAATACAACACTTCGAGTACCGTCGCCGCCACCCCGCTCGCATCACCGGCCGCATCCCCGCACCACTGCCGCCCCGCCCGCATCACCGGCCGCATTCCCCGCACCGCCGCCACTCGATTCCACCACCGCCGCTGCGCCGTGGCCCCGCACTCCCGTCGCCGCTCAATCCGGCCGCAGCCCCGCACCACCACTCGCCGCGTGCAAGCCCGCCGCCCATCCCGTAGCCCCGCCCGCCGCCTCGCACCGCCGCCTCGCCCACCGCCGCCACCCCGCCACCGCCTGAATACTAGTTGAAGTACAATTTTACATCTCCATTTGCATCATCTATTAGAGTTGCTTTTTTACATCTTCAATATACATTTTTTGTTGGAGTTGTCTCTTTCTTGAAGATGCAAAAAACACTTTTGAAGATGTAAATTTTCACCTCTCCTGTTTTACGTCTCCAAATTTGCATCTCCGATATTACGGAGTTATGATATGCTCGAAGATTCACAATTTGAGCTGGGATAAAATTTAGCGAGGTAAATCCAGCCGTGCGCCGCTGCTGGTATTCGTTCATGCAAGCTGCTGGAGCAGGTTGCCCATGGCGACTCGCGCCACCACCCCCTCCTACCTCTACAACGTCCTCCTCCGCCGCGCCGCAGACCACCGCGGCCTCCTGCTGGCCTTCCGGGCTATGCTGCGCGCGGGCGTCGCGCCGGACCACTTCACCTTTCCCTTCGCCCTCAAGGCGCTCGCCCAGGCACGCGCCGCAGCGCCACCGCGCGCCGGCGGAGCCCTTCGGTGCCTCCACGCGCAGCTTGCCAAGTCTGGCCACGGCGCCGACGTCTACGTTACTTCCTCCCTCGTCCACGCCTACTCGGCAGCCGACGCCGACGCCGCCTCTGCACGTGCGGTGTTCGACGCCGCGCGCCACCGCAACGTCGTCACCTGGACGGCGATGATCGCTGGGCACGCCGCGGCTGGGGAGGCGCGGGATGCGGTCGCGCTATTCAGGGAGGCTGTGGCGAGCGGGCAAGAGGTAATTAATAGTGTCACGGCCGCGCAGGTGATGGCGGCGTGCGCGCAGTGCGGCGACATAGAGAGCGGGACGTGGGTGCACGACACGCTCCGGCGCTGGTGCGTCGAGCCCGTATTGCTCGATGTTGCTCTTGCCACGGCGGTACTCCATATGTATGCCGCATGTGGTGGTCTCAGTGTTGCAGTTCAAGTGTTCGATGCAATTCCTCAAAGAAACGAGGTGTCCTGGAATGCAATGGTTGAGGTTTGTAATCGTCATGGCAGCTCGGATAAGGTTCTAGAAGCTTTTGCTGCTATGCATTCTGCTGGGATGAAGCCTGATAAGGTGACATGGCTGAGCATACTGCGTGCTTGTACATCGAAGGGAGATACGGGCTTAAGCCGAGGGGTTCACGCATACTTGGAAAAGACTAATTGTTGTCGACATGTTTCAGTTTGCACATCTCTAATGGATATGTATTCAAAAACAGGAAATGCACAGAGCGCGCTCCAGATATTTCATTGTCTCAAAGGAAAGGATTTGATGGCATGGACAAGCATGATCAGCAGTTTGGCGAAGCATGGCCAAGGCAGAGATGCAGTGCAGCTCTTCAAGCAGATGGAGTATGGTGGCGTTGTTCCAGACCATGTTGCATTTTTAGGCGTGCTTACCGCTTGCAGTCATGCAGGGATGGTGGATGAAGGCAGGAAATATTTTGGCTCCATGCTGAATCTTTACGGCATCAGACCAACGGTAAAACATTATGGATGTATGATTGATCTCTTGAGCCGTGCAGGTCACTTAGGAGAGGTTGAGAGGATGATGCAGCTGATGCCTATTCAGCCCAGTTTTAGAATGTGGGGAAGTATGATGAACGGTTGCAAGATACATGGTAGGGCGGATGTAGCTGAGAGGATAGGATGGGAGTTTGCTGAACTTAACCCTCAGTTAAGTGCAACCTATGTGGTCATGTCCAACATATACGCAGAGGTTGGTAGGTGGCATGTGGTCGAGCAAACTAGGAGGCTGATGTGGCAGAAGGGATTGAAGAAAAATATTGGCTCAAGTGGCACTGAAGTGCACATGCTGTGCTCCTGAATTCAATCGAAGTGAGAGGGGGGGAATACTGTGAAAGACGTGTTGTGGAAATGTGACATCAAAGGCATGTACATTCCTGTCTGGACCATGCGTTTGAATTGAATTGCCAGTTTTATGTGCGGACATAGAGGTAAACATCTAATCTAACTTAAAGTGCTTACGAGTTGTTTACTTACGTACTTACCTTTCCTTTTTTGAAGCTAGATCGTTATTTATGCATTATATCCTGTACTTGATTTGGTAAGGACAAAATAGGTAAATGCTATTTTTGAGAGGTCGGTGTTTACAGAATGTCTGTCCACTTGGAGGTTGATATGTTGCCTGACATCACCCTTAGAAAATGCCTCTGCATATTTCCACAGCTCTGAGGGCTTCTTTGTCTAGCCTAAATATCAAATGTACACTTTGCATATACATATTTGTAAACACGAGAAAACTGAAGATGTTGTGATGTATTAAAACTCTAGCAACTACTTCTTTTACCATGCACCGTTGTTTCAATGCAAAAAGAAAAGAAGTGTCATATTTCATGTGTAACATAACAATTTTGGATATTAATTTAACCAGGACAATCTCTTCAGGGGCATCTGAACAGATAGACACCGAGCCTTCAAGGTGTGCGAAGTACTGGGCACTTTGGCAGTAAACGACATGCACCCAACACTAGCAGAAAGTATTCATAGCCTGGAGCCTTGGAATAGCTCAAGGTAAGACCGATGTCATACTAGCACCTTTTGCTTGACTTGAGCAACTCAGGGTGTGAGCTGGTGAGTACTAGCATGTAATTGATCCCAAACAAGTTAATTATTTGGGAAAATGTTTTTACACGATCATGGCTCTTGTCTCCCTTTAATTTCTCTGAAAGTTGTGCCACATCATTGTGTACTTGTTACAAAAGCTGTGTTGTGCTGCACTATTAGCCTGTCTTGACCAACCTAATTGCACTCAGGAGTCAGGACACTGAACACTTGCTAATTGGCAATGCTGGTACGCTGAAGGTGGTAACATGGCCTTCATGACCTCTTCAGTCAGCTGTGGTTGGTTAGCCGATCAATAGAAACTGAGGACTTCTTCCAATTAGATCTTCAACATTTGAAGGTTCATTGCCCCCAAGAATGCAGCCAAACAAGTCAAAATAAGCAACACTGCAACCATCAGGTGAGTTTCTGCATACTGCTTGTGATCTAAACTGGTTGCTCCAGTAGAATACTTCTCTGTAGTCTTACTTATCTGTTCTGATGCATGCCAAACCTTGTTACTGTAGTAACTACTCACCCTAAGGTCCTAGATTTTACGAATACTTCTTAAAATTAGTCCAACAGAGAAGCCCGGTGGAACAATAATTAAGATAGAAATGACAGTGAGGTATCATAATTGATTGTTCCTGTTAAGAGTTGAACCTGGTTGGGACAAATCACAAAGTCCATATTTCTAGGATACAGCACATTTCTCAAAGGTCCTATATCTCACCTTATTGACTAAGCAACACTAGCAAGATGCCCGTGCGTTGCATGGAACATCAAGATGCATTTGTACGAGTAGTTTACCTTGTGAGAGAAAAGGATGAACGGGGAAAGTCCTTATCTGCAAGTGTGGAGAGAGGTGCAGGTATCTTTTTGCAAAATTGCCATAGTTTGCTTTCTATCCGTCAGATATAGATCGGACGGTCTATATTACACGATGGTAGGCACACCATCATCACCAACTCGGTCTTTTATAAGAGTAGAGATCCATATCCTAACATTAAGTGGATAACTTTTTTATATTTTATTGGGCGGGAAAAATAAACAACCTGAACCGTGGACCAACCAAACCAAACTTGCACGCTAGCCAACTTTCCAACAAAGAAGTTCAGTAGTAGCATCCACGACGCTTTATTTATACCTTCGAAGTGCGACCGACAAAGGCTATGGCGGTAGCCACTTGTCACATCATCTTTTACAGCGAGGATTGGCCAGAAGTATACCGTCGTTGACCATGGCAGTACCCTGTATATTTCTACCGCCAACGTGTATAGGAAAAGTCAGATCCAGAAAGATTTACAAACAATCATTAAGTCGTGCTAAACTTTTCTCGAAAGGTCAAAACAGTGAATTTGTACGCATGTGGGCATACCCATGGTAGGAATCATGTCAGGTTTGAATGATTTCTGACTCCGGATGCAAGTTGTGACACGTGTTCGACCATGTATTGGCCTTTTTTTACCGAGATAACTCTAATTTTTTTATAAAATTTGTCTAAAATCAAAACAACTTGGCATGGTGCATTGAATTGGTAATACAAGGCCATGGAAAAAATTGGGCCATTTTAAGGATGTCCCAAAACAACATGCTCTCAGATAGAGCCTTCTGGCCTACCCGAACACCCTCCGTTGAACATGATCTATTTTTGGACATGCTTAAAATGAACCCAACTTTTGCAAGTAGGTGGGGATGCTCATGGTAGACACCCATGCCATGTTTTAATGACTTCCTACACCATTTGCACATTGCGACATGTCCATCCCTTTATCAACATTTTTACAACGGGAAAACTCCAGAAAATGCAAAACTTCTCAAAAACTCAAACAACTTGGCATGGTACCTTGAATTGCTCATACAAGACCATGGAAAAAATTGGGGTGATTTAAAGGATGTCGAGAAACAACGTGCTTTTAGACGGAGCCTTCTCGCATACCCGAGCATCCTTCATTGAACATAGTATATTTTTTTGACATCCTTCCTTAAAATTACATGCCTCTAGCTCAATATAAGAATGGATCAAGACCCCCACATGTTCGTATTCTCTAGTTCAACATGGCACCATCTAATTAGAGCCAAACCTATAAAAAAATTATTGGCACGTGCCCATAATTTGTTTCAATTATAATTAACCAGCATATTCTCTTTTATTGGCACATGGAAGCTACCACTGTCGATAATTTATGGTGTCCCTTATTCTGAACAAGCCGACTTAGCTCAATGCGCCGGATGCGAAGCAGGCCCAGTATGGGAGTGATTGATCTCACGAGCTCAAAGACACGACCACATGTTGCTAGCCACTCAAACAAACGCGTTCTGCTAAGCAATGATCAACATGAATATTAAAGAATATAATGCAACGTCAAATTAAAAACTTTTTTTTGAACTTTTCAAAAGCTTTTAACTATGAAATGCCAAATATACTTGGCAACGTGAATGATTTTCCAAATTATGATTTGTTTTAAAATACCACACATTTTAAAAAAGACGAACAAAAAATTTGAACAGAACATTTGTTGAAATTCACAAAAATTTCTTAAAAGCATGAACGTTTTATAAAAATATGTTTTTTTTCTTAAGTTGTGAACAATTTTTGGTAACGGGAACATATATTGAACATATAGAAGAAATTTAGAAAATATGTCTTTTAATGCAAAAATTATTTCCAATTTTTTAACATATCACTAAAACAAGAATATTTTTCAAATTTGTCACATTGTTTAAATCTTGCACAAATTTGGAAAAAGCCAAACATCTTTCAAAAATGGAATAATTGTTTTTAATTCTGAAAAAAAATTAAAATTTCAAACATATTTTAAATAGGAACACAGTTTTGGAATTCATAACCTGAACTATCGAATATACTTGGCAACGTGAACAATTTTCCGAATTATGAACAGTTCTTTGAAAATTTCATACATTTTTGGACAAAGCAAGAAGAAAAAATTGAACGGAACATCTCCTGAAATGCACATACATTTCTTAAAAACATGAACCTTCTTATAAAAAAACGAACATCTAAGTTGTGAACAATTTTTTAAAATGGGAACATGTTTTAAACATGCAGAAGAATTTTAGTAAATGTGTTTCTTTAATGCAAATATTCTTTTCAATTTTTAAACATACCGCTAAAACAAGAATATTTTTTGAATTTGGAATATTTTTCAAATGCATTTGTTTAAACCTTGAACAATTTCTTAAAATACAAATATTTTTTAATAAGTGGGAATAATTTTGAAATTTTGAACAAATGTTGGCATGACAAAAAAAATCCAAATATTTTTTGAATAAGAACACATTTTTTGTAATTCGTATCTTTTTACGAAATTATGAATAAAAATTGAAATTCCGAACATTTTTGAAAATTATGAATTTCAGAAAAAATTGAAAAATAGACTTGCAATGAGAAAATAATAAAGAAGCAGCAAATAAATAGAGAAAGAAACAGAAAAAGAAAATTTGATACAGAAGACAAACAAAAATGGGCCGCCGAGTCTTGGGCGCCCAGTGCGTAGCTGTAACTATTTGCCGCATTGAGCGGGAAATAAGATTTTTTCTTGCTGCGTGGGCAGGAGAAATGGGTTGATTTTACTGGGCCATAGGGTGCACAGCACACGTACGAAATTCTGCAGAAATCGTTTTTCCTTTGCTAACAAGCGGACGTACGAAAGTTTAGTACCACCTCGGATAGAATTATTTTTTTTGAAGGTGAACGGATGAAAAAATTAGAGAAATACACCTTATTTTATTAGTAGGTATAGATATAGATATAGATATAGATATAGATAAAGCACAACAGCAGTTTTATGGTTAATAAAGTTTCTTGCTCAGTTTCAAATAAAAGAAATTCTTACATCTGTGTGCCGGTTAAGTGCAACCTCTCAGAGCTAAAGCAAGTGAGGACGCTAATAGCCAGATGCCAATTCAGACGTTTCTTTTTAATTGAAATTCTTCTGGATCCATTTCTGAACGAATCTTTACTTTCTTTGCGTGCTTTCCCAAGGTTATCCTGTGATGTCCCTTTTGTTTGCTTGCATTTACCCTCATGTTGCAGTTCTCCAGCAGGGTGTGGATTTCTGTTGGTTTATGATGGGCTGATCCCACTGTAGGTATGGACCTTCCTTCATGAAGCTTGAGGAAGCACTCACTTTTCCATCCACGGGATTCTTGGTTCTGCACTTAGTCTTGAACCTTTGTTGGTTTGGGACGTCAATCTCATTCGTCATATCCGTCTTGTCCATTATGGGCGGATGCGCGAGCTTGAAAGAGATACTGCAATTTGAATAGTTAATGCTGCTCACACTACTGTATATAGTCGATAAATTGCTGATTTTTTCTTTCTTTCTGTCATATGCCTGAGTTATACAACAACAACAACAACAACAAACAACAAAGCCTTTAGTCCCAAACAAGTTAAGTTATACTACCTCCGCTCCAAAATACTATTTGAAGTTCTCTGTTTATCTTAAGTCAACTTCTTGAAGTTTTGATCATGTATATAGAAAAATTATTAATATGTCCATTCAATTGGATTACACAACCTGTCTCCTCTGGATTGTGTGTTCATGTTCATTTATCTGGATGTTTTTCTTAACAAGGGGGAGGCGCAGAAGGCGCCAAATTTCATTTCAAACTAAGCTCAGATATTGTACATCATGAACACAAAACCCAGGACAATCAAGATTAACAAGTTTCTAAATGAAAGGAGAGCTGTGGATTGTCTGTGAGCTAGTTTGACTCACGCAAAGAAAGTTTCTGATATGGAGTTCCAAACCTGGTGAGCACAATCGTGCGCAACTCCATTTAAACCTCTGGATATATGGAAGATGGCAGTAGTAGAGTGCTTGGAGTTGCAATGGAAGCCTGCTGAGTGCTGCATGATGTCCCAGCCAGTAGAAGGAGCAGAGATGTCTATGAGGAATGTGGGCCGCTGCACTTCCACCTTCGCAGCCACAACTGCAGGAAAGGTGCAAAGCTCCAGCTTCTGCCAGCAGAGGCGAGGGTGCGAGATCCACAGAGGCTTGAATTATGATCCCAGCACTGCCTTGATCGTCCTAGATCTGTATGAAGACACATGTGAGCTGTGGCTGGCAGCGAAGATCTTCCTGGGGTCTTTGGAATTCTTCCAAGAGGCATCCAAAAAAAAATCTTGTTCCCTGTGATCATATGATCAGATGCAGCAGTACTTCCCTGTACAGGAATCAGAGAAGTATTAGGATTAGAAGACGTATGCCCTGCAGTAGTAACAGTAGCAGTATGCTCTTCATCAGCCATGTTAGCAGCAGTGATTGCAAGTTTTATCTGATGGACTTGGTGAGGAGAGTTCCTTCTCTGAAAAAGTGCATCATCCCTGGTTTTCCAAAGGCCCCATAAGAAAGAATTGATTAGGCAAAGAAGCATAAGGATGCCACATGGACAGAATGTGGAGAATGATATCATGCATGGTGTGAAAATTGTTTACAAGCATTTCAGTTGTTAAATACCAAGGATGAGAGAACCAGGCTGCTTTTGTAAAAGTGCAAAGAAGAAAATAGGTGCAACTCATCCTCGGGAAGATCACATCTGCAACCGTTCTGGGATATGTTAATAGAATAGTTACCTCCTCGCAAACCTATGGGGAGTGCAGTCCTAAGAGCATCTCCAGCGCCGCGCCCAACAAGCCCTCCCAGACCACTTTTTTTCGGCGCCGGCGCCACAAAAACGCCCCAGTCGCGTCCCCAGGACGTCGAAAAGCGCCGGTTCGGCTCGTTTTTGGGCTCGGCGGTCGCAGGCCAAACCCGGCGCACTGGGGGGCGATCGGGGGCTCCGGCGCAAGGGAAAAGCGCGACTGGCCCACACCGTCAGGTGAAAAGTCAAGTTTTTCTTCCCCGACTCGCCTCCCACCCCCATGCCCTCGGCCGCCATTAGCTGTATCCCGGCGCCGCCCGCCGCCCTTCACCGCTAGATAGCCAATCCCCGTCGGAAAAATAGCAGAGGTTTGCCGAGGCAGCCCCTCCACCAGCAGCTGGGCGTTTCCGGCCGCGGAGGGGCAGTTTAGCGACGGGTACACGCCCGCCGGGGCAAGGTGTTTGGCGATTTGCCTGCCCCGGCGAGATGGACTCGGATGACGAGGAAGCGTTCGCCGCGCTGCTGGAGGAGGAAGCCGAGGCCGACGTCCAGGAAGAAGAGCATCTCATGGTGCTCGCCGCCCTCACCCAGCTGCTCGCGAGCAATGAAAAGCCGCGGCGAGGTGGATCGACGCCGGGGCTGGTGAAAGAAAAGAACCGGCATCGTCTCGAAGGCTACTGCATGCTCTACTCCGACTACTTTGCCGACGCTCCACTGCACGGCGACAAAACATTTCGGCGCCATTATCGGATGAGCCGAAAGCTTTTCCTTAGGATTGTGAATTCCATCCGGGAGTTTGACAGCTACTTCAAGTGCAAGAAGGATTGCACCGGCAAACTTGGATTCACCTCGATCCATAAGTGCACGACAGCGATGAGGATGCTTGCATACGGAGCTTCCGGTGATTCACTCGACGACTATGGGCGCATGGCCGAGTCCACCACCATTGAGTGTCTCTACAAGTTCTGTCGGGCAGTCGTGGCAGTGTTTGGACCGCAAAATACTTGCAAACACCCAATGCGGAAGACACTGCTCGGATCCTAGCACAGAATGCAGCAAGAGGATTTCCTGGGATGCTTGGAAGCATCGACGGCATGCATTGGAAATGGAAGAACTTCCCATTTGCTTGGCAGGGGATGTACAAAGGCGCCAAAGGTGGTTGCAGTGTGGTACTTGAGGCGGTGGCCGCACAGGACCTCTGGATTTGGAACTCCTTCTTTGGTATGTCAGGAACTCACAATGACATCAACGTGCTGCAGTGCTCCCCTGTCTTTGCCAAGGTTGTTGAAGGTCATTCTCCTCCGGTGAACTTTGAGGTCAATGGGCGGCACTACAACAAGGGGTACTACCTAGCTGATGGCATCTATCCGAGATGGTCTACATTTGTGAAGACTATCTCGAACGCTGTTCCAGGAGGCAAGAAGTCCCACTTTGCCAAGGTGCAGGAGGCTTGCAGGAAGGATGTCGAGCGGGCTTTTTGTGTGCTCCAATCTCGATTTGCTGTTGTCCGCTACCCTGTTCAGACCTGGTCGAAAGATCAAATGTGGGAGATCATGACTTGTTGTGTCATCTTGCACAACATGATCATCGAGAGCGAGCAGGAAGAGCTAGTGTTTGACACTGAACCATACTACAGGCAGGGTCCTCTAGCCGAAGTTGATCACCAACTACCGGCAAACTAGACTGCCTACCTCAGTATGTGTCAGGAGATCCGAGACCCACAGGTGCATCATCAACCGCAGCAGGATCTGGTGGAGCACCTATGGAGGCTCAAGGGCGACGTCGGGCTCGGCGTGTGATGAAATATGAGTTTTTATTTGTTGAACTATATAATTTGTATTGAACTATTTGTTGTTGCACTGTTTTGTTGAACTATTTGATTTTCTGTGATGAACTATGTGATAAAAAAATATTTATGTTCATAATTGAACGCCGAGCCACGGCGAACCACGCCGAATATGGGCTGATCATCGCTCATATGGGGCCTTTATTCGCCGAAAGTGGGCCGAAAACCGGGCCAATCTCGGCGCCTGGGGGCGACGACTGAACGCCCAACCGCCCCCAGCGCCGATTGTATCGTCGGCTCGCCCCCGGGGGCGATTTTTATGCCTCCTGGGGGCCAACGACTGGAGATGCTCTAAGTAATTTCCAAGCAAAAGTTTGGATTCGAGGAGCCAAATGCTTCAGCTTTCGTACCTGTTTGAGAATGTTTTTGACCTACAAAGGCAGGAGGGGGGGGGGGCTAGGCCTATTGTTAGGAGTGGCCTGGAGATCCTGCAAGCAAAGTTTATAAATGCTTTTTGTGTTATGTTTGCCATTATACCAGTTAAATCCCAAAATAATATGTCAGATTGTCAGGGCCCTCATCCTTAAAGATTGGAGTATTCAGAATAATGGAAGCAGTAGGCTAAGAGAAAAGCTGATTGATGAGAGTTTTTTTTTGAAATGGAGGCAAAAGCTTTGCCTCATCCATTAAATAAGAGAGAATAGAGTTAGTTACAAACAACCCGAGTACACAGCATGCGGATTACTCACGCAATAACAAAGACCCTAGTTTTTTTATCACCGGCAATGATCCAAAGGTTAGCCTCGGTGGCGATGGAGGAAAGTAGCACTGTCGGAGGGGCGCACTTATGCCTGAAAACTCATGTGTTACGCTCATTCCAAATTGTCCATGAAACAAGCATGGTGAGGGATGCCTTGGCTTGTATGTGCGGATAGCCGTCGTCGCAAGTACTTTCCCACCAAGATTGGACCGAGTCGAACAAGGGCCAAGTGGAAATGACGAAATCGGGGACGTGGTACTTGTCAATGAGCAAGGATCAAAGCCTTCTAGAGAAGCGACATTTGAAGAATAGGTGATTCCCACTCTCTTGTTCCCTCTTGCAAAGGGGCAAAGATCACAGTTTGGCCACCCACGCTTTGCCAATCTATATGCGGTCCAAATCCTGTCTTAGAGAGCCAACCAAGCAAAGAACATGACTTTTGGGGGAGCCCAAACTTTCCGAACCATCTTGTCCATGGGGGAGAGAACCAATCCTAAAAATTGTGCCCTATATGCGGAGGCCGCCGAGTAATGCCCCGAGACCGAATGCTTCCAAAGGATGTCATCCTTGGAGAGTTCGTCAAGATGGACCTCATGAAGGAGCATCCAAAGTGTGAAGAATTGCGTGACATGCTCAGCAGAGATAGAGGTGGATGGATTGATCTTGAGGATCCATGCGTTGTGCTTGAGGGCCTCCCGCACCTTCCCATTCTTACACATGGAAGCTTCATGGATGAGCGGGGCAATATCTTTAGGCTTGCGCCCAAGGAGCCAAGGGGAGTCCCAGAAGGGGGTCTTCCCGCCCTTACCAACGGAGATGGTGGTGGAAGCATAGAAAAAGTTAAGGTCCTCCTTGTCACAAGGGTTTCCCAATCTGACCCACATCTTGGTAGGCTCCTTCAATTCGTACCAAGGTCATCGCAGCCGGAGGGCGCGTGTAAACTTGTTGGTGTTGAGGACCCCAAGCCCCCCATATTCGAGTGGCCGGCAAACAGTCTCCCAGTTTACTTTGCATTTTGCCCCTGTCATTTTGTCTATTCCAGACCATAGGAAGGCTCTCTCAAGTTTGTTGACAGTGTGTAGGATGGATGGCGGGATGACCAACGGAGTAGCGGGGTAGACCAGTTGGGAGGTGATCACAGACTTACAAGAGTCGTACGCCCGATGGTGGTGATATTCTGACCCTCGTATGTTGTTAGCTTGCTCGCCACTTTGTCCACGAGGAATTGCAGGTCCACCAACTTCAGCTGCCATACAGAGAGGGGGAGCCCTAGGTACCGCAAAGGGAAAGAAGCTCTTGCTGCCGGTAGGCTTAGTGTCAAACAGCCCAGATCGAGGTGGTTGCAACGGACGGGCACCATCGAGCTCTTGAGGAAGTTGGTGCAGAGGCCTGTGACCTCACCAAAGCCTCTCAAGATGCATGCAAGATTGTCCATGTCTCTTTTGACCGGGGCCACGAAAACCATCGCGTCATCCGCATAAAGAGAGGTCCTTAGCATTGCCCTCTTCCCCTGGGATTGTGTAGGAGCACCTTCCTCGTGGCCACATCTAGGATTCTTTGGAGCGGGTCAATGGCGATGACGAATAGGAGTGGGGGGGGGTCACCCTTCCGGAGGCCTTGGCCATGCTTAATTGGACCACCAGCAATACCATTGAGGATGATCCTCGAAGATGACGAGCAAAGGAGGGTAGCGATCCAATCCCTGAATTTGGGAGGGAACCCTCGCCATTGGAGAAGATCGAGCAAATACTCCCACTTAACGGTGTCGAGGGCCTTGCGAATATCAAGCTTGAAAAGAAGGGACGGGGTCTTGCTCTTGTGTAGGCGCCGAGCGCGATTGCGAACATACAAGAAATTGTCATGGATGCTTCTTGTTTTAATGAAGGCACTTTGGGTGTCGGAGACGAGGCTTGTCATGTGGGGGCCCAGCCGAGTGGAGAGCACCTTCGCAATAATTTTCGCGACCACGTGGATGAGGCTAATGGACGTATAGTCGGCGATCCCCTCCGCCCCTTCCTTATTAGGCAAGAGCACCACATTCGCGGAGTTGAGCCACTGATGAGAATTTGATTCCATTGCTTAAGATCAGGAAGCCACAGGTCCTTAAGAGCAGCTGGGTAGACAAAATGAGGCTGCTGGATAATAAGGCGATTGTACACGTCAGGCCAAGCAGGGCAGCAAGGGGTGCTCCAAACCGGGACATTGCCTTGGGTAAGTTGACAAAATACAGTGGGCTTTGAGCTTGGGCATCATTTTAAGAATGAAGGACCAAAAAGCTAATTTGGAACAAAGGTGAATCAGAGAAGTATTTAGTCTTGAGAATCAAATAAGGGACCAACTACAGGTCAATTGTTTCAGCAGAAAACAGTCAGTTGATTCTCCTTCTCCTGTATCAACCATCCGATCAAGATCCAATGGACGCTTGTGACAGCCTGGTTTTTGCCCTCTTTTATTTGCCCGATTTTCATTTGAATTGATTTTTAAATTTGGAGTTTTTGAATCTTTTCATGTGGACTTAAACACTTGGGTACCCTTGGCTTTCACCCAAGTGCCTCATCTCCCTCTCTAATCATCATTTCCTCTCTGGTTCACCTCGTAATAATATTTGGAATATTTTTCTTTAATGAAAAATATTCATTTTCTTCTCTTAAACCCTAGCCAGATCAATGTGCTCCAAAGCAACCCCAATTTTTCTTGCCCACAAAAATCTGAGAAAATTCACAAATATTCTTTGAACCCTAGGGCACCTTCCTGAGCAAAAATATTGCACCACTTTTTGGAATATTTTTTCTATAGAAAATATTTTCCGTTCTGGACAAAAATGGTGGTTTCTACAGCAACTACCATTTTACTTGCTTCTATGAGGCTGATTTTTCTTGCGCATCATCACCTTAGTAGATGATTGCTAACCTCCAAAACCCAGCCCCAAACTCCCAGCCGTTTGACCTCAGTAAACTCTCAAAGTTACTGATCAGAAACTTACTTGGCTTGTGAAATCTTTTCTACTGCGTCTGGGTCGAAACCAAATCGTGGTAATCTTCAAAACTACCACGAACAACAATCCAGACATGAACTTTGGACGTAGGTCGGCCTGAGGGCAAAGTTCACGCGGTGACCACGCGTGTACATGATGCCAGCCTACGTGTCGACGCGCGCTGAGTGCCACCGAGCGCTCTGTTTCGCGCATGCTCGCTTCCCCGATTGCCATAGCGTGCCAAACCTCGCCACCATCTTTGTCCAACCCCCCTTAACTCTCCCCTGGCACTCGCCGACGCCTGATACGTCCATTTTGCATCATGCTTTTATATCGATATTTATTGCATTATGGATTGTTATTTCACTTTATGTCACAATACTTATGGCTATTCTCTTTTATTTTACAAGGTTTACATAAGGAGGGAGAATGCCGGCAGCTGGAATTCCGGGCTAGAAAAGGAGCAAATATTAGAGACCTATTCTGCGCAACTCCAAAAGTCCTGAAACTCCACGAAACATCTTAAAATAAATAAAGAAAAATCCTCGCCAAAGATGAAGGCTAGGGGGCCCACACCCTGCTCACGGGGGTGGGGGCGCGCCCCCCCTAGGGCGCCCCCTACCTCGTGGGCCCCCTGGTGGCTCTCCGACGTCCATCTTCTCCTATATGAAGTATTTCGATGAGAAAAAAGAAGAAGGAACTTTTCAGGACGAGACTCCGCCACCACGAGGCGGAACCTTGGCGGAACCAATCTAGAGCTCCGGCAGAGCTGTTCTGCCGGGGATACTTCCCTTCGGGAGGGGGAAATCATCACCATCGTCATCACCAACGCTCCTCTCATCGGGAGAGGGCAATCTCCATCAACATCTTCACCAAAACCATCTCATCTCCAAACCCTAGTTCATCTCTTGTATCCAATTCTTGTCTCAAAGTCCAGGATTGGTGCTAGTAGGTTGCTAGTAGTGTTGATTACTCCTTGTAGTTGATGCTAGTTGGTTTATTTGGTGGAAGATCATATGTTCAGATCCTATATGCATATTATTACCCCTCTGATTACGAACATGAATATGCTTTGTGAGTAATTACGTTTGTTCCTGAGGACAAGGGAGAAGTCTTGCTATTAGTAGTCATGTGAATTTGGTATTCGTTTGATATTTTGATAAGATGTATGTTGTCTAGCCTCTAGTGGTGTTATGTGAATGTCGACTACATAACACTTCACCATTATTTAGGCCTAGAGGAAGGCATTGGGAAGTAATAAGTAGATGATGGGTTGCTAGAGTGACAGAAGCTTAAACCCTAGTTTATGCGTTGCTTCGTAAGGGGCTGATTTGGATCCACATGTTTCATGCTATGGTTAGGTTTACCTTAATACTTTTGTTGTACTTGCGGATGCTTGCAATAGAGGTTAATCATAAGTGCATGCTTGTTCAAGTAAGAACATCACCCAAGCACCGGTTCACCCACATATCAAATTATCAAAGTATCGAACGCGAATCATATGAACGTGATGAAAACTAGCTTGACGATATTCCCATGTGTCCTCGGGAGCACTTTTCCTATTATAAGAGTTTGTTTCGGCTTGTCCTTTGTTACAAAAAGGATTGGGCCACCTTGCTGCACTTTATTTACTTTTGTTACTTGTTGCTCGTTACAATTTATCCTATCACAAAACTATCTGTTACCACTTATTTCAGTACTTGCAGAGAATACCTTGCTGAAAACCACTTATCATTTCCTTCTGCTCCTCGTTGGGTTCGACACTCTTACTTATCGAAAGGACTACGATAGATCCCCTATACTTGTGGGTCATCAAGACTCTTTTCTGGCGCCGTTGCCGGGGAGTGTAGCGCCTTTGGTAGGTGGAATTTGGTAAGGAAAAATTTATATAGTGTGCTGAAATTTACTGTCACTTGTTACTATGAAAAGTAATTCTCTGAGGGGCTTGTTCGGGGTATCTTCACCCCGTCCAGTAGAGCAAAGAGTTGCTCCTAAACCTACTGAAAATGAAACTCCTTTTGAATTTCCTTCGGGTATGATGGAAAAACTGCTAGCTAACCCTTTTACAGGTGATGGAACAAAGCATCCTGATGAGCACTTAATATATGTGGATGAAGTTTGTGGATTATTTAAGCTTGCAGGTATACCCGATGATGTTGCTAAGAAGAAGGTCTTCCCTTTATCTTTGAAGGGAGACGCATTGATATGGTATAGGCTATGTGATGATATGAAATCATGGGACTATAAAAGATTGAAGTTGGAATCTCATCAAAAGTATCACCCTATGCATCTTGTTCATCGTGATCGCAATTATATATATAATTTCTGGCCTCGCAAAGGAGAAAGCATCGCTCAAGCTTGGGGGAGGCTTAAATCAATGTTATATTCATGCCCCGATCATGAGCTCTCGAGAGAAATAATTATGCAAAGTTTTTATGCTCGGCTTTCTGAAAACAATCGCACCATGCTCGATACTTCTTGTGCTGGCTCTTTTATGGTGAAGACTATTGAATTCAAATGGAATTTATTGGATAGAATTAAACGCAACTCTGAAGATTGGGACCTCGATGAAGGTAAGGAGTCAGGTATGACACCTAAGTTTGATTGTGTTAAATCTTTTATGGACACCGATATTTTTCGTAAGTTTAGCACTAAATATGGACTTGACTCTGAGATAGTAGCTTCTTTATGTGAATCTTTTGCTACTTATGTTGATCTCCCTAAGGAGAAGTGGTTTAAATATCATCCTCCCGTAGAAGTAAAAGTACCTGCACCTATTAAAGTTGAAGAAAAGACTGTCACTTATAATGATCCTATTGTTCCTACTTCTTATGTTGAGAAACCACCTTTCCCTGTTAGAATAAAGGATCATGCTAAAGCTTCAACTGTTGTTCGTAAAAGCAATATTAGAACTTATACACCTCTTGAGAAAGTTAAAGTAGAACCTAATATTGCTATTGTTAAAGATCTCTTGTCTGATAATATTGATGGGCATGTTATTCAGTTTGAAGGTGAAACTGCTAGAATTGCTAAGCCTTGTAATAAAGATAAACATAGACCTGTGGTAGGCGTGCCTGTTATTTCTGTTAAAATAGGAGATCATTGTTATCATGGCTTATGTGATATGGGTGCTAGTGCTAGTGTTATACCTTATGACTTGTATAAAGAAATCAAGCATGAAATTGCACCTGCTGAGTTAGAAGATATTGATGTCACAATTCAACTTGCCAATAGAGATACTATTTCACCAATTGGAATTGTTAGAGACATTGAAGTCTTGTGTGGGAAAACTAAATATCCTGCTGATTTTCTTGTTCTTACTTCTCCGCAAGATAGCTTTTGTCCCATTATATTTGGTAGACCCTTCTTGAACTCTGTTAATGCTAGGATAGATTGCAAAAAGAATGTTGTTACTATTGGCTTGGATGGTATGGTTCATGAGTTTAATTTCTCTAAATTTAGTAAACAACATCGTGTGGAAGAATTACCTAGTAAGGATGAAATTATTGGTCTTGCTTCTATTGCCGTACCTCCTAGTGATCATTTAGAATACTATTTGCTAGACCATGAAAATAATATGTTCATGAATGAAAGAAGGGAAATAGATGAAGTATTTTTTAAACAGGAAACTATTCTGCATCACAACTTGCCTGTTGAAATCTTAGGGGATCCTCCTCCACCCAAGGGTGATCCCGTGTTTGAGCTCAAACATTTGCCTGATAATCTTAAATATGCTTATCTTGATGAAAAGAAGATATATCCTGTTATTATTAGTGCTAACCTTTCAGAGCATGAAGAAGAAAGATTATTGAAAACTCTGAAGAAGCACTGTGCTGCTATTGGATATACTCTTGATGATCTTAAGGGCATTAGTCCCACTCTATGTCAACATAAAATAAATTTGGAAGCAGATGCCAAACCAGTTCGTGATCCTCAACGACGTCTGAATCCTAAAATGAAAGAAGTGGTAAGAAAAGAAATACTAAAGCTTCTGGAGGCAGGTATAGTCTATCCCGTTGCTGATAGTGAGTGGGTAAGTCTTGTCCATTGTGTCCCTAAGAAGGGAGGTATTACTGTTGTTCCTAATGATAAAGATGAATTGATTCCACAAAGAATTATCACAGGTTATAGGATGGTAATTGATTTCCGCAAATTAAATAAAGCTACTAAGAAAGATCATTACCCTTTACCTTTTATTGATCAAATGCTAGAAAGATTATGCAAACATACACACTATTGCTTTCTAGATGGTTATTCTGGTTTCTCTCAAATACCTGTGTCGGCTAGAGATCAATCAAAGAATACTTTTACATGCCCTTTTGGTACTTTTGCTTATAGACGTATGCCTTTTGGTTTATGTAATGCACCTGCTACCTTTCAAAGATGCATGATGGCTATATTCTCTCACTTTTGTGAAAAGATTTGTGAGGTTTTCATGGACGATTTTTCCGTCTATGGTTCCTCTTTTGATGATTGCTTGAGCAATCTTGATCGAGTTTTGCAGAGATGTGAAGAAACTAATCTTGTCTTGAATTGGGAAAAGTGCCACTTTATGGTTAATGAAGGTATTGTCTTGGGGCACAAAGTTTCTGAAAGAGGTATTGAAGTTGATAAAGCCAAGGTTGATGCTATTGAAAAGATGCCATGTCCCAATGACATCAAAGGTATAAGAAGTTTCCTTGGTCACGCTAAATTTTATAGGAGGTTCATTAAGGACTTCTCAAAAATTTCTCGGCCTCTGACTAATTTATTGCAAAAAGATATACCATTTGTCTTTGATGATGATTGTGTAGAAGCATTTGAAATACTTAAGAAAGCATTAGTCTCTGCACCTGTTGTTCAGCCACCTGATTGGAATTTACCCTTTGAAATTATGTGTGATGCTAGTGATTATGCTGTAGGTGCTGTTCTAGGGCAAAGAGTTGATAAGAAATTAAATGTTATTTATTATGCTAGTAAGACTCTAGACAATGCTCAAAGAAATTATGCTACTACTGAAAAAGAGCTTTTAGCAGTTGTATTTGCTTGTGATAAGTTCAGATCTTATATTGTTGTTTCTAAAGTAACTATTCACACTGATCATGCCGCTATTAGATATCTTATAGAAAAGAAAGATGCTAAACCTAGACTTATTAGATGGGTTCTCTTGCTACAAGAATTTGATTTGCATATTGTTGATAGAAAGGGAGCTGAGAACCCCGTTGCAGACAACTTGTCTAGGTTAGAGAATGTTCTTGATGACCCACTACCTATTAATGATAGCTTTCCTGATGAACAATTAAATGTTATAAGTACTTCTCGTAGTACTCCAGGGTATGCTGATTATGCTAATTATATTGTTGCTAAGTTTATACCACCTAGCTTTACATACCAGCAAAAGAAAAAGTTTTTCTATGATTTAAGACATTACTTTTGGGATGACCCACATCTTTATAAAGAAGGAGTAGATGGTGTTATTAGACGTTGTGTACCTGAGCATGAACAAGAACAGATTCTACGCAAGTGTCATTCCGAGGCTTATGGAGGACACCACGCTGGAGATAGAACTGCACATAAGGTATTGCAATCTGGGTTTTATTGGCCTACTCTCTTCAAGGATGCCCGTAAGTTTGTCTTGTCTTGTGATGAATGTCAAAGAATTGGTAATATTAGTAGACGTCAAGAAATGCCTATGAATTATTCTCTTATTATTGAACCGTTTGGTGTTTGGGGCTTTGATTATATGGGACCTTTTCGTGCCTCTAATGGATACACACATATTTTAGTTGCTGTTGATTACGTTACTAAGTGGGTAGAAGCTATTCCAACTAGTAGTGCTGATCACAACACTTCTATTAAAATGCTTAAAGAAGTTATTTTCCCGAGGTTTGGAGTCCCTAGATATTTAATGACTGATGGTGGTTCACACTTTATTCATGGTGCTTTCGTAAAATGCTTGCGAAATATGATGCTAATCATAGAATTGCATCTCCTTATCACCCACAGTCTAGTGGTCAAGTAGAGTTGAGCAATAGAGAGCTCAAATTAATTTTGCAAAAGGCTGTTAATAGGTCTAGAAAGAATTGGTCCAAGAAACTTGATGATGCATTATGGGCTTATAGAACTGCATACAAAAATCCTATGGGTATGTCTCTGTATAAAATGGTTTATGGAAAGGCATGTCACCTACCTCTCGAACTAGAACATAAGGCATATTGGGCTATTAAAGAGCTCAACTATTATTTTTAAACTTGCCGGTGAGAAGAGGTTATTTGATATTAGCTCACTTCATGAATGGAGAACCCAAGCTTATGAAAATGCCAAGTTGTTTAAAGAAAAAGTTAAAAGATGGCACAACAAAAGGACACAAAAGCATGAGTTTAATGTAGGTGATTATGTATTGCTATACAACTCTTGTTTAAGATTTTTTGCAGGAAACTTCTCTCTAAATGGGAAGGCCCCTATGTTATCGAAGAGGTCTATCGTTTCGGTGTCATAAAGATCAACAACTTCGAGGGCATAAATCCGAAGGTGGTAAACAGTCAAAGAATTAAACATTATATTTCAGGTAATTCAATAAATGTTGAAACCAATATTATTGAAACCGTAACCCGGGAGGAATACATAAGGGACACTTTCCGGAACGTTTCAGACTCCGAAAAGGAATAGGTATGTGGTACGGTAAGCAAACCGACTCCAAAACAAATTTTAAGGCAATATTTCTCCATTTTGGAATATTTAGAAAAATAGAAAAATAAGTAGCAGTCCGGGAAGGACACGAGGGTCCCACGAGGGTGGTGGGCGTGTCCCCCTACCTCGTGTGCCTTCCGGACTCCGTTTTCTTGCATGATACGTATTTTGGTCGGTAAAAATTCATTATATAACCTCCCGAAGGTTTTGACTCCCGTATCACGCAAATTTCCTCTGTTTTTGTTTTCGAGTTGTTGCTGTTGCAGATTAGATCAACATGTCTTCCCACGATTCGAAAGGAGAAAGCTATGTGGATGATTACTTAGCAAATCAAAAGGTCTATGCAGATGTGGAACACGATGGATGGACCACGGATGAAGAAGAGGACTATGAACCCAAGGGGAAGGAGGAGACGAGCTCAGATGAAGATGAAGCACCATTACCTCAACCTGGGGACATGCACGTGGAGTTCAAAAAGTCAAGTCTCCCTGATAGGGTAAAGAAACCCAAGTTCGAGTTTATCCCTTTTCGTCTCTTGTAGGAAAATAAGCAGGACCTATGCAAAAAGATATTAACCCTGGAGTGGGAGATTGATGATCTGAGGGATCAAAATGCCGTCCTCAAGCGCAAATTAAGGGAGAAGCCTAAGCCATCAACTAAGCCAACATCACCACCACCTTCTTCACTGACAAAGGAGATATAATCACATGGGTATGGGCACTCCCCTTGGCAACTGCCAAGCTTGGGGGAGGTGCCCCGGTATCGTATCACCATCACAACTCCTATCTTTATCGTTTTTCTTAGTTCGATCCTATTAGTAGTATCTTGATTTAGTAGAATAAAGTTTATGGCATGATCTAGTTTTGAGTTTGCTTTATGATCTCTCTATGTAATCGAGTCCGTGAGCTATATATAATAAAGATTAGTGTTGAGTCAAGGGCTTGATTATTTTGCCATGATCTTGGGTGAATAAAAGAAAAGAGAAAAAGAATAAAAAGAAACAAAAAGTTCATATTGATCTTATTGAGAGTGATGACTTCACATAGAAAGAGTATGATGATTAAAAGTTGTTGGGAGTTGGCAGACATAGCTTTGGTCATTGTTGCAATTAATAGGAAGTAATAAGGAAAGAGAGGTTTTCACATATAGATATATTATCATTGACATCTTTTATGATTGGGAGCACTCATTAAAATATGACATGCTAAAGAGTTGATGTTGGACAAGGAAGACAACGTAATGAGTTATGTCTTTCTTATATCTGAGATAAAGTATGTTGTCATGGATCCTCTAACTTGTTGAGCTTGCCTTTCCCCCTCATGCTAGCCAAATTCTCGGCACCAAGTAGAAATACTACTTGTGCTTCCAAAATCCCTAAACCAGTTTTGCCATGAGAGTCCACCATATCTACCTATGGATTGAGTAAGATCCTTCAAGTAAGTTGTCATCGGTGCAAAGCAATAAAAATTGCTCTAAATATGTATGATTGATTGGTGTGGGAGAAATAAGCTTTATACGATCTTGTGATGTGGAAGTAATAAAAGCGACGGACTGCATAATAAAGGTTCATATCACAAGGGGAAATATAAAGTGACATTCTTTCGCATTGAGATTTTATGCATCCAACCATAAAAGCGCATGGCAACCTCTGCTTCCCTCTGCGAAGGGCCAATCCTTTATTATTATCTTCTACCTTATGCAAGAGTCATGGTGATCTTCACCTTTTCTTTTTCATTTTATCCTTTGGCAAGCTCAGCATGTTGGAAAGAACATGATATATATATATATATCTAATTGGATGTAGGGGAGCATGAACCATTATCGTTGACATTACCCTTGAGGTAAAAGGTTGTGGGGCAAAACTATAAGCCCCTATCTTTCTCTGTGTCCAATTAAAACTCCGTAACCTCAAGTATTGCGTGAGTGTTAGCAATTATGGAGGACTAAATGATAGTTGAGTATGTGGACTTGCTTTTTAGCTCTGACATAGACTCTTTCTGATGTTATGATAAATTGCAATTGCTTCAATGACTGAGATTATAGTTTGTCGGAGCCCAATAAGGTTTATGATTTATACTCTTGCATTGTGAATAGATCATCACTTGAACATAAGTAATCATATGACAAAATCTATATATGTTGCCGTATTTTATTTTTATCGACGCCTCTACCTCTAAACATGAGGACATATTTATTGTTATCGGCTTTTCGCTTGAGGACAAGCGAGGTCTAAGCTTGGGGGAGTTGATACATCCATTTTGCATCATGCTTTTATATCGATATTTATTGCATTATGGACTGTTATTTCACTTTATGTCACAATACTTATGGCTATTCTCTCTTATTTTACAATACATAAGGAGGGAGAATGTCGGCACCTGGAATTCTGGGCTGGAAAAGGAGCAAATATTATAGACCTATTCTACGCAACTCCAAAAGTCCTGAAACTCCACGGAACATCTTAAAATAAATAAAGAAAAATCCTCGCCAAAGATGAAGGCCAGGGGGCTCACACCCTGCTCACTAGGGTGGGGGGCGCCCCCCCTAGGGCGCGCCCCCTACCTTGTGGGCCCCCTGGCGGCTCTCCGACGTCCATCTTCTCCTATATGAAGTCTTTCGATGAGAAAAAAAGAAGAAGGAACTTTTCGGGACGAGACTCCGCCGCCACGAGGTGGAACCAATCTAGAGCTCCGACAGAGCTGTTCTGACAGGGATACTTCTCTCCGGGAGGGGGAAATCATCACCATCGTCATCACCAATGCTCCTCTCATCGGGAGAGGGAAATCTCCATCAACATCTTCACCAGCACCATCTCATCTCCAAACCCTAGTTCATCTCTTGTATCCAATTCTTGTCTCAAAGTCCGGGATTGGTGCTAGTAGGTTGCTAGTAGTGTTGATTACTCCTTGTAGTTGATGCTAGTTGGTTTATTTGGTGGAAGATCATATGTTCAAATCCTATATGCATATTATTACCCCTCTGATTACCAACATGAATATGCTTTCTGAGTAATTACGTTTGTTCCAGAGGATAAGGGAGAAGTCCTGCTATTAATAGTCATGTGAATTTGGTATTCGTTTGATATTTTGATAAGATGTATGTTGTCTAGCCTCTAGTGGTGTTATGTGAACGTCGGCTACATAACACTTCACCATTATTTGGGCCTAGAGGAAGGCATTGGGAAGTAATAAGTAGATGATGGGTTGCTAGAGTGACAGAAGCTTAAACCCTAGTTTATGCGTTGCTTCGTAAGGGGCTGATTTGGATCCACATGTTTCATGCTATGGTTAGGTTTACCTTAATACTTTTGTTGTAGTTGCAGATGCTTGCAATAGAGGTTAATCATAAGTGCGATGCTTGTTCAAGTAAGAACATCACCCAAGCACCTGTCCACCCACATATCAAATTATCAGAGTATCGAACGCGAATCATATGAACGTGATGAAAACTAGCTTGACGATATTCCCATGTGTCCTTGGGAGCGCTTTTCCTATTATAAGAGTTTGTTCCGGCTTGTCCTTTGTTACAAAAAGGATTGGGCCACCTTGCTGCACTTTATTTACTTTTGTTACTTGTTGCTCGTTACAATTTATCCTATCACAAAACTATCTGTTACCACTTATTTCAGTACTTGCAGAGAATACCTTGCTGAAAACCGCTTATCATTTCCTTCTGCTCCTCGTTGGGTTCGACACTCTTACTTATCGAAAGGACTATGATAGATCCCCTATACTTGTGGGTTATCTACGCCGGAGCTCGCCGCAGCGAGCACGGGCACGGTCCGGCCAACGTAACAGTGCGTTGTGCACTGTGCTCATCGCCTTCTCCTCGATCCTGTGCTCGTCCCCGTTCGCCCACAGTCCCCGCGTGAGCCGCATCGCCTTCTCCCCCTCTCACTGATGCCGCTCGTTGCTGGGCGCCGTGTCCAGGTGTCAACGGCGGAGCCCGATCCCCCCCTCGCTGCTCGCCTATAAATGGAGCCACCCCCAGCCTCCTCGAGCACCATCCTCCACTCCCACACACCCCGCAACATCGTAGAGAATCGTAGCCCGGCCGGGCAGGCCGCGGGCCGCTGTCCCCGAGCTCGAGCTCGCCGGCGATCCTCTCGGGTCGTCACGGTAGCTCCAGCCCCTCCCAGGCCCGGGCAATCCTTCCAGGGCCTCCGCCACTCTCTGGTAGTGTTGTTCCACCTGGTTGGAGCCCCTGGAGTCACCGCTGTTCGCCGTCGTCTTCGTCTCCGGCGACCTCCGCCCTCTGCCTCCGCTTGCTAGTTCGATTCCGATGCCGTTCGACCACCCTAGCTATGCTGCGGGTACGGGCAGGTGCACCTCCATCCCCTCTCTCGATCCCTCCCTCTTGTTTTGGCCAAGGAGCCCTCATTGCCGGCGTAAGCTCCAGCGAAGCCGCGGCCTCCTCTGTTTCCTTCTCCCTCCCCCCCTCACCTGACTAGCGGGCCCCGCTAGTCAGCCACTCAGTACAGGCGTGAAGCGGTACGAGTGGTGGCGCCCTGAGGCTTTGCGCCTTCGATGTCACCCCCCTCCAGTCTGTTTATTTAAATTCAAATTCATATTTATCCATAGAGCTTCAAACAGCTATAACTTTTCAACCATAAGTCCAAATGAATTGATTCTTTTTGCATTGTGTTCTTTGCAAAGAAATGTAGCAGCTCACCAAAAATGGGATATTTCCCTACTGCCTAGATTTTCTGGTGAAGTTCAGAAGGGTTCTTGATGATTTCTTTTTGTGTTTGTAATTGTTTTCAGAGTAGTAAGGCTTGTCTTGAGGATCACCAGGAGGCTTGTGAACCTCATCTGCACTAAGGCAAGCCACAACAACATTTTCATGGTGCCATTGCAATATTTGTGATTTTTCTACTTGAATGAATGATTTAATCCATGCATATAGATCATTATTGTGTTATTTATATTATGTTAAGTGCTTGTTTAAGTTAATATGCTTGTGTTACAAAAAGTTTAGAGCTAACCTAGTTGATAAATAAACTAGAATTTATTTTGTTATGAGAGAAATAATGTGGTTATGGAAATAAGAAATTAATTGAAGTTATTTTTCTTGCATGAGAAAATGGTAAAACTTGTTAGAAAAGATGTTGTATAATGTGAGGTTTAATCTTGACCAGAGGAGTGTCAAGAGTTGCTGATGGTTATGCTTAGTGTTGATATAGTTGACTCAGTCTTTTCCAGTACTATATGATGCATATGTTATTGATTGCACTTCATGGCATACTATGACACCGGTTATTTTCAATTTAAGTTGAACCTGATAATAATCCAACTTGAATATATCGTTGACCGGGTCATGGTGCCACTGAATCGAGTTTTTCCTAGTGCAACCACATTTGCCTGTATGGGAAGGCCTTTATTCGTTCCGTTGTCATGCCTCTGGTCGGTGCCTCCAACTAGGAAAGGTTATGGGCGTGCGGTACCCTGGCCCGGTAAGCAGACATAACCTTTTGAGCCCATTGTTGAGATTTTTGGTACCGGTCCCCGTGAGGGACGGTCCCCGTGAGAGACGTTTGGCCACGACGGTGGTCGTTGTGTCTTTGGTAGACACGGGGCCACCCAGGACTAGCCCAGTTGGGGAGTGGGTCGGAGTGGCCGAGAGAGTGTCATGGCAATGGTGGGGTTTTGTCGGAATGCCGTTGGTCCACCCGAATGGGAGTACGAGGCCATGGGTTCCGTGGTGTGTGTACAGTGCGCTACCTCTGCAGAGTGTATTAATCTATCGATAGACGAGTCCACGGTTACGGACACCCTCGAAAGTAGGTCACACCATGGGTCAACAGTTAATAAAATTTGCACACTAATTTATGAACTCTGCACTGTTGAGAATGACGGGAAGGCCATCGGATTGGTCGGGACCAAGTGTTGGTCGTGGTTGTGATCGCCGGAAGGATCATTGTTTTAGACCTAGTATGGGTCGTGGTTGTGATCGCCAGAAGGATCATTGTTTTAGACCTATTATGGGTCGAGGTTGTGATCGCCGGAAGGATCACAAGATGTTCATGGTTAAGATTTGGAGGTTGGTAAGGTGGTGATCCAAGGAGTGATCACCGTTGGTAAGAGGAACTTTTCCTCACAAGGTTATGATCACAACATGTTGAAAACATATATTGTTGCATTATGAATAAGTGGTTAAATGTCATGATATTGTTTGTCATTATGTTTATGTCTGTTGTGAGCTAGCAAGTACATTCAATGTACTCACCTGGTGTGTCATGCCAGATTTCAGGAAAAGCCTTGTTGGAGAGGAGTGATGTCCGAGTCTAGATCGTGCCCACATTGGTATCCCTGTACTATGGAGCTTCCGCTACGACGTTGTTCCGCCACCGCGTAGTTGTTATGCTCGAGGCCTTTATGTTCACTAAATAATGTACATATTGTTTAGCCGCACCGTGTGTGCCGCTTGTCCTCGCTACCTGTTGTAATGTAAACTTTGCTCCGCTAGTATCAATAAAGCGGTTGTTTTCTGTACCAAGATGTTGTGTGTTGCCAAAAGAAATGATCTCTGGCTGGCAATGCATGGTAAACCGGTTACTCTGAGCCAGGGTGCCACAATGCTGGTTGTCTACAACCTCAGACATATCTTCTTCCTCTTTCTCTCCCGCCGATCCAGCCCAGCCCTAACCGCTGGCCCCCGCGGCCGCTGGCGCTCCCGCGATTGCCTGGCCACCCCGCCCCCCCTGAACCACCCCTCATCGCCGGTCTTCCGCCGCCCCCGGGCATCCCTCCAGGCCCCTTGCGTCGACTTTTTTCTCTGGCGAAGCCCTACACCACCGCCCCACCCCCCATCCCCACTGCTGATACGTCCATTTTGCATCATGATTTTATATCGATATTTATTGCATTATGGGCTGTTATTACACAATATGTCACAATACGAATGCCTATTCTCTCTTATTTTACAAGTTTACATGAAGAGGGAGAATGCCGACAACTGGAATTCTGGGCTGGGAGAGGAACAAATATTAGAGGCCTATTCTGCACATCTCCAAATGTCCTGAAATTTCACGGGAGCATGTTTTAGAATATATAAAAATATTGGGCGAAATAAGTACTAGAGGGGAGCCACACACCATCTACGAGGGTGGGGGCGCGCCCTACCCCCTGGGCGCGCCGCCTGCCTCATGGGCCCTCTGGCAGCCCTCTGATGCCCATCTTCTGCTATATGAGGTCTTTCATCTAGGAAAAAATCATAAGCAAGCTTACGGGATGAAACTCCGCCGCCATGAGGCGGAACCTTGGCGGAACCAATCTAGGGCTCCGACGGAGCTGTTCTGCCGGGGAAACTTCCCTCCGGGAGGGGGAAATCATCACCATCGATCCTCTCGTCGGGAGGGGGTCAATCTTCATCATCATCTTCACCAGCACCATCTCATCTCAAACCCTAGCTCATCTCCTGTATCCAATCTTCATCTCAAAACCTCAAATTGGTACATGTGGATTGCTAGTAGTGTTGATTACTCCCTGTAGTTGATGCTAGTTGGTTTATTTGGTGGAAGATCATATGTTCAGATTCTTTATGCATATTAATACCCCTCTGATTATGAACATGACTGTCGGTGTCAAAACCGGCGTATCTCGGGTAGGGGGTCCCGAACTATGCATCTAGGTCAGATGGTAACAGGAGGCAAGGGACTCGAAGTTTTACCCAGGTTCGGGCCCTCTCGATGGAGGTAAAACCCTACGTCCTGCTTGATTAATATTGATGATATGGGTAGTACAAGAGTAGATCTACCATGAGATCGGAGAGGCTAAACCCTAGAAGCTAGCCTATGGTATGATTGTTGTTGTGTATGTGGTCCTACGGACTAAAACCCTCCGGTTTATATAGACACTGGAGAGGGTTAGGGTTACACAAAGTCGGTTACAATGGTAGGAGATCTACATATCCGCATCGCCAACCTTGCCTTCCACGCCAAGGAAAGTCCCTTCCGAACATGGGACGAAGTCTTCAATCTTGTATGTTCATAGTCCAGGAGTCCGGCTGAAGGTATAGTCCGGCCATCCGACCCCCTAATCCAGGACTCCCTCAGTAGCCCCCGAACCAGGCTTCAATGACGATGAGTCCGGTGCGCAGATTGTCTTCGGTATTGCAAGGCGGGTTCTCCTCCAAATTCCATGTACCTATTGAATAAAGTCCGGCTTCTTGTAAATGTTGCGCTCCTCGGCTTCTACACCCAATAATGGCCGTCTCCCACGTGTCAAACGAATATGAAAAGTCTGAGTGTTTTTACATTCACACCCCTAGCCGCGTAAATGAGCCGCCCATTTAAGGGGACGAGGATTTAGATCCAAACCACACCTTCTCCCCTTCACGAGTGTTCATCAGAGCGCATCCGACAAAGGTCCATTCCACCATGGCCAGCCGTCGCAACTCCTCCTTTCGCCCTTCCAGCCCTCAGCCTGGATATTGGAAGAGATGCTCCGTCCCGCATAGCGAGCTAGTGACGCTCCAGACCAAGGGATTTCTCCCCCCGGCCTATATGATCCCGGTTCGAGCCGGCCTTGCCATCTATAACGGCGGAAAGCAAGCGGAGAGTGCCCCTAATCCCTCCAAAGGAGAGCGGGTATGCCTCGTCCCTTATTTAATAAGGGGCTCGGGTTTCCAATCCATCCATTTCTCCGGGGGCTACTGGAGTTCTACGGCCTCCAGCTACACAATCTCATGCCTGCCTCCGTACTGCATATCGCGGGCTTCGTAGCCCTCTGCGAGCTGTTTTTGGGTATCGAGGCTCATTTCGGGCTATGGAAAAGGTTATTCTGCCTTGTGCCCCGCTCTAAGGAGGGGTCAATGTATCAAGTGGGCGGAGCCGAAGTGTGGCGCATCGCCGGGACCGGATATCTATCTGGAACCCCAAAGAAGGCGTCCGAAGACTGGCCTTCGGAATGGTTATATATAGAGGATGTCCCACTGCAGGATCATGTTCGGATTGGCCTCTCTGAGTTCGACAGTGCTCCCTTAAAGAAGCGCCTAAGCTGGCGTCCACGGAGCCCTCAGAGAGAAAGTGACAGGGACATCATTTACCTGATGGGCCGAATAAGATTGTTAGCCCATTCCGGACTGACCATGATCGGGGTTATGGCCGAATGCATCATGTGGGGGGTGCAGCCTCTTCAGTATAGAAGCCACCCCATGTGGGACTTCAACGGGGAGGACGACGCCACCCGCTACGGCCGTAAGGGGCCGGATTCAGCTGCCGCTCTACTAAAGATCTTGTCCACTTTGTATAAGGGAGAAGAGGAGGAATTTCTCCGCGTCAACCCACAGGGTGGATTCTCTATGCACAATCCCCCAAGCTGGGTAAGCGGTCACATTTACTTGCCCATCCGTTTTGTATTCCCATTGTTAAATATTCAGTCTAACGACTTCAACGCAGGAACTGTGCTGGGCTGTTAAGGAAATAAACAGCCCTCCTCCACAACCCGAGGACCCAGGACGGTCCCTCGACCCGGCCTCTCAAGAGGATCCGGACATATCTGTGGAGCTGATTGATGGAGTGTTCCATCAATTGAGCAAGGACAACGCCTTGGTGGCCATTACGGCCGATTACCCAGGGCTAATCCCGGCCTCCCAGGTAACTAAGATCGAAGTCCCAGTACCCCGAATAGGTGTCCGCCCTCTCGTGTTTTCAGTTTCCTGATTACAACCGAGCTTTGCAGGGGAGGTTTTTGAGACGGGAGGCCGAACCTGTGGCGGCAAGCCAACGAGGGGCCGCAGGGGCCCGTGGGCAGAAAAGAGGCGTAGTCCGGACCGAGGCGTCAACGCAAAGGTATGGCGCGCCCCCTTATCCCAGGTGTTACACCTGCGAGGCATATTAACACTCGTGCTCTCTTCAGGACAAAGAGACCTCGCCGGACTATAACCGGAGAGGCTGCCAACCGCGCGTCCACCAGCCAGGCTCTGAAGCCTGGTCCGGAGGCGGAGGCGAACACAAGGCGCGCACTGGACGCTCCTTCAATGGAGGATGTGGACAGGTTGTCTGCCACCAACTCTGAGGTGGAGAGTGCCATGAACCACAGGCGTCGCCGGACAATTCTTAGCGATGCTTGTTTCTCCCAAGAGGCATTAGATGCCTTTAATTCGGGAGATGCGTACCTCCGTGCCGCTCAAAATGGTCTAGCCAGAGCCACGGAGCAATATGTAAAAGACATACGGGTAAGAAAATTTTGGTAATTATATATTTATATACCAGTAGCCCGCGAGACTTGAAACAGTTAGAATAACTGATTTAAGGATCATTTGTTATGGAGGTTCTGACAGAAAAAGAATTCCTACTGTCCAAGGAGCTGTAAGAGTGCAAAGCCCAACTTGAGGCCGCACTAGCCGCGGCAGGGGAGCCCAAGGAGACCCCCTCTGGTAATATACACTTCAAAAGATAAGTATTTTGCGAAGCACGACATGGGTGCAAATCTGACAAATGAAATTGTAGATGGCGCCGGATTGAATCCGGAAAGTCAACACCTCCTACGCCAGCTAAAGGCTGGTGAGAAGGTGCTGACAAAGGTGAGGCGGGAGAAGAACGATCTCCAAGATGCCAACACCAAGCTGGGCGTCGAGCTGAAAGATGTTCGTGCCCAGCTGTCAGACTCCATTAAGGAGAATCAGCGGCTTCGGCGCGACATATTTAGTAAGTGCTTGAACAAACCTTTGAAAGAAAGTTCGGCGGGGAAGTCGACTAACAGAGCAATGTCTGTAGGTGTGCTAACAGGTCGTCCTGCAGAGGAGATGCCTGGTTCTACGGGTGACCTTCTTCCCGAGCTCTCGCAACTGCTCGATCGAGTTCGACAGGCGATGCAAGGCGTCGCCTAGGCCCTGTGGCCATCCATCTCCATGCCCGAAGGTCTTGGAGAGCTTGCGGAGAAGCTAAAGGGAGCACGTCGGCGCTTCCGATTGTGGAAGATATCGGCCTGCCATCAAGGCGCTAGGGAGGCCTGGGCCATGGTGATGACGCGGTACACAAAGGCTGACCCCAACCACATGGCCGAGGTCGGTCCTGTAGGGCCCGATGGGAAGGAGATCCCTATAAGTTTAGTATATGGCCAAGTAGAGTTGGCCGCAAAGTATTCCCAGCAGGACTGTAAATTAGACAGCCTGTTAGATGGTATTGAAGAGGAATACAATCAGTCAAAATGACTATGTAATTTAATTGACATTTATAATGCCTTCTAGCCGGATTGTAGATCATTTGTCATGGCCGACCTTTTCGCTTCAGCCTCGGGACCTGACGGTCCAGAGTGTGTCCGAATTCCCGTGCGGTTATATAGGAACCGGGGAATGCATGGAGACCAGGCGTAGGGGTCATTAGTGCGTGAACAGACAAGTGCCCGACTAGTTATGTTATATTACATGGTTAGTAAGAAACATCTTCCAGGGAGAATAGTTCCGTTAGGGATTCCTTTCCCTGGGAGGCATGCCCTAAAGTGCATGTCCATGCTGCGAAAATAAACGAAGGAAAAACATCTGGGGGCGTATAGATAAATAAAATAAAATAAAGATCATCTTTAGTTCACCGATCGAATATTCCCTTAAGAATGCTAGCTTTCGGCTTCACCTAGTCTGAGGTACACGTCCGGCTGACCCGGCAGTAACAATCGCAGAGGTGCTCCCTTTACCACCTAGCCAAACAATCGGGAACGTAGGGGTAAGCACAGGAGCCAGGCAACCCAGCTTGGCCAAAACTTAAGTCATATTGATGCATATAATGGTGAATAAAAGGTACATGCGGAAGTGTGACACATGTGTTGGGCATGAAGCCCGTATAAATAAGCTTCTGTTTAAAGAAGCCCCCAGGTTTAATGAGCGCAGATAGCGCGTCACTTTATGGGCCTTTAAAGGCTATAAGAGAGAGAGAGAGAGAGAGAGAGAGAGAGAGAGAGAGAGAGAGAGAGAGAGAGAAGAGGAATGTAAGACAGAAAGTATATAAAAAAATGGACAGAGGAAGGAGACGAACACAGAGTCCCGCGCTAGGCATAGAATCTTCGGAGACGGGCCGCGTTCCATGGGTTCGGCTCGAGTCGGTTATCCGATGCATCTCGCAGGCAGTACGCTCCACCAGTCAGGACTTGGTCAATTATGAAGGGACCTTCCCACTTGGGCTTGAGTTTGTCCTTTTTCTTGTCCGGTAGTCATAGAACTAATTCGCCAACATTGTAATTTTTGGCCCGTACTTCTCTGCTTTGGTATCTTCGAGCCTGCTGTTGATAGAATGTGGAATAGGCTTTTGCCACGTCACGCTCCTCCTCCAATGCGTCCAAGCTGTACTGCCGATCGAGCTCGGCTTCTCTTTCTTCGTACATGCGCACTCGAGGTGAGTCATGAATTATGTCGCAAGGCAAAACTGCCTCTGCGCCGTACACCATAAAGAATGGTGTGTATCCGGTGGTGCGATTCGGCGTGGTCCGCAGCCCCCAGAGTACGGAGTCGAGCTCCTCTACCCAGTGCATGTTAGATTCCTTGAGGGACCGCACTAATCTGGTTTTGATGCCGCTCATGATAAGACCATTTGCATGTTCGACCTGGCCATGAGTTTGTGGGTGATAGACGGAAGCATAATCAAGCTTGATGCCCATGTTTTTGCACCAGAGTTTTACCTCGTCGGCCGTAAAGTTCGTGTAGTTATCTGTGATGATGTTGTGGGGGATGCCGTAACAGTGTACAACCCCGGATATAAAGTCTATCACCGGTCCGGATTCGGCCGTCTTAACAGGCTTGGCTTCTATCCATTTGGTGAACTTATCCACCAAGACCAGTAAGTATTTTTGCTTGTGGGTTCCACCTTTAAGGGGTCCAACCATGTCAAGCCCCCAGACCGCGAAGGGCCAAGTGATGGGGATAGTTTGGAGGGCGGTGGGTGGCATATGGCTTTGGTTTGCAAAGAGCTGGCAACCGGTGCATTGTTGGACTAAGTCCTGGGCGTCTGCCTGGGCCGTCGGCCAATAAAAGCCTGTACGGAAGGCCTTGCTTACAAGGGACCGAGCTGCCGCGTGATGACCGCCGAGTCTGGCATGAATTTCAGCCAGGAGGTTCCGCCCTTCCTCTTTGGAGATGCACCTTTGAAGGACTCCGGTAGTGCTTTTCTTATAAAGCTCTCCCTCGTGGACTTGGTAGGCTTTGGATCGCCGCACTATGCAGCGTGCCTCATTTTGGTCCTCGGGGAGTTCCTGCCTAGTAAGGTAGGCGAGGAATGGTTCCGTCCACGGGGCAATAACGGCCATTATTATGTGGGCTGAAGGTGTTATTTCATTGGCAGAGCCTCCGATTGTGTCGGAATGTTTGGTGTCGGGCAGTGCGGTTGGGTCCGGGCTGTTATTGTTTGGCTCCCCTTCCCATACTACGCATGGCTTGAACAACCTTTCCAAGAAGATGTTGGGGGGGACTACATCGCGTTTTGCGCCGATGCGTGCCAGGACATCTGCCGCTTGATTATTTTCCCGGGCTACATGGTGGAATTCAAGCCCTTCGAACCGAGCTGACATTTTTAGGACGGCGTTGCGGTAAGCTGCCATTTTTGGATCCTTGACGTCGAAATCTCCATTTATTTGGGATATTGCAAGGTTCGAGTCCCCGCGCACCTCTAGGCGTTGAATGCCCATGGATATTGCCATCCGGAGATCATGTAAAAGGGACTCATATTCGGCTGCATTGTTGGAGTCCGTGTACATAATCTGGAGTACGTATTGAACCGTGTCTCCTGTGGGGGACGTCAAAATGACGCCAGCCCCCAGTCCGGCCAACATCTTGGAGCCGTCGAAATGCATGATACAATTTGAATATGTGCCGTACTCTTTAGGGAGTTCGGCCTCCGTCCATTCTGCGACGAAGTCGGCCAAGACTTGCGGCTTGATGGCTCGCCGTGGCTTATAAGTTATGTTGAACGGGAGGAGCTCAATGGCCCATTTTGCAATCCGGCCCGTTGCGTCACGGTTGTTTATAATATCGTTAAGTGGTACTTCCGAGGCTACTGTTATTGAAAACTCTTGAAAGTAGTGTCATAGCTTCCGGGATGCCATGAATACCGCGTACGCAATCTTTTGATAATGCAGGTACCGTGATTTGCAGGGAGTGAGGACAGTGGACACATAATAGACCGGCTTTTGAAGGGGGGATTCATGTCCGTCCGTTTCTCGATCGACGACGAGTACTGCGCTTACAACCTGATGTGTTGCTGCAATGTACAATAGCATTGGTTCGCCAATGTTTGGCACGGCCAGGACTGGGTTTGTTGCCAATATGGATTTTATTTTGTCGAGTCCGACTGTGGCTGCATCCGTCCATTCGAAGTGTTCGGTGCACCGAAGGAGGCGGTAAAGGGGTATGGCCTTTTCTCCCAAGCGGGAGATAAAGCGGCTTAGAGCCGCCACGCATCCGGTTAACTTTTTTATTTGTTTGAGGTCCTCTGGGATATCCAGTTGTGACAGAGCTCGGATCTTGGCTGGATTTGCTTCAATTCCTCTACCGGATACAATGAAGCCCAAGAGCTTTCCGGCTGGAATGCCGAAAACACATTTTTCCGGGTTGAGCTTGATGTCATATGTTCGGAGGTTATCGAATGTGAGCCTCAAGTCGTCTACTAGAGATTCTACATGTCTTGTTTTGACGACCACATCATCTACATATGCCTCCACTATTTTGCCGATCTGGTTTGCCAGACATGTCTGAATCATGCGCTGATATGTTGCGCCGGCGTTTTTGAGCCCGAAGGGCATTGTGTTGAAGCAGAATGGGCCGTATGGTGTGATGAATGCCGTTGCGGCTTGGTCTGGTTCTGCCATCTTGATTTGATGGTAGCCGGAATATGCGTCGAGGAAACACAACGAATCATGTCCTACAGTAGCGTTGATAATTTGATCGATGCGGGGGAGGGGGAAGGGATCCTTTGGGCAAGCCTTGTTAAGGTCCTTAAAATCAACGCACAGGCACCAAGATTTGTCCTTCTTTGGTAACATCACCAGGTTTGCTAGCCAGTCCGGATGTTTTATATCTCTGATGAATCCGGCCTCCAATAGCTTTGCTAGCTCTTCTCCCATGGCCTGTCTCTTAGGTTCGGAAAAACGCCGAAGAGCTTGTTTGACAGGCTTGAATCCTTTTAGGATATTTAAGCTGTGCTCGGCCAGCCTGCGTGGGATTCCTGGCATGTCTGAATGGTGCCAGGTGAAAATGTCCCAGTTCTCTCGTAGGAACTCTCGCAGTGCGGCGTCTACATCAGGGTCTAAATGTGCCCCGATGGAAGCTATTTTATTGGGGTCCGTTGGATGGACCTGGAATTTGACTATTTCGTCCACCGGTTTAAAGGAGGTGGACTTGGATCTTTTGTCGAGTACCACATCGTCCCTATTCACCATAGAGCGCAGCATAGTCAGTTCCTCAGCCGCTAGGGCTTCGGATAGTGCCTCGAGGGCCAGTGCGGCTGTCTTGTTTTCGGCGCGGAGTGCTATGTCTGGATCACTAGCGAGAGTGATGGTCCCGTTAGGCCCGGGCATCTTGAGCTTCATGTACTCGTAATGGGGTATTGCTTGGAATATTGTAAATGCTTCTCGCCCTAGCAGAGCGTAATAACCGCTGTTGAACGGAGCCACATGGAACGTGACCTCTTCGGACCTGTAATTATCCGGCGTGCCGAACACCACATCTAGTATGATTTTTCCTGTACAGCGCGCTTCCCGACTGGGGATTATTCCTCTAAAGGTTGTGCTGCTTCGCTCAATGCGGTTCCAGTCTATTTCCATTTTTTGAAGGGTTTCCTCATAAATGAGGTTCAATCCGCTGCCACCGTCCATGAGTACCTTGGTAAGACGAAATCCGTCCACTATTGGACTGAGGACCAATGCGGCTGGTGCTCGGGCTGTTCGGAATTTAGGTTCATCACTGGCGTTAAAGGTAATAGCCGTGTCACTCCATGGGTTTATTGTTGCTACTTGGTAGACTTCGGCAAGGCTGCGGAGTGTCCTTTTTCGCATATTATTTGATGCGAAAGTCTCGAAGACTGTTAATACCGTATTGGTGTCTCTGGGGTGGCTTTCTGTGGCCTCCGGAATTAGGAGATTTTCGCCAATTTTGGCCACCTGCCGGAGTATCCAACATGCTCTGAGGCTGTGAGTTGGTGTGGCGTCCTCTATACTGTGAATTTTACAGGGTCCATTGAGCCATCCTTCCAGTACGGTTCCATGCCCTGTAGAGGGTTTTTGCTTTTTAGTCCTTCACTCGGGTGTCTGGTGATGATGCACCCTTTTATTTCGGACTGGGTTTCTATTCAGGGCCGGATTGTCCCAAAATTTTATTTCGGTTTTCTAGGCGCTTTCCATCGCACAGTACTTTCGTACAATGGACGCCAAGTTAGCGAAGCGTGTAATATCACGGCGACTTATGGCGTTGAGTATTCCCTTGTCTGTGCAATTATTGCAGAAGATTGAGATTGCGTCTTCCTCGCGGCAGTCCCTTAGCCTGTTCTTAACCAGGAGGAATCTGGCCCAATAATGATGTACTGTTTCATCGGGCTCTTTCCTGATTTTGGATAGATCGCTTATGTTGGGGTGGGTGGGTGGAATTAAATCCGAAGCCTCACCCCATCTGAGGCTCAGAGGCCGAGGAATTTCTGAACTTGAAAATTTGGATTCCTGGATGTTGTCCAATGAATCCAGCCTGTCGCCTGACTCTAAGTTCAGGTCTTGAGTGATATCCTCCCCTCTGCGGGTATCTGGCTTGGGGGATCAGGAATCCGGACGTAGCGAGTCCTTAAGATAGATGAAGGGTCGCCGCACTGTCCCTCTACCACTGCAACGTGATGGGTGACTTGGGGAGAGTTAATCTCTCTCAGATCGGGTTTAGGCCCAATCTGGTCATAATCCGTAGCGACTCCCAGGGCGGCGAAGCAATCCAAGAGCTCATTTATGGAGGAGAGCTCCATTGGATCTAACTGCTCGGCGAGTTTCGAGCTGACATGAAGATTGTTTTCGATGGCTCGGGAGGTCATCGTCGGCGCAGAAGCCGAATAGGCGGTCATAAGAAAACCACCTAGCCGGAGGGTTTGGCCGACAGCCAAAGCTCCCTTAGCAATGGTGCCGTCTTTAAAGACGGGGCGAGGCATCCTTCCTGATGGCGATGACACAAAGGAACTCTCAATGAAAGCACCAATGTCGGTGTCAAAACCGGCGGATCTCGGGTAGGGGGTCCCGAACTGTGCGTCTAGGTCGGATGGTAACAGGAGGCAAGGGACACAAAGTTTTACCCAGGTTCGGGCCCTCTCGATGGAGGTAAAACCCTACGTCCTGCTTGATTAATATTGATGATATGGGTAGTACAAGAGTAGATCTACCACGAGATCGGAGAGGCTAAACCCTAGAAGCTAGCCTATGGTATGATTGTTGTTGTGTATGTGGTCCTACGGACTAAAACCCTCTGGTTTATATAGACATCGGAGAGGGTTAGGGTTACACAAAGTCGGTTACAATGGTAGGAGATCTACATATCCGCATCGCCAAGCTTGCCTTCCACGCCAAGGAAAGTCCCTTCTGGACACGGGACGAAGTCTTCAATCTTGTATCTTCATAGTCCAGGAGTCCGGCTGAAGGTATAGTCCGTCCATCCGGACACCCCCTAATCCCGGACTCCCTCAATGACTATGCTTTGTCAGTAGTTACATTTGTTTCTGAGGACATGGGAGAAGTCCTGCTATAAGTAGTCATGTGAATTTGGTATTCGTTCGATATTTTGATGAGATGTATGTTGTCTTTCCTCTAGTGGTGTTATGTGAACGTCGACTACATGACACTTCACCATTGTTTGGGCCTAGAGGAAGGCACTAGGGAGTAATAAGTAGATGATGGGTTGCTAGAGTGACAAAAGTGTAAACCCTAGTTTATGAGTTGCTTCGTAAGGGGCTGATTTGGATCCATATGTTTCATGCTATGGTTAGGTTTACCTTAATACTTCTTTTGTAGTTGCGGATGCTTGCAAGAGGGGTTAATCATAAGTGGGATCCTTGTCTAAGGACGGACAGAACCCAAGCTCCGGTCCACCCACATATCAAATTATCAAAGTACCGAACGTGAATCATATGAACGTGATGAAAACTAGCTTGACGATAATTCCCATGTGTCCTCAGGAGCGCTTTCCTTTATATAAGAGTTTGTCCAGGCTTGTCCTTTGCTACAAAAAGGACTAGGACATCTTTCTGCACCTTATTTACTTTTATTACTTGTTACCCGTTACAAATTACCTTATCACAAAACTATCTGTTACCGATAATTTCAGTGCTTGCAGAGAATACCTTACTGAAAACTGCTTATCATTTCCTTCTGCTCCTCGTTGGGTTCGACACTCTTAGTTATCGAAAGGACTATGATAGATCCCCTACACTTGTGGGTCATCAAGACTCTTTGGCGCCGTTGCCGGGGAGTGAAGCGCCTTTGGTAGGTGGAATTTGCTAAGGAAAAATTTATATAGTGTGCTGAAATTTACTCTCACTTGTTACTATGGAACATAATCCTTTGAGGGGCTTGTTCAGGGTATCTTCACCCCGACCATTAGAGCAAAGATTTGCTCCTCAACCTACTGAACCTACTGAAAATGTTTACTTTGAAATTCCTTCGGATATAATAGAGAAACTGCTAGCTAATCCTTTCACAGGTGATGGATCATTACATCCCGATTTGCACCTAATCTATGTGGATGAAGTTTGTGGATATTTAAGCTTGCAGGTATGCCCGAGGATGTTATAAAGAAGAAGGTCTTACTTTTATCTTTGAAAGGAAAGGCATTGATATGGTTTAGGCTATGTGATGATATGGTATCATGGAACTACAACCGATTGAAATTGGAATTTCATCAGAAGTTTTATCCTATGCATCTTGTTCATCGTGATCGTAATTATATATATAATTTTTGGCCTCGCGAAGGAGAAAACATCGCTCAAGCTTGGGGGAGGCTTAAGTCAATGTTATATTCATGCCTCAATCATGAGCTCTCAAGAGAAATTATTATTCAAATTTTTTATGCTCGGCTCTCTCTCAAGAATTGCTCCATGCTCGTGTTGGGGAACGTAGTAATTTCAAAAAACTTCTACGCACACGCAAGATCATGGTGATGCATAGCAACGAGAGGGGAGAGTGTCATCCACGTACCCTCGTAGAACGTTAAGCGGAAGCGTTATGACAACGCGGTTGATGTAGTCGTACGTCTTCACGATCGACCGATCCTCAGTACCGAACGTACGGCACCTTCGCGTTCGGCACACGTTCAACTCGGTGATGTACCACGAACTCATGATCCAGTAGAGCTCGAGGAAAAGGTTCGTCATCATTACGACGTGGTGACGATGTTGATTAAGCTACCTACGCAGGGATTCGCTTAAGCACCGCTACGATATGACCGAGGTGGATTATGGTGGAGGGGGGCACCGCACACGGCTGGGAGAGATCAATGATCAACTTGTGTGTCCTAGGGTGGCCCGCCCCTGTATATAAAGGAGCAAGGGGGGAGGTCGGCCGGCCCAGTATGGTGCGCCAGGAGGAGGAGTCCTCCTCCTAGTAGGAGTAGGACTCCCCTCCTTCCTACTCCTACTAGGAGGGGGAAAGGAAGGGGGAGAAGGAGAAGGAAAGGGGGGCACCACCCCCTCCTAGTCCAATTCGGACCAGAGGGGGAGGGGGTGCATGGCCTGCCCTGGCCGGCCTCTCTCTCTCTCCACTAGGTCCCAACAAGGCCCATTAACCCCCGGGGGGTTCCGGTAACCCCTCCGGCACTCCGGTAAAATCCCAATTTCACCCAGAACTCTTCGGTGTCCAAATGTAGGCTTCCAATATATCAATCTTTATGTCTCGACCATTTCGAGACTCCTCGTCATGTCCGTAATCATATCCGGGACTCTGAACTACCTTCGGTACATCAAAACATATAAACTCATATACCGATCGTCACAGAACTTTAAGCGTGCGGACCCTACGGGTTTGAGAACTATGTAGACATGACCGAGACATGTCTCCGGTCAATAACCAATCGCGGAACCTGGATGCTCATATTGGTTCCTACATATTCTATGAAGGTCTTTATCGGTCAAACCGCATAACAACATACGTTGTTCCTTTTGTCATCGGTATGTTACTTGCCCGAGATTCGATCATCGGTACCTCAATACCGAGTTCAATCTCATGACCGACAAGTCTCTTTACTCGTTCCGTAATGCATCATCCCGCAACTAACTCATTATTCACATTGCTTGCAAGGCTTATAGTGATGTGCATTACCTAGAGGGCCCAAAGATACCTCTCCGACAATCGGAGTGACAAATCCTATTCTTGATCTATGCCAACTCCATGAACACCATCGGAGACACCTGTAGAGAACCTTTATAATCACCCAGTTATGTTGTGACGTTTGGTTGCACACAAAGTGTTCCTCCAGTATTCGGGACTTGCATAATCTCATAGTCATAGGAACATGTATAAATCATGACGAAAGCAATAGCAGTAAACTAAACGATCAAGTGCTAAGCTAACGGAATGGGCCAAGTCAATCACATCATTCTCCTAATGATGTGATCCCGTTGATCAAATGACAACTCATGTCTATGGCTAGGAAACTCAACCATCTTTGATCAATGAGCTAGTCAAGTAGAGGCATACTAGTGACACTTTGTTTGTCTATGTATTCACACATGTATTGTGTTTCCGGTTAGTACAATTCTAGCATGAATAATAAACATTTATCATGATATGAGGAAATAAATAATAACTTCATTATTGCCTCTAGGGCATATTTTCTTCAGTCTCCGACTTGCACTAGAGTCAATAATCTAGATTACATAGTAATGATTCTAACACCCATGGAGTCTTGGTGTTGATCATGTTTTGCTCGTGGAAGAGGTTAGTCAACGGGTCTGCAACATTCAGATCCGTATATATCTTGCAACTCTCTATGTCTCCCGCCTAGACTTGATCCTGGATGGAATTGAAGCATCTCTTGATGTGCTTAGTTCTTTTGTGAAATCTGGATTCCTTTGCCAAGGCAATTGCACCAGTATTGTCACAAAAGATTTTCATTGTACCCGATGCACTAGGTATGACACCTAGATCGGATATGAACTCCTTCATCCAGACTCCTTCATTTGCTGCTTCCGAAGCAGCTATGTACTCCGCTTCACACGTAGATCCCGCCACGACGCATTGTTTAGAACTGCTCCAACTTACAGCTCCACCGTTCAATATAAACGCGTATACGGTTTGCGATTTAGAATCGTCCGAATCAGTGTCAAAGCTTGCATAGATGTAACCATTTACGACGAGCTCTTTGTCACCTCCATAAATGAGAAACATATCCTTAATCCTTTTCAGGTATTTCAGGATGTTCTTGACCGCTGTCCAGTGATCCACTCCTGGATTACTTTGGTACCTCCCTGCCAAACTAATAGCAAGGCACACATCAGGTCTGGTACACATCATTGCATACATGATAGAGCCTATGGCTAAAGCATAGGGAATACTTTTCATTTTCTCTCTATCTTCTGCAGTGGTCGGGCATTGTGTCTTACTCAACCTCACACCTTGTACACAGGCAAGAACCCTTCCTTTGCTTGATCCATTTTAAATTTCTTCAAAACTTTATCAAGGTATGTGCTTTGTGAAAGTCCAATTAAGCGTCTTGATCTATCTCTTATAGATCTTGATGCCCAATATATAAGCAGCTTCTCTGAGGTTTTTCATTGAAAAACTCTTATTCAAGTATCCTTTTATGCTATCCAGAAATTCTATATCATTTCCAATCAATAATATGTCATCCACATATAATATTATAAATGCTACAGAGCTCCCACTTACTTTCTTGTAAATACAGGCTTCTCCAAAAGTCTGTATAAAACCATATGCTTTGATCACACTATCAAAACATTTATTCCAACTCCGAGAGGCTTGCACCAGTCCATAAATGGATTGTTGGAGCTTGCACACTTTGTTAGCACCCTTTGGATCGACAAAACCTTCTGGTTGCATCATATACAACTCTTCTTCCAGAAATCCATTCAGGAATGCAGTTTTGACATCCATTGGCCAAATTTCATAATCATAAAATGCGGCAATTTCTAACATGATTCGAACAGACTTAAGCATCGCTACGGGTGGGAAAGTCTCATCGTAGTCAACCCCTTGAACTTGTCGAAAACCTTCCACAACAAGTCGAGCTTTGTAGACAGTATCATTACCGTCAGCGTCAATCTTCTTCTTGAAGATCCATTTATTCTCGATGGCTTGCTGAACATCGGGCAAGTCAACCAAAGTCCACACTTTGTTCTCATACATGGATCCCATCTCAGATTTCATGGCCTCAAGCCATTTTGGGGAATCTGGGCTCACCATTGCTTCTTCATAGTTTGTAGGTTCTTCATGGTCAAGTAACATGACTTCCAGAATAGGATTACCGTACCACTCTGGTGCGGATCTTACTCTGCTTGACCTACGAGGTTCGGTAGTAACTTGATCTGAAGTTTCATGATCATCATCATTAGCTTCCTCACTAATTAGTGTAGGTGTCACATGAACCGGTTTCTGTGATGAACTACTTTCCAATAAGGGAGCAGGTACAGTTACCTCATCGAGTTCTACTTTCCTCCCACTCACTTCTTTCGAGAGAAACTCCTTCTCTAGAAAGGATCCATTTTTAGCAACAAATGTCTTGCCTTCGGATATGTGATAGAAGGCGTACCCAATAGTTTCCTTTGGGTATCCTATGAAGACACATTTCTCCGATTTGGGTTCAAGCTTATCAGGTTAAAGCTTTTTCACATAAGCATCGCAGCCCCAAACTTTAAGAAATGACAACTTTGGTTTCTTGCCAAACCACAGTTCATAAGGCGTCGTCTCAACGGATTTCGATGGTGCCCTATTTAACGTGAATGCAGCCGTGTCTAAAGCATAACCCCAAAATGATAGTGGTAAATTAGTAAGAGACATCATAGATCGCACCATATCTAGTAAAGTACGATTCCGACGTCCGGACACACCATTACGCTGTGGTGTTCCGGGTGGCATGAGTTGCGGAACTATACCACATTGTTTCAAATGTAGACCAAACTCGTAACTCAAATATTCTCCTCCACGATCAGATCGTATAAACTTTATTTTCTTGTTACGATGATTTTCCACTTCACTCTGAAATTCTTTGAACTTTTCAAATGTTTCAGATTTATGTTTCATTAAGTAGATATACCCATATCTGCTCAAATCATCTGTGAAGGTGAGAAAATAACGATAACCTCCGTCAGCCTCAATATTCATTGGACCACATACATCAGTATTATGATTTCCAACAAATCTGTTGCTCGCTCCATAGTTCCGGAGAACGACGTTTTAGTCATCTTGCACATAAGCATGGTTCGCAAGTACAAAGTGATTCATAATCAAGTGATTCCAAAAGTCCATCAGAATGGAGTTTCTACATGCGCTTTACACCAATATGACCTAAACGACAGTGCCACAAATAAGTTGCACTATCATTATCAACTCTGCATCTTTTGGCTTCAACATTATGAATATGTGTATTACTACTATCGAGATTTAACACAAATAGACCACTCTTCAAGGGTGCATGACCATAAAAGATATTATTCATATAAATAGAACAACCATTATTCTCAGATTTAAATGAATAACCGTCTCGCATCAAACAAGATCCAGATATAGTGTTCATGCTTAACGCTGGCACCAAATAACAATTATTCAGGTCTAAAATTAATCCCGAAGGTAGATGTAGCGGTAGCGTGCCGACGGCGATCACATCGACTTTGGAACCATTTCCCACGTGCATCGTCACCTCGTCCTTAACCAATCTTCGCCCAATCCGTAGTCCCTGTTTTGAATTGCAAATATTAGCAACAGAACTAGTATCAAATACCCAGGTGCTACTGCGAGCTCTAGTAAGGTACACGTCAATAACATGTATATCACATATACCTTTGTTCACCTTGCCATCCTTCTCATCCGCCAAATACTTGGGGCAGTTCCGCTTCCAATGACCAGTCTGTTTGCAGTAGAAGCACTCAGTCTCAGGCTTAGGTCCAGACTTGGGTTTCTTCTCCTGAGCAGTAACTTGTTTGCCGTTTTTTTAAGTTCCCCTTCTTCTTCCCTTTACCCTTTTTCTTGAAACTAGTGGTCTTGTTGACCATCAACACTTGATGCTCCTTCTTGATTTCTACTTCCGCAGCCTTTAGCATTGCGAAGAGCTCGGGAATTGTCTTATTCATCCCTTGCATATTATAGTTCATCACGAAGCTCTTGTAGCTTGGTGGCAGTGATTGAAGAACTCTGTCAATGACACTATCATCAGGAATATTAACTCCCACTTGAGTCAAGTGATTATGGTACCCAGACATTCTGAGTATATGTTCACTGACAAAACTATTCTCCTCCATCTTGCAGCTGTAGAACTTATTGGAGACTTCATATCTCTCAATCCGGGCATTTGCTTGAACTATTAACTTCAACTCCTGGAACATCTCATATGCTCTATGACGTTCAAAACATCATTGAAGTCCCGGTTCTAAGCCGTAAAGCATGGCACACTGAACTATTGAGTAGTCATCAGCTTTGCTCTGCCAGACGTTCTTAACGTCATCAGCAGCATCAGCAGTAGGCCTGGCACCGAGCGGTGCTTCCAGGATGTAATTCTTCTATGCAACAATGAGGATAATCCTGAAATTACGCACCTAGTCCGTGTAATTATTACCATCATCTTTCAACTTTGCTTTCTCAAGGAATGCATCAAAATTCAATGGAACAACAACACGGGCCATCTATCTACAACAACATAGACATGCAAAATACTATCAGGTACTAAGTTCATGATAAATTTAAGTTCAATTAATCATATTACTTAAGAACTCCCACTTAGATAGATATCCCTCTAATCATCTAAGTGATCACGTGATCCAAATCAACTAAACCATAACCGATCATCACGTGAAATGGAGTAGTTTTCAATGGTGAACATCACTATGTTGATCATATCTACTATATGATTCACGCTCGACCTTTTGGTCTCAGTGTTCCGAGGCCATATCTGCATATGCTAGGCTCGTCAAGTTTAACCTGAGTATTCTACGTGTGCAAAAACTGGCTTGTACCCGTTGTATAAGAACGTTGAGCTTATCACACCGATCATCACGTGGTGTCTCGGCACGACGATCTTTTGCAACGGTGCATACTCAGGGAGAATACTTATACCTTGAAATTTTTAGTGAGAGATCATCTTATAATGCTACCGTCAATCAAAGCAGAATAATATGCATAAAGGATAAACATCACATGCAATCAATATAAGTGATATGATATGGCTATCATCATCTTGTGCCTTTGATCTCCATATCCAAAGCACCGTCATGATCACCATCATCATCGACATGACACCTTGATCTCCATCGTAGCATCGTTGTCGTCTCGCCAACTATTGCTTCTATGACTATCGCTACCGCTTAGTGATAAAGTAAAGCAATTACATGGCGATTGCATTTCATACAATAAAGCGACAACCATATGGCTCCTACCAGTTGCCGATAATTCTCTTACAAAACATGATCATCTCATACAATAAAATATAGCATCATGCCTTGACCATATCACATCACAACATGCCCTAAAAAAAGTTAGACGTCCTCTACTTTGTTGTTGCAAGTTTTACGTGGCTGCTATGGGCTGAGCAAGAAGCATTCTTACCTACGCATCAAAACCTCAACGATAGTTTGTCAAGTTAGTGTTGTTTTAACCTTCAACAAGGATCGGGTGTCGTCACACTCGGTTCAACTAAAGTTGGAGAAACTGACACCCGCCAGCCACCTGTGTGCAAAGCACGTCGGTAGAACCAATCTCGCGTAAGCGTACGCGTAATGTCGGTCCGGGCCGCTTCATCCAACAATACCGCCGAACCAAAGTATGACATGCTGGTAAGCAGTATGACTTGTATCACCCACAACTCACTTGTGTTCTACTCGTGCATATAACTTCTACGCATAAACCTAGCTCGGATGCCACTGTTGGGGAACATAGTAATTTCAAAAAAAAAATCTAAGCACACGCAAGATCATGGTGATGCATAGCAACGAGAGGGGAGAGTGTCATCCACATACCCTCGTAGACCATTAAGCGGAAGCGTTATGACAACGCGGTTGATGTAGTCGTACGTCTTCACGATCGACCGATCCTCAGTACCGAACGTACGACACCTCCGCGTTCAGCGCACGTTCAGCTCGATGACGTCCCGCGAACTCACGATCCAGTAGAGCTCGAGGAAGAGCTTCGTCAGCACGACGGCATGGTGACGATGTTGATGAAGCTATCGTCGCAGGGCTTCGCTTAAGCACCGCCACGATATGACCGAGGTGGATTATGGTGGAGGGGGGCACCGCACACGGCTAGGAGCGATCAATGATCAACTTGTGTGTCCTAGGGTGCCCCTGCCCCCGTATATAAAGGAGCAAGGGGGAGGCTGGCCGACCCTATAGGGCGCTCCAGGAGGAGTCCTCCTCCTAGTAGGAGTAGGGCTCCCCTCTTTCCTACTCCTACTAGGAGGGGGAAAGGAAGGTGGAGAAGGAGAAGGAAAGGGGGGCGCCCCCCTCCTAGTCCAATTCGGACCAGAGGGGGAGGGGGCGCACGGACTACCCTGGCCGGCCCATCTCTCTCCACTAGGGCCCAACAAGGCCCATTAACCCCCGGGGGGTTCCGGTAACCCCTCCGGCACTCCGGTAAAATCCCGATTTCACCTAGAACTCTTCCGGTGTCCAAATGTAGGCTTCCAATATATCAATCTTTATGTCTCGACCATTTCGAGACTCCTCGTCATGTTCGTGATCATATCCGGGACTCCAAACTATCTTCGGTACATCAAAACATATAACTCATAATACTGATCGTCACAGAACTTTAAGCGTGCGGACCCTATGGGTTCGAGAACTATGTAGACTGATGACCCACAAGTATAGGGGATCTATCGTAGTCCTTTCGATAAGTAAGAGTGTCGAACCCAACAAGGAGTAGAAGGAAATGATAAACGGTTTTCAGCAAGGTATTCTCTGCAAGTACTGAAATAAGTGGTAACATATAGTTTTGTGATGAGATAATTTGTAACGAGCAACAAATAATGAAAGTAAATAAAGTGCAGCAAGGTGGCCCAATCCTTTTTTGTAGCAAAGGAAAAGCCTGGAAAAACTCTTATATAAGGAAAAGTGCTCCCGAGGACACATGGGAATATCGTCAAGCTAGTTTTCATCACGTTCATATGATTCGCGTTCGGTACTTTGATAATTTGACATGTGGGTGGACCGGTGCTTGGGTGCTGTTCTTACTTGAACAAGCATCCCACTTATGATTAACCTCTATTGCAAGCATCCACAACTACAACAAAAGTATTAAGGTAAACCTAACCATAGCATGAAACATATGGATCCAAATCTGCCCCTTACGAAGCAACGCATAAACTAGGGTTTAAGCTTCTATCACTCTAGCAACCCATCATCTACTTATTACTTCCCAATGCCTTCCTCTAGGCCCAAATAATGGTGAAGTGTTATGTAGTCGACGTTCACATAACACCACTAGAGTCTATACAACATACATCTCATCAAAATATCGAACGAATGCCAAATTCACATGACTACTAATAGCAAGACTTTTCCCTTGTCCTCAGGAACAAACGTAACTACTCACAAAGCATAAACATGTTCATAATCAGAGGGGTATTAATATGCATATAGGATCTGAACATATGATCTTCCACCAATTAAACCAACTAGCATCAACTACAAGGAGTAATTAACACTACTAGCAACCTACTAGCACCAATCCCGGACTTGGAGACAAGAATTGGATACAAGAGATGAACTAGGGTTTTGAGATGAGATGGTGCTGATGAAGATGTTGGTGGAGATTTCCCTCTCCCGATGAGAGGAGAGTTGGTGATGACGATGGTGATGATTTCCCCCTCCGGGAGGGAAGTTTCCCCGGCAGAACAGCTCTACCGGAGCTCTAGATTGGATCTGCTAAGGTTCCGCCTCATGGCGGCGGAGTTTCATCCTGAAAGGTTGCTTCTTATTTTTTTTCTCAACGGAAGACTTCATATAGGAGAAGATGGTCATCGGAGAGCCACCAGGGGGCCCATGAGGTAGGGGGCACTCCCTAGGGGGGGCACCCTCGTGAGAAGGGTGTGGGCCCCCCTGGTCTTCATCTTTGGCGAGGATTTTTCATTATTTATTATAAGGTGTTCCGTGGAGTTTCAGGACTTTTGGAGTTGTGCAAAATAGGTCTCTAATATTTGCTCCTTTTCCAGCCCAGAATTCCACCTGCCGGCGTTCTCCCTCCTTATGTAAACCTTGTAAAATAAGAGAGAATAGCCGTAAGTATTGTGACATAATGTGAAATAACAGCCCATAATGCAATAAATATTGATATAAAAGCATGATGCAAAATGGACGTATCATAGACATGACCAAGACATGTCTCCGGTCAATAACCAATAGCGGAACCTGGATGCTCATATTGGTTCCTACATATTCTATGAATATCTTTATCGGTCAAACCGCATAACAACATACGTTGTTCCTTTTGTCATCGGTATGTTACTTGCCCGAGATTGGATCGTCGATATCTCAATACCTAGTTCAATATCGTTACCGGCAAGTCTCTTTACTCGTTCCGTAATGCATCATCCCACAACTAACTCATTATTCACATTGCTTGCAAGGCTTATAGTGATGTGCATTACCGAGAGCGCCCAAAGATACCTCTCCGACAATCGGAGTGACAAATCCTATTCCTGATCTATGCCAACTCCACGAACACCATCGGAGACACCTGTAGAGCACCTTTATAATCACCCAGTTACGTTGTGACGTTTGGTAGCACACAAAGTGTTCCTCCGGTATTTGGGAGTTGCATAATCTCATAGTCATAGGAACATGTATAAGTCATGAAGAAAGCAATAGCGGTAAACTAAACGATCAAGTGCTAAGCTAACGGAATGGGTCAAGTCAATCACATCATTCTCCTAATGATGTGATCCCGTTGATCAAATGACAACTCATGTCTATGGCTAAACGAGCTAGTCAAGTAGAGGCATACTAGTGACACTATGTTTGTCTATGTATTCACACATGTATTATGTTTCTGGTTAATACAATTCTAGCATGAATAATAAACATTTATCATGATATGAGGAAATAAATAGTAACTTTATTATTGCCTCTAGGGCATATTTACTTCAGCTCGATACTTCTTGTACTGGCTCTTTTATGATGAAGACTATTGAATTCAAATGGGATCTATTGGAAAGAATTAAACGCAACTCTGAAGATTGGAATCTCGATGAAGGTAAGGAGTCAGGTATAACACCTAGGTTTGATTGTGTTAAATCTTTTATGGAGATCGATGCTTTTCGTGAATTTAGCACTAAATATGGACTTGAGTCTGAGATAGTAGCTTCTTTCTGTGAATCCTTTGCTACTCATGTTGATCTCCCTAAGGGGAAGTGGTTTAAATATAATCCTCCCATTGAAGTAAAAGTAGTTGCACCTATTAAAGTTGAAGAAAAGACTATCACTTATAATGATCTTGTTGTTCCTACTGCTCATATTGAGAAACCACCTTTCCCTGTTAAAATAAAGGATCATGCTAAAGCTTCAACTGTAGTTCGTAAGAGTAATACTAGAACACCTACTCCCTCTGAGCAAATTAAAGTTTAACCTAGTGTTGCTATGGTTAAAGATCTCTTGGCCAATAATATTGATGGGCATGTTATTTACTTTTGTGATGAAGTTGCTAGAATTGCTAGGCCCGATACTAAAAACAAACATAGACCTGTTGTAGGCATGCCTGTTATTTCTATTAAAAAGGAGATCATTGTTGTCATGGCTTATGTGATATGGGTTCTAGTGCAAGTGCAATACCTCATTCCTTATATAAAGAAATTATGCATGATATTGCACCTGCTGATATAGGGGAAATTGATGTCACAATCAAGCTTGCTAATAGAGACACTATTTCACTAGTTGGGATTGTTAGAGATGTTGAAGTCTTGTGTGGGAAAGTTAAATATCCTGCTGATTTTCTTGTTCTTGGTTCCCCACAACATAACTTTTGTCCCATTATATTTGGTAGACCCTTCTTGAATACTGTTAATGCTAGGATCGATTGCAAAAAGGATGTTGTTACTATTGGTTTGAGGGATATGTCTCATGAGTTTAATTTTGCTAAATTTCATAGACAACCCCATGATAAAGAATTGCCTAGTAAAGATGAAATTATTGGTCTTGCTTCTATTGCCGTGCCTCCTAATGATCCTTTATAACAATATTTGCTCAACCATGAAAATGATATGTTTATGAATGAAAGAAGGGAAATAGATGAAGTATTCTTTAAACAGGGACCTATTTTGAAACACAACTTGCCTATTGAAATTCTAGGGGATCCTCCTCCGCCCAAGAGTGATCCCGTGTTTGAGCTTAAAGCTTTACCTGACACTCTTAAATATTCTTATCTTGGTGAGAAAGAGATATATCATGTTATTATTAGTGCTAACCTTTCAGAGCAAGAAGAAAAGAAACTATTGAAAACTCTGAAGAAGCACCGTGCTGCTATTGGATATACTCTTAATGATCTTAAGGGCATTAGTCCCACTCTATGCTAGCACAAAATAAAATTGGAGAAGATGCAAAACCGGTTGTTGATCACCAACGATGGTTAAATCCTAAGATGAAAGAAGTGGTAAGAAAAGAAATACTAAAGCTTCTGGAGGCAGGCATAATTTATCCCGTTGCTGATAGTCAGTGGGTCAGTCATGTCCGTTGTGTCCCTAAGAAGGGAGATATTACTGTTGTTCCTAATGATAAAGCTGAATTGATCCCACAAAGAATGGTCACAGGTTATAGAATGGTAATTGATTTCCGGAAATTAAATAAAGCTACTAAAAAGGATAATTACCCTTTACCTTTTATTGATCAAATGGTAGAAAGATTATCCAAACATACACATTTTTTGCTTTCTAGATGGTTATTCTGGTTTCTCTCAAATACCTATGTCAAAAGAGGATCAAGAAAAGACAACTTTTACTTTCCCTTTCGGTACCTTTGCTTATACACGTATGCCTTTTGGTTTATGCAATGCACCTGCTACCTTTCAAAGATGTATGACTGCTATATTCTCCGACTTTTGTGAAAAGATTGTTGAGGTATTCATGGATGATTTTTCTATATATGGAACTTCTTTTGATGATTGCTTAAGCAACCTTGCTTGAGTTTTGTAGAAATGTGAAGAAACTAATTCGTCTTGAATTGGGCGAAGTGCCACTTTATGGTTAATGAAGGTATTGTCTTGGGGCATAAAATTTCTGTAACAGGTATAAAGCTAAAGTTGATGTTATTGAAAAGATGCCGTGTCCTAAGGACATTAAAGGTATAAGAAGTTTCCTTGGTCATGCTGGTTTTTATAGGAGGTTCATTAAGGACTTCTCTAAAATTTCTAGGCCTATGACTAATCTCTTACAAAAAGATGTTCCTTTTATCGTTGATGATGATTGTGTAGAAGCATTTGAAATACTTAAGAAAGCTTTGATTTCTGCACCTATTGTTCAACCTCCTGATTGGAATTTACCATTTGAAATTATGTGTGATGCTAGTGATTATGTTGTAGGGGCTGTTTTAGGGCAAAGAGTTGATAAGAAATTAAATGTTATCCAATATGCTAGTAAAACTCTAGACAGTGCCCAAAGAAATTATGCTACTACTGAAAAATAATTTTTAGTAGTTGTGTTTTCTTGTGATAAGTTCAGACCTTATATTGTTGATTCTAAAGTAACTGTTCACACTGATCATGCTGCTATTAAATATCTTATGAAAAAGAAAGATGCTAAACCTAGACTTATTAGATGGGTTCTCTTGCTACAAGAATTTGATTTGCATATTATAGATAGAAGGGGAGCTAAGAACCCCGTTGTAGACAACTTGTCTAGGTTGGAGAATGTTCTTGATGACCCACTACCTATTGATGATAGCTTTCCTGATGAACAATTAGCTGTCATAAATGCTTATCATACTGCTCCATGGTATGCTGATTATGCTAATTATATTATTGCTAAATTTATACCACCTAGTTTCACTTACCAGCAAAAGAAAAAGTTTTTCTATGATTTAAGACATTACTTCTCGGATGACCCACACCTTTATAAAGAAGGAGTAGATGGGGTTATTAGATGTTGTGTACCTGAGCATGAACAAGAACAGATCCTACGCAAGTGTCATTCCGAGGCTTATGGAGGACACCACGCTGGAGATAGAACTGCACATAAGGTATTGCAATCTGGGTTTTATTGGCCTACTCTCTTCAAGGATGCCCGTAAGTTTGTCTTGTCTTGTGATGAATGTCAAAGAATTGGTAATATTAGTAGACGTCAAGAAATGCCTATGAATTATTCTCTTATTATTGAACCGTTTGATGTTTGGGGCTTTGATTATATGGGACCTTTTCCTGCCTCTAATGGATGCACACATATTTTTAGTTGCTGTTGATTACGTTACTAAGTGGGTAGAAGCTATTCCAACTAGTAGTGCTGATCACAACACTTCTATTAAAATGCTTAAAGAAGTTACTTTCCCGAGGTTTGGAGTCCCTAGATATTTAATGACTGATGGTTGTTCACACTTAATTCATGGTGCTTTTCGTAAAATGCTTGCTAAATATGATGTTAATCATAGAATTGCATCTCCTTATCACCCACAGTCTAGTGGTCAAGTAGAGTTGAGCAATAGAGAGATCAAATTAATTTTGCAAAAGACTGTTAATAGGTCTAGAAAGAATTGGTCCAAGAAACTTGATGATGCATTATGGGCTTATAGAACTGCATACATAAATCCTATGGGTATGTCTCTGTATAAAATGGTTTATGGAAAAGCATGTCACTTACCTCTCGAACTAGAACATAAGGCATATTGGGCTATTAAAGAGCTCAACTATGATTTTTAAACTTGCCGGTGAGAAGAGGTTACTTGATATTAGCTCACTTCATGAATGGAGAACCCAAGCTTATGAAAATGCCAAGTTGTTTAAAGAAAAAGTTAAAAGATGGCACGACAAAAGGACACAAAAGCGTGAGTTTAATGTAGGTGATTATGTATTGCTATACAACTCTTGTTTAAGATTTTTTGCAGGAAAACTTCTCTCTAAATGGGAAGGCCCCTATGTTATCGAAGAGGTCTATCGTTCCGGTGTCATAAAGATCAACAACTTTGAGGGCACAAATCCGAAGGTGGTAAACAGTCAAAGAATTAAACTTTATATCTCAGGTAATACCATAAATGTTGAAACCAATATTATTGAAACCGTAACCCGGGAGGAATACATAAGGGACACTTTCCGGAACGTTTCAAACTCCGAAAAGGAATAGGTATGTGGTACGGTAAGCAAACCGACTCCAAAACAAATTTTAAGGCAATATTTCTCCATTTTGGAATATTTAGAAAAATAGAAAAATAAGTAGCAGTCCGGGAAGGACACGAAGGTCCCACGAGGGTGGTGGGTGCGCCCCCCTACCTCGTGTGCCATCTGGACTCCGTTTTCTTGCACGATACGTATTTTGGTCAGTAAAAATTCATTATATAACCTCCCGAAGGTTTTGACTCCCATATCACGCAAATTTCCTCTGTTTTTGTTTTCGAGTTGTTGCTGTTGCAGATTAGATCAACATGTCTTCCCACGATTCGGAAGGAGAAAGCTATGTGGATGATTACTTAGCAAATCCAAAGGTCTATGCACATGTGGAACACGATGGATGGACCACAGAGGAAGAAGAGGACTATGAACCCAAGGGGAAGGAGGAGACGAGCTCAGATGAAGATGAAGCACCATTACCTCAACCTGGGGACATGCACACGGAGTTCAAAAAGTCAAGTCTCCCTGATAGGGTAAAGAAACCCAAGTTCGAGTTTATCCCTTTTCGTCTCTTGTAGGAAAATAAGCAGGACCTATGCAAAAAGATATTAACCCTGGAGTGGGAGATTGATGATCTGAGGGATAAAAATGCCATCCTCAAGCGCAAATTAAGGGAGAAGCCTAAGCCATCAACTAAGCCAACATCACCACCACCTTCTTCACTGACAAAGAAGATATAATCACATGGGTATGGGCACTCCCCTTGGCAACTGCCAAGCTTGGGGGAGGTGCCCCGGTATCGTATCACCATCACAACTCATATCTTTATCGTTTTTCTTAGTTCAATCCTATTAGTAGTATCTTGATTTAGTAGAATAAAGTTTATGGCATGATCTAGTTTTGAGTTTGCTTTATGATCTCTCTATGTAATCGAGTGTGTGAGGTTTATATAATAAAAATTAGTGTTGAGTCAAGGGCTTGATTATTTTGCCATGATCTTGGGTGAATAAAAGAAAAGAGAAAAAGAATAAAAAGAAACAAAAAGTTCATATTGATCTTATTGAGAGTGATGACTTCACATAGAAAGAGTATGATGATTAAAAGTTGTTGGGAGTTGGCAGGCATAGCTTTGGTCATTGTTGCAATTAATAGGAAGTAATAAGGAAAGAGAGGTTTTCACATATAGATATATTATCATTGACATCTTTTATGATTGGGAGCACTCATTAAAATATGACATGCTAAAGAGTTGATGTTGGACAAGGAAGACAACGTAATGAGTTATGTCTTTCTTATATCTGAGATAAAGTATGTTGTCATGGATCCTCTAACTTGTTGAGCTTGCCTTTTCCCCTCATGCTAGCCAAATTCTCGGCACCAAGTAGAAATACTACTTGTGCTTCCAAAATCCCTAAACCAGTTTTGCCATGAGAGTCCACCATATCTACCTATGGATTGAGTAAGATCCTTCAAGTAAGTTGTCATTGGTGCAAAGCAATAAAAATTGCTCTAAATATGTATGATTGATTGGTGTGGGAGAAATAAGCTTTATACGATCTTGTGATGTGGAAGTAATAAAAGCGACGGACTGCATAATAAAGGTTCATATCACAAGGGGCAATATAAAGTGACATTCTTTCGCATTGAGATTTTATGCATCCAACCATAAAAGCGCATGGCAACCTCTGCTTCCCTCTGCGAAGGGCCTATCCTTTATTATTATCTTCTACCTTATGCAAGAGTCATGGTGATCTTCACCTTTTCTTTTTCATTTTATCCTTTGGCAAGCTCAGCATGTTGGAAAGAACATGATATATATAT